>NW_006781351.1:2766760-2791316 GCF_000442215.2 Lipotes vexillifer | reverse complement strand
CCCGCGTCTCCTGCATCGGCAGGCGGACTCTCAAGCACTGCGCCACCAGGGAAGCCCCTCTTTAGGTATTTTGAAAATAGAGGGAAATGAATTTTTTGTAGAAAGATGTAGTTCTCATTTAATGATATCAGAAATAACATGATTTGGAGGTAATATAAGGAGTGTTACTCTGATATTCAAGGTCTGAGGTGCTTACCTGTCATTCAGGTGGAAATATTGAGTAGGCAGTTGGCTGCATTGATCTGGAGTCTAGGAGAGTGGTAAGCTTAGAAATAGAACTTAAAGCATTAGAATAGTGAAATAACCAAAGGAGTGGAGGGGGAAAAAACCTGCAGTAACATTAGAGTTTTAGAGTTATCACGAAATAGCCCTTTTCTTTTAAATTACAGTCTTTACATTAAAAACATCACTTGATTTCACAGTCGATAGCTAAGCCAATAAAGTAGTCATTCATCTCCTAGCTATTAGTTAATAATTTAGTCATGTTCAATTATCACAATAATTCAACTATAATTTAATAATTCAGTGAAAATCCGAGATGGTTTTTTTTTAACGCTTTCAGCTCGCCCTTAGGGTAAATAATCTATACGACATGCATAGCATAATCAGGAAGAAGCAAACACACTTTTGACTCTGATGAAAGCCACCAAGGACATATGTTCCACACAACACTTCATCACTGGACTCAGGAATCATTACATGCAACGTTAATTTGTGAAAATATGTAAATTCATGGCTTCTACAATATGCTTTTCCTAACTCACAGGTGTAATGGACAAAAAAACAGTATTTAATATTTTTCTAGGAATAAGAGTGACATTTTGCAGATTTTTAAAATTTATTATAGTCACATAAGGAAAAAGTCAGGTCCCCAGAGGGAAATAGATGTCGTACTCAAAGTGGGTAATTTGAAGTCAAGCTTAATAAAGGGGAAAAAGTGACAGCAAGATTCAGAGGGGTAACTTGGTAGATGTCATAAAACTAGTAAGCTGTATAATTGTCATTTAAAACTTAACTCTTTCTGACTTCAAGTTCACAGATTTAACATGATACCACACTTATGAGATCTACCTTCACTCTTTGGAATGGACAAGTCAGGGGGAAAAAATCCAAATCTCAAAGTATTTCAACAGACCAGTTCACACACATGAAACTCTGTAGGTTAATGTTTTAGAGCAGAAAATGTAGTATTGCTTCTATTAGAAGAGAAAAATAAAGGTCAGGGTCTTCAGAGAATTTAATACAATTAGAATTACTAATAAGAAAATGCTCTAAAATGCTTCAAATATTCTTTATTTATGTGGAAAAAAAACTTACTAAATATTATGTAAGCATTTAATTAGGGGGATCAATAATTAATTATAAACACTGAGATATTTCAAGAGCATAATAGGATATTGTATACTTGAGTCTCATGGTCATTCTGTTTAGTCTATTTTCTCAGTGCTTCATGCCTTTGTCCCTTGCTTTCTCTTTCCACTGTCCTAACTCAGCTTTATTTCTTGGTCAGACTCACACCACATCTCAGGGCTGGGCAAAAAAAAAAGAAAAAAGAAATATATATCAGACTTTTACTTACACTATCCTCAGCATTTATAGGTAAAGGGCCTCTTCCACATATGAAACTGCTGAAGTTAATTATTTTTCTAATCCTATGGCCAGTTAAATCTATCACGCCTTACAACAACATTATCATTCTTCATCATCCAGTATAAAAGATCATCCACTGTTCTATCTTTTCCTATACTGTTATTTGTATAATGCTTTGAGATTCCTTTCCTTGACCAAACTTACAGCTTCTCACCACCACCCAAACCACAACTGAGAAAACTTTAGAAAACTCGAGAATTGAAATGGGCATCTCCCTCCGGTACTTAGTAGTAATATTATTTTAA
The DNA here is from genome assembly GCF_000442215.2 of Lipotes vexillifer. Classification (NCBI taxonomy): domain Eukaryota; kingdom Metazoa; phylum Chordata; class Mammalia; order Artiodactyla; family Lipotidae; genus Lipotes; species Lipotes vexillifer. The sequence continues at coordinate 2,789,421 of NW_006781351.1, read as the reverse complement.
AATGGTTGCCAGTGCTATGCCTAAATTAATACATGTTTATAAGACTGAATTTGTAAAGCATAGTTTTCAGAGTGCTGGATTGGTTGGGACATACCCAGTGATGAATAGTTAAAATAACAATGACATCCAATTAGCATCATAAAATAAAAACAGACTCCCTGTTAGAAGCAATGAAACTAGGCAGAAACATTCTATCTGTTCCTGCTGTCACTGCTAAGACCAGTTAGAAGCACTGATCATCCACTCACCAGGCATCTTAGGGAATCCCAAGTATGCTAAGATAAAATTCAGCATCCATTCCTAACAAAAACTCCAAAAGGCAGAGAATAAGATTAATTAAATATGACCAAAAGCCATAGAGATGAAAACAAAACAAATTCTGTTTAAATGGTAAACATTTTAAAACCATATCTTTACATCTAGTACAAGATAAGATTATTCACTATCACTATTATTATGTAACATTGTTTTGGAGACTCCAGCAAATAAACTAAAAACAAATAATTTTTTAAAGATGCAAATATTAGAATAGAAAAATCTTCCTCAATTAAGTAATAGTTTATCAAAAAGAGCAAAGCTCTAGTTCTATATAAGATTAGAATTTAATTAACAGTGGAATTTGTTAATCTTGCTAAATACAAGAAAATATTCAGTCAGTAAATTTTTTTGATATTAACTAACAAAAAATCGAAGTACAAATTTCTATCCACAAGGGTTTTAAGCAAAACTGCATTACTCAGAAATAAATAGAACAATAAATGTATAAAAACCTATTTTAAAAGTAAAATGTCTTATTGAAGGACATAAGCAAGAGTTGGAAAATGGAAAAGTATACCAAGTCGTTGGACAGGAATACTTACTATTATAAAATGCCAATTTTAATAAAATTAATATATGCATGTAGAGTTATTCCAACTAGAATTCCAAAGACAGTTTGATAGTCAGATTTTTAAAAATTCTTCAGTTTGTACCAAAGGACAGATAACAGAGAAGATCCAAAACAAGGACAAGAGTAACAACAGAAAATGAAGAACAGTGGAAGTGGGGACTGAGGCCTTACTGATTATTAACAGAAATGATGACTCCACTGTAAACTTAAGTGCACTATTAAAGAGAAATTAGACAATTAGACAATTAGAATCAAATAATCGGTCCAGGCCTTACTTTACTCAGGGGAAAAATTTTTAATTGCAACATACATGAAAATATACACACACACACATATATATATACACACATGTACATATACAGATATATATATTCTGAAAATTATATATCTGTATGTATATATTATATTAAGTATAGATATAGTAATTTATTTCATATATACCATAATGTTTTGGAATAGATATGTGTGTGTATATATATATATATATATATATATATATATATATATATACACACACACACACATATAAAATGTGTTCCTGTGTGTGTGCATAATTGCTATAGACTCAAAAATAGACAAAACCTAAATATGTGAAGAACAGGAAACAGCAAACGTGTTAGGCAAACATGTATTTGTTGTTTGTTTTATAATCACACACACACACATAAACACATATGTACACACATATCCACGTAAGTGCACATGTATAGTTTTGTCTACATATTTATATAAAATTCTTATGTATTAGATGTTCCATAACTCTTTGTATTTTAATAGACTTTATTTTTGGTGCACTTTTAGGTTTACAGAAAAATTGAGCAGAAAGTACAGAGAGTTCCCACTTACTCTTCTGCACCCCTCCTCAGTCATTTTTTTCCCCCATAATTAAATTTGGCATTAATGTGGTGTATTTGTTACAAGTTATGAACCAATATTTATACATTATTAACTAAAGTCTGTAGGTAGGATTCACTCTTTGTTCTATGGGTTTTGAAATATGCGTGTCAAGTACATACCATTACATATAGAATAGTTTCACCACCCTAAATGTCTCCTGTACTCCACCTATTTCTCCCTCTCCACAAACCACTGGAAACCACTGATCTTTTTATCGTACCTTTAGTTTTGCCTGTTCCAGAATGTCATATAATTGAAATCTATAGTATGAAGCTTTTTTAGACTGCCTTCTTTGATTTAGCAATATGTATTTGAGTTCTCTATGTCTTTTAGTGGCCTGTGTTAATTTCCTTTTATTAATTTATTTATTCATTTTTTAAATTTTTGGCTGCGTTGGGTCTTTGTTGCTGCACTCGGACTTTCTCTAGTTGCGGCAAGCAGGGGCTACTCTTCATTGCGGTGTATGGGCTTCTCATTGTGGTGGCTTCTCTTGTTGTGGAGCATGGGCTCTAGGCACGTGGAATTCATTAGTTGCAGCATGCGGGCTCAGCAGTTGTGGCTCGCGGCCTCTAGAGTGCAGGCTCAGTAGTTGTGGCACATGGGCTTAGTTGTTTCACAGCATGTGGGATCTTCTTGGACCAGGGATCCAACCGTGTAGCCTGCACTGTCACACGAACTCAACCACTGCGCTACCAGGGAAGTCCTCTTTTTATTTTTGAATAATATTCCACTGTATGAATATACCACAAATTATTTATCCATTCATCTATTGAAGGACATCTGGACTGCTTCCAGTTTGGGGATGTTATGCATACGGCTGTTACATACATTCGTGTGCAGGTTATTGTATCAACATACGTTTTCAATCATTTGGGTAAATAGCAAGGAGTGTGATTGCTCTATCGTAAGCCACTGTTTAAATTTATAAGCAACTGTCAAACTCTGTTTCAAAAAGGCTGTACCATTTTCACATTCCCTCCTGCAAGGAATAATAGTCCTTACTCCAGATTTTTTTCAGCATTTGATGTCTTTAGTATTTTAGATTTTAGGTATACTAATAGGTGCGTAGAGGCATCTCCTGGTTTTAGTTTGCGATCCTCTAAGGAAATTATTATACATCTTTTCATATGCTTATTGGCCACCTGTTTATCTTCTTTGCAGAGATATCAGTTCATGTTTTGGGGCTGTGTGCTTTCTTATTGTTGAGTTTTTAAGAGTTTTTTGGATATTTTGAATAAAAACCATTATCACATATGTATTTTGCCTTTATTGTCTTCTAGTTTATGGTTTGTCTTTCCAGTCTTTTAACTGTGATGCTGCAGAGTAGTTTTCAATTTTAATGAGTCCAACTTATTAATTTTTTCTTTCATGCATCATCCATTTAATGTGCATCCTAAAAACTCATCACTAAGTCCAAGGTCAGCTAAATTTTCTCATATATTATCTTCTAGAAATTTCATAATTTGTGCTATACATTCATACCTATGATCAATTTTGAGTCATTTTTTGTGAAAGGTGTAAAGTCTGTGTCTAATGTCATTTCTTTACATGTTGGTGCCCAGCTGTTCCAACACCTTTTGTTGAAAAGACAATCCTTTGAATTATCTTTGCTTTCTTGTCAAAGATGAGCTGACTATGTTGGTATGGGTCTATTTCTGGGCTCTCTATTCTGTTTCATTGATCAGTCTGTCTGTTCTCTTTCCAATACCATAGTATAATTACTGTAGATTTATAATAAGTTTTCAATTCAGGTAACATCAGTCCTCTGAGGTTTTATTTTCTTCAGTATTGTGTTTGTTATTCTATGTCTTTTGCCTTTCCATACAAACTTTAGCATAGTAGTTGATATCCAAAAAAGAAAAAAATTTGCTGGGATTTTGATTTGGATTGTGTTGAGTCTACACATCAAATTGGGAAGAATGGACATCTTCACAATTTTCAGTCTTCCTATCCATGGACATGGAATATTTCCACATTTACTTATATTTTCTTTGATTTTTTGTAATCAGAGTTTTACAGTTTTCTTCATATAATTTTAAGGCACATTTTGTTAGAATTAAACTTAAGTGTTTCATATTTGTTGTGCAAATATAAATGGTGCTGTGTATTTTTATTTCAAATTCCAGTTGTTTATTGATGGTATATAAGAAAGCAATTTCTGTACAATTGCTGTACACCTGAAACTAACACAACAGTCTAAATAAGCTATATTTTGATTTTAAAAAATCCAGATCATTTTCAATTTGAAAAATATTGAAGCATATTACAAAAGCAAAAGTTGTAGCTATTGTCAGCAACAAAGGATAAATGATTAAATTCATGCAGAGCACATTTAAGACTGATGCAGAACTTGAATATTTCTTTGTTTGTGTAAGAACCTGGATGCCTAATGGAGATGTCTATAAATGACATTCTGGAATGAAAAACTTAGAAAATGTTATTACAATGGTAGAAATTAAAGCCATCAAAGAACACTTGAATAGGTTATTGACATTTGATCAGAAGCCCTTTTTCTTATAGTCTTTTAAAATTGAAGATTACAATGGCCTCCATGCCTACATAGTCTAAATTATTTTATTCATCTAAAAATTATAAAAGTGTATCTCCAGGGGCTTCCCTGGTGGCGCAGTGGTTGAGAGTCCACCTGCCGATGCAGGAGACACGGGTTCGTGCCCCGGTCCGGGAAGATCCCACATGCTATGGAGCGGCTGGGCCCATGAGCCATGGCCGCTGAGCCTGCGCGTCCGGAGCCTGTGCTCCGCAACGGGAGATGCCGCATCAGTGAGAGGCCCCTGTACTGCAAAAAAAAAAAAAAAAAAAAAAAAAAGTGTATCTCCAGATGTAAGTGCCACACAGGTGCACATTTGGCAACAAATACAAGAATATTTTTATCAATAAGGTAATTTGGTTAGTATTTGTAGTCATTATTTAGTAGTTTCTCACTGGATATCAAATTAGATTACTTGCACAAGAGCTAGCTAGGTTTCCTATATTCTCTGGGAATCTAAGTAGGTATACAGAGTGTCCTATATTTTAATTTTGGATTTGTGTTTAAATTCTATTCAGATGACTATACATTTTCTCTTGGAATTGCTGGCAATTTCCTGATTTCAATCAAGAGTTTCATTTGCTTAAATTAAAGCCTAACATAAATGTCTGTGTGTGTTTGTTTATCCCAAGTATAAAGGGACTTTTCCATGTAAATATGTAAATGTATGTACCACCTTCTGAGTGTTTAGTATAATTGGTTGGTAAGCTGTTTATATTTTACTTTCTCATGGATTTCTCAGACTACACTTTTGCTTCAAAGTATGTAAGTAACATATTATGCCAAACATATTGAAGACATGTTCCTTTTGGAGTGTTCAGTTGCTAGGCACCTCTTTCATATCCCTATGCATCAGTTTTCAGTGGGGTAATTGTATCTACTTTTTAAGTTTGCTGTAAGAATCAGTGCATTCATAGATGTCGAGTGTTCCTGACCTATGATAAGTAAGTTAAATATTAGCTAATCGTTTTCCTTAGGTAACTAATGTCTTGCTATCTATCACAAACACATGAAAAAAAATGCTATCCAACTAAAATATTTAATTGATTTCTGAAGTTGGTTATACCTACAAAATCTTTCTTTTTGTTCTTTTGAATATGTAAATAAAATTTAGATCAATGCCTTGATACTCTACCAAGATATCATAAAGTTTCTTAGAACTTTATTACAGCCTTCAGTTATATGAATTGCTACTGCAATCTGCTTTTATCACAAATTGTTTTGAGTTTCTTAGATATCTTATTTAAATATTTAACTGATACTTATGACAACTTCAAAGGCTTTCCACAATTAGTCTCTAACAAAGTCAAGATCGACCTTCAAGATATTCCATGATTTTGACTCCAACTTATCTTTCCAATCAGTTTTTTTTTTTTTTTTTGCGGTACGCAGGCCTCTCACTGTTGTGGCCTCTCCCGTTGCGGAGCACAGGCTCCGGACGCGCAGGCTCAGCGGCCACGGCTCACGGGCCCAGCTGCTCCACGGCATGTGGGATCTTCCCAGACCAGGGCACGAACCTGCGTCCCCTGCATTGGCAGGCGGACTCTCAAGCACTGCGCCACCAGGGAAGCCCCATTCAGTTTCTTAATAAGGCAAACAGAACTTCTTGCTGCTGTCAATTCACATAGCAATATATATGATTCCTGCCCCACCCCGACCTACGCAATCCTTCCTCTCATATTGATAGGCTGGAAATTCTCATGAAAATGCTAACTCCACACCATATGCAATTAAGTCCTGATCTCAATTATGTCCAATATTTCTTCACTAATATACCATATACACATGGGAGATAAAGTTCTTATTCCAGACTTGTTGGTGTCTATAAATAGGCTTAGCTAAAAAGGCTCCAATTAGTGTATGAAGTTGGTGAAAGCTTATGTTTAAAAAGTTATCACCCAAGCCCTGTTCCAGTGACACCTTGGAAACATCTCATCTTGGGTGAAATAATTAGGTGGTAATGAAGAAAGCTACTATAAAATAAGCTAAAACAAAACAAATATAACGTTACTCACAGCCAGGATATGAACGACAGGGAATGAATTAATAGCAAAATCAACATTAGATGTCATAGAAAAGGATTTTATCAGTTATATAAACATTTAATATCAAGTCTGGAATTTGAGTCTCAGAAACTTTTTTTATACCAAAATTTTCACACTCTCATTGGGTGGTTCCAATTCCACGTTAGGTGGAGTAAACACATGCTTTCCTTTCTCTCTCACTGAAAACTATTATAAAACCTGTACAGAATGTATAGCCTAGCTATTTGAGGACTCTGAAAACAAAATAGCAACAAGCAGTTGATAACAAAATAGCAACAAGCAGTTTGGGGAAGAACACCAGAATCCAATGTACTACCGAATTTTTTTTTTTTTTCTTTTTCTTTTTTTTTTTTTTTTTTTTCTTTTATTTTCTCTGGTATGCCCAAACCTGAGGTCATCTCAGTTAAGAACCCAAAAGTAAGTAATGCAGGGCAGACAAAGAGAGAGATATGAGAGTACTCTACGTTGAGGAGTAGAAAAAGGAACTCCTTACATCTCAGAGTGAGGAAAAGTCCCATTTTTCTTTTATCCTTTCTCTCCATTCTTTTGTGCTCTAACTCCCAAGGAATTTCACACTGGCAACTGGAGCCTATAGGAAACAATTCTAAGGGATAAAAACTCTCCTCTCCATTCAGTAAAATTGGTGTCCCATGAGTAACTTTCTCTCTCTCTCCATTTCTATCTCTATCTCTCTTACTGTTACTCTTGCTCTCTTTCTCTGTTTCTTGGCTGTGGGTTCAGTGCAATCACAGAAGTGAGCAGTGTCTGCTAGTACACCAAAATGTGAGCCCTTTAGGAAGAAAAAGTACTTGGTAGAGAGCAGGGAGGGAGAAGCTTGGGAAACCTACTCCAGGAAGTTAAACAGGAACTCCTGAGCTCACCACCGTACTGTGAACCTATGAATCTGATCCAGACTCTCATATCGAAGACTTTGAGAATAAAATAATGGCGGATTTCCACCCAGATCCCAGACTGACCACTGAGTGACTCACAAATAGGCAGATCTGAATAGCACTACAAAGTTTTGAAAACTGAACTGACTTTATAGTACCAGTTCAAAGAATGTAGGATGGAATTTTTAGCCTAAATCTAACAAGGTCAACTGCCTGCCAGAACAAAAATATCAACATACTCCAGAGGATCTAAATAAGGCTCAGTTTCTCATAATATAATATTTAACATAATATTCAAAATGTCTAATATAATCCAAAGGATGCTGACTGAAGTTCAACAAAAAATATTTGAAGAAATAATGACATAAAATTTGCCGAATTTGGCAAAAGACAGAAACCTACAGATTCAAGAAGGTAAGCAAATCCCAAACAGAATAAAACCTAAGGAAACCCATGCCTAGATACTTTGAAGTCAAATTTTGAAGTCAAACTTTGCTAAAAAACAAAGACAGAGCAAAATAAATTAATAAAATCTTAAAGGCAACAAGAAAAAAAGAGCACAATAACTACAGGAGAACAACAATTTAAATGCCTGTAAATTTATCAGAACAATGGAACACAGTAAAGCTAGCATAACACATTCAAAGTGTTGAAACAAAATAATTATAAATTCAGAATTCTGTATTTGGTGAACATATCTTTCAGGAATGAAGGGCAAATAAAGACTTTCTCAGAGGAAAGGAAACTAACAGAATTCATAGCCAGCAGACTTGCTCTAAAAGAAAAAAAATATTAAATGAAGTTCTTCAGAAAGAAGGGAAATGATATCAGAGAAATATGAAACACCAGGAATAAAGAAAGAGTAATAGAAATTGTAAATGTCTGGGTAAGTAAGGTTTTTCTTCTCATGTTGAGTTATTCAAATTTTATGTGATGATTGAAAACAAAAAATATATTGTCACAGTAGCTTTTCAATGTATGGAGATGTAATATATAAGACAACTATAGCATTAGTAGGAGAACAAAGTAACCTATATGGTAGTAAGATTTCTACATTCAAATAAAGTGGTAAAATATTATTTCTAAATAGTCTTTCAAAAGGGAACTATGTATTTTGTAATCCCTAAAGCAACCATTAAAACTATTATCAAAAGAGATTTTGTTAAAATCAAAGTGATAAAGTGAAAATGAAATATTAGAATGTTCAAATCACACAAAAGAAGCAGAAAACAGGAAAGTGGAGAATAAAAAAAGAGGGAACAAGCAAAACAAATAGTGATATAACTAATTCCAAACATACCAAAAATAGTAAGTATACATGGTTTAAACACACCTATTAAAAGACAGAGATTGTTAGAATGGATTAAAAATAAAATGACCCAAATATATACTGCTCAGAAGAAACTTACTTCAAATATAATGTATGAATAGATTAAAATACGGGAAAAAGATATACTATCGAACACTAATCAAAGGAAAGCTGGAATGGCTATGGCATTATCAAACACAGTAGACCTCAAAGCAAATAAACTTACCAGAGATAGAGACAGAAATAGGGAGATTGCATATTGAAGAAAGTGTCAATTCACTAAAAAGACATAACATTAAATAGATACTGAATTAACAAGAGAGTTTCAAAATATTTGAAGCAAAAACTGACAAAACTGAGAGAAGAAATAGACAAATATACAATTATATTTGGATACTTCAAAACTCTATTCTCAGTAATAGATAGAACTAGTAGGAAAAAAATCAAGTATGTATTAATAGAAGAGCTGAGTGGTACTATCAACTGACTGGATCTGATTGACATTGACTGAACACTCAACAACACCGGATTACACATTCTTTTCAAGTGCACATGGAAAATTCAACCTAATAGACTATAGCTTCAGTCATAAAACAAACCTTAACATAATTAAAAGACTTGAAACCATACAAAATATGTTCCTTGAGCATACTGGAATTAAACTAAAAATCAGTAAGAGAAGAAAAACAGGGGAAAAAATCACCTATTATTTGGAAATTAATAACACAATCCTAAAAAATCCATAGATAAAATTTAGAAAGTATTAGAGAAAATTTAAAAATCTCTTTACTGAATGAAAATGAAGATAAAATACATCAAAATTTGTGTGATACTACTATAGTAGTACTTAGAGAAAAGTTATAGGATGCTATGTTTTATGCTATAAAAACAATTTCAAAACAATAATCTAACCTTTAAAACTAGAAAACAAAGGACAATTTAAAATCAACTGAGAAGAAAAAAATAATAATAAAGAGCAGAAATCAATAAAATCAAAAACAGAAAAAAAAGAAAATCATAAAACTTAAAATAAAGAGCAATGAAACTGATAAACTCTAGCAATACTAAAAAAAGAGAAGTAACAAATTATAAATATCAAGAATAAAAGAATATCATTATAGATCCTGACATGATGTTATTAAAAAGGTAACAAGAATATTACTACAGACCACACAAAAAATGTTGTTGAAAAGATAGTGAGAATACTACAAACAGCTCTATGCTCATAAATTTGAAAAATTAGACAAAATAAACTAATTCCTCAAAAATCACAAACTACTAAAACTCACTGAAGATAAAACAGATTATCTGAATAGCCTTATAACTATTGAAGAAATTGATTCTGTAGGTAAAATCTGAAAAGAAATCTCTCTATGTACACTCTGTTTTACTGATAAATTCTACAAAATATTTAAAGAATAAATAACACAAATTCTTTGGCATCTCTTCCAGAGAGAGATAAAGAGAGGAAATCCTTCACAACTCATTTAACAAAGCTATGATCATTCTGATACCTAAGCCATAGAAAGACAGTACAACGACAAAAAAACAAAGAAACAAAAAACTACAGGTCAATTTCTCTCATAAACATAGAAACAAAAATCCTTAATGGAATATTATCAAATTAAATCCAGCAATATATAAAAAGAATATTATAGCATGAAAACATAGAATTCACTCAGGAATGCAAGGCTGATCCACTATTCAAAAATCAATCAGTATTATGCACTATGTTCAGTCTAGAAGAAACACATGGTTATCTCAATAAATGCAGAAAAGCATTTGACAAAATACAACTTCTGTTATTGATAAAAATTCTCAGCAAATCAGGAATAGAAGGGCATTCTCTCCAGCTGATGAAAGGCATGTATACAAACTTACAGTTAACAGCATATTAAATAGTGAAAGACTGCTTTCCCTCTAAGATCTGGTACAAGGCAAGGATATCCAGTCTTACTGCTTTTACTCAGCACTCAATATTCACCTCTCTTATTAAACAGTGTACAATGATTTCTTTATAATTCCATTTCTCCAATATTAAATAAGTCCCTCTTTCCTCACACTTGTATGGAGGGCTAAGGAATTAACAAAGGTGACTGGAACCCCATCAGGAGGGCAGTGACAGATTGGGGAACTAATGTGTCGCCACCTGATCTCTCTATATCTAAGTTCTACCATCCTTAAAGCTCTCTCAATGCCACCACCGTCATGATCTCCTATGTTGAAGCAGTTTCACCATCCTAAGAACACGGCACTACAATTGTTTTGTTTTTCTTCTTCTTCACAATCAATTTTTCTAACAAATATGGTTGTGGATATTTACAGATATTTACATTCTCTCAATGTCTTAATACTTTAAGTATTTCAAGGGCTAAGCCTACACTAATCATCTCTACTACCTAAAATAAACATAGGGACTAAAATTGGCAGGCCATCAAATTTATTTAATAATCAGTAAATGAATACAACTAAAACCTTTCTCTAACTCACTTCCACAAATACATTCCATTTACAGAATATGGCCTCTTGTATTTCTCACCTCTATATTTTTTATAATGCCTTTCATCTGCAATACTTATCCAAAGATGTATTTCAAGCAATTAAAATAATTGTCCTATTCTTCAAGAACCATCATTTCCATGATGATGCTGCATTTTGCGTATTATTTAGACATCACTTGGCAGTAAAATAAGTTTTTCTTTATTCCATATATCTTTCCTAACTTGAACATAAGCTCCTTGAAAACAGGGACTATGGTGTATGGGGTGTGTGTGTGTGTGTGTGTGTGTGTGTGTGTGTGTGTATCTTTACAGAGAATTTGGCAGTAAACATATGTTGGATATTTGTATGTTTTTTTTTTAATTGCAATTCTTTCATCTGGGTTATTTAGAATAAAAATGAGTATTTTCAACCTTCTACTTCTTGTTGTTCTATTTAGATTTAGCCATTGAACCTGAGACCACCTATTTGTTAGATTGAATATGATCACAGCATAAATTATTCATTTTCAGAGGTACTGCCTTCTATTCTTTGTTCCTCAAATATGGTTTTTGCACTAAGCATATTTTTACTGGCATAAAAAAACAAAATGAGCCTTTCTCTCACACTTTCTAAAATTCCCCTTACTAATATAAAAGCATCTGTGTCAAGCATGTGAATAAGTAAAAGCGTACTTTTATCTATCTCCCACCCCCCAAAAAATATATCTTGATAAAATTATTATTTAAAGTTTTCCTAAGCCTTTTCTTCTGCTGCCTCATGGTGGAGACAAATTCCTATCAATAAGCAATATAATCGTTAGTATTTTTGTCCCTTTTTCCTGACCTAAGCCAAGTCGAACTATTTTTGCAATTAAATAAATGCATTGATAGCACATCATGTGGTTATTTGCTATGTAACAAAATAACTGCTTGTTCTGGGTAATGGGAATTTCAAAGAGATAATATTTTTAATACTTTCCTAAAATTTTTACTGATACTATAAAAATCCTGATGCTCATTTATATACTATATAATCCAAATTTTTAAAAATCATGCTGACTTTATTAAAAGGTATTCTCTCCTTTTTTTCACATATAAAAACTAAACTCAAATCCCCTAGGCTTAAACTCTAACTGGAGTCTATAAGACTATTCAAAATTCAAAGTTGCTTTCTGAACAGATTGCACCAGCTAGTTGATGAAACTTGAGCTAATTACACTAATGTTGACAAATGCACTGGCACAGAAACAAATGTCACATTTTTCAAAAAATTACACCTCTTCAAAAGATGCTAAATAGATTCAGTGATTTGTGGGTGTAACTGAGCTATTTGTGCAAAGACAGTTTTGAAAATTCTGATTTAAGATATAAAAAGTCTAAGTACACTATGAGTGCTTATATGCCATTTTCAAATGTATTTTAATGAAATATTTGAATTTTTGGAACAATAAAGAAATTACTATATTTGACACTGGAACATTTTCTCTAAGTTGTTTATTTTAAATTTTGTACCATATACAAAAATAAAATCTTTCTATCTTAAGAAATGCCTTTATGTATTATAAATTGAGTTGGTATGGATGTCTGAAATGAAAATGCAAATTTTAGAGATTTGAGTGTGTATGCTATTTCAGGAAGAGTATTTCTTTAAATTCAGCGACAAACACAGTTATATTTTCTATTACTTGGCAAAATAGCTACTTTGTGCTAAAAGTTTTATGCTAGGAACTTGCTAAAAGTTTTATGTAAATGATCTAATTTGATCTTTCTAATAGTCCTGCAAGGGAGAAATTTTCAAAATGAGGTACCTGAGAATCAGAGAGATTAGATAACTCATCCTAGTTAATGGGACTGGAATTGATCCAAGGTCTCCAGGACTCTCAAGCTTCTACTGTTCCTACTGCCCAACCAGGGTCCTCACATGGAAAGTTTGATCAGCTTCCTTCTATTTCACATTTGAGAGAACGTTCCATGATGTTTCCAGAATATGTCAATGATTCTTTTAGAGTTAGGATTTGTCTTTTATTTGCTGTTTTGAACAATCCCAAATTGCTGTTGTGTCATCTTAGAAGCAACCTATGTGGGCTGGATATGTTCACTGAATCTTAAGTAATCGATCTTGTCTGATTCTTTAACGATTTTTAAATTAAAAGATTAAAATGAATTAGAAATATTGATGACAGAAATCAAGCTAGTCATTAAAAAATAAAAAGTGAGTTTAAATTACAGAAGTTCTGTTAGTCATGTGGGGAGATAAGGACTCTTCTTGACAAAGACTGTTCTTACTCAGCAACAGAAGGATAAGATTCAACCACGGATAACATCAGCCCTTGTGATCAGGGTTCAAAATGGTCTTTCCCGTAGCCTCAGAAACAACCAAAGTCGTCATCACATCCTACTGGAGTCACTGATGCATATGACTGTTTGACCTTTATCATCTACAAACCAATATTAAAGTTAGAAAGGAAAATCCAGTTTTTAGGGTAAACATAAAAGAGGTAGCAATACTTTTTATTATTCTATCACCTATTATGAGCCAATTAAAATTTCCTATTTATTAAAATTGATCTTCAGTAGATCTTGCTCTTGTCTCTGATTCACTTGGATAGTTTGGATTGTTGATGCCTTATCTTTTACTACCTGACTCTCTAACCCTTAATTTAATCTAAAATTTGTTTACTGTTTCGTAGCCACATAAAGTTCTTGTCCTCCAGACTTTTGTTCCTCTGGGACAACTGTTTCACCTTAGTTTGGGGGAGTTATTAGGCTTCTCAAATTTTCCTCTGCATGCTTACCTTCTGGGGGTTTCTGTAGGTTTTAGTCCTTTAGCAACTAGTTGCATTAAGCTGAAACATCTTTCTGGTTGCCAGGAACACAGGGCGTCACTCATATCTGAAACAATATCGTTGGGACTAGAGAACACTAATCTGAATCCATAAAATAAGTGAAATTTTTGTATTTATTTAAGATCAGGGTTAACGGTTTCAAAAATATATAAATTTGGCTCTTCCTTGAAATCTTTGGGGCTTTTAAAACTGATTTAAAATAACATTCAAAGAGGTTTTAAGTTCAGAAAACTGAGATTACTTCTACTTTTCCTTTATGGTATAAAACTTTCCTAAAGATCATTAATTTCCAGTTTTCAGCATACCTACTCGGTGCTTCCACTTTAGTAACTGGTTTTACAAGAGGACAACTCTCTACATGCAGTGAGGCAGCTGCATGGCACCTTTTTTTTTTTCTATTGGTCTTTTCTATTCACATCCAATAGTAATAAAAATATTATCTTTGTTCATTGGGCGCATGTTTCCAATTCTCAATTGTATTATTATTTTAAGTCTGAATTTTTGTAATATTAACATTCTCTTTTAAATGGCCTAATATTCAGCTACTTTTTATGACGACTTAATGTAGTGCAAAGAGCAAAGGCCTAGGTAAAAAAAAAAAAAAAAAAAAAGGGTTCAAATTTAGGAAAGTTACCTACAAGGTACTAGGCATCGAGTTAGTTATTTGACCTTCTTTGTGCTCTACTTTACTTGTCTAAAAATAGAATAGTATTTACTGCCTAAATTTTCAATACACAAAATCTTCTCAAACTATAACATGCAGCATATCAAGGACTAACATTCTTAATTAACAGTATACAGGTTTAATGGGATGCTAATGGAAAAACTACTCAGGTGAGGAATTTTGTTTTCAAATAACCAAAATATAGAAGGAAAGCATATGACTGATATGAATTCAGGTGGATCTCTCTGGGATATCTTGCATTCACAGCTGTTTCATCAGGTTAGCATCAATCACATTCTTTGTCATTGTTCTTATTTCCCTGAGTTTGGTGTAAGTGTTTTGAGTAAAGCTGAATTCTCACATTTTGTTTGCATGAAAATAAATATGAAGATATAGGGAGATTCTTTTCTAACTGATTATTTTTAAATTGATTATTTCTAATTAATTATTTCAGAAGTTTACCAGACAAATCATTTGAACCAAAGACAATGACTTTCTGTAAAAACAATGACTTTCAAGAACACTTAGGATGTTCTACTATCTAGTAAATGTATCCAGAACTTACTCAATTACAGACTGATTAATGCAGCTAATTATAAATTTGATTTCATATTTATATAAAATGAAAGAGATATAGCCATCCAGATGTTTTTAAATATGTAGGGAAAACATCTGGATGAGAAAAGTTTTCTTCTGGGTGTCGCTGTTGTTGCTTTTACTTTTCCTTCAAATAGTTCAACATGTTATAGAGACATTCCAGATATCAATTAAAATAGGCACAGTACAGAAAGATCATTGTTATCTTTACTGGATGTTAAAAATCTTTAGCCTGTTGATTTATTCAAATGAAGATAAAGAATAAATATTTAGTTTCAACAGATTGATAAAAGCATCATAAATATTGTTATTACCATATGAACTTTTATTATATAAAACACGGTATGTTTAAAAAAAAAAAAAAACTCTAAAAGTTTGTTACCAAAGGCTCAGCAGAATGGGATCTGATCTGCTCTTGTGCTGTATGCTTGTGATCATATCTAGGTTATGCCTATCATTAAGTGGAAAATTGTTTCTATCCTTAAATTTGAATGTTGATGACCTACATTGCTAAATATACATATTTTTAAAATAATATTAGAAATAACACCTTGGCATATTTCATCTTCGATAGCCCAGATAGAATAGATATAAGCTGTCTCTACCTCTACAGCTGTACTTCCTCTAATTTTTTGTTACTAAATTTGATTTTTTATCTTTATTTTTTTAAATTGCAGTATAGTTGATTTACACTACTGTGTTAGTTTCAGTGTACAGCAAAGTGATTCAGTTATACATATATATATGTTTACATTATTTTTTCAGATTCTTTTCATTATAGGTTATTATAAGATATTGAATATTGCTCCCTGTGCTATACAGTAAATCCTTGTTGTTTATATATGTATACATATAGCTGATTCACTTTGCTGTAAAGCAGAAACTAACACACCATTGTAAAGCAATTATACTCCAATAAAGATGTTAAAAAATAATAATAATAAATAAATTTGATTTTATGATTAGAGAATAGTCAAGATGTGGATTTGATTTTTGCTACTTTTTTTTTATTTTAAAAACAAGCTGTCACTTCTGTTTCTCCATCTACTACTCTTTTATTAGTTTAAAATTGGACTAAAAGAGACTAATAAAATACCTTAAGCTTTCTTCTGATGATTTTAATCCAACTAGTGTTTAGTAAGCCCATACACTGGCTGATAGAAAAAAATTACTTTTATTCCAGTAGACATTGTTATAAATTATACTAGAAAGGTGAGACCAGATCTTGTTCAAGAAGTGCCCCTGCCGTGAGGATATGGGAAACTTTTTTTTCCTAAGATATTTAAATTTAGTTTACAAAAGGTTAATTTGAATAAAGTACCCAAGTTAAAAGTTACTTACTCCAAACTATTTATCTTAAATGCAGACTCACTAAGTAAACCTTCAAAATCTGTCCAGTGTTTCAAGTAAGACTGCAGTGATAGTCAAAATAATAAAGCCAACAGTGAAACAGTTAAATTTTTGTCAATATCTGGTCAGAGAATGAAGGTGATTCATTAACCAGTCCAGTAACTGTTTATTTTCCTATATTTCAAAAATAATAAATACCACCCTAATTTTAAACTATCCAAGATATTAGGAAAATAAATGAGGAATTCAGAATTCAAGGGATATTTATTCAAATAGACAAGTCACAGAGAAATAAACCAAAGAAAATTACTGGACCCAGCTTTTATGTCCCTGAAATCTAAGGTAATATATAGATTCAGAGAAAATTCAGTTAAAAACCTTGACCCTGGTAAGGGTTGTCATATCCCTACAAATCTTTTAGTTTTCCATCCTTAATTAGCAGAGCTGTCCACACTGTTTTGATATAAATCTCTAGAGAAAAATGGAATGTAAACTCTTTCCCCTATTGTTAATGCTTGTTTTATAGATGATGAAGTATAAAATGATTGATCATGTAATATAATGATGGATAAGGACAATTTCTGGAAAGGTCAAACCTATTAAATAAATCTTAGAATATATTTAAAAACATCGTATCTGCCTCACCGGAGCATGGTAACTCTTTTCAATGACAGGCGGCCTTCACATCAGAGGAGTAACAGCAGTGGCAGACAATAGACATCCATACTTCACTAAAAGAGTGTTGGAAAAAGAATGAGGACTGTGAAATTACCACTGCTAAAGTAAGAGGCTATCTTGAATAGAACAAAATAAATAAAGACCTTGACTACAGCTACAGAATCCTGGAACATCCTAATGAAAAGCAATGCAAAGCAAACAAAATAAAACAAATAAACGAACAACAACAACAAATAATCCTTTCCAACATTCAGAAGTTTGTGGACATTGTAACATAAAAATACCGGAAAAAATTCTCTTTTTCCACGCCATGCAAAATAAAAAAAAAAAAAAAAAGAAAGAAACACTAATGACAGGTTCTTTAAAAATGAAAGAAAACACAACCTTTCTAACAAACATGTATTTTTTTCTACGATGTACTCAAAAGCTTTATTTCTATCAGCTTAGGAACTTAGAAAAATTATTTCACTTAGATTTAACAGAATTATGGAAACATATAGCTGGGAGGAACATCAATGCTCATCTTGAAAACACAATGCATATTTTTTTAAAATCTTGTTTTTATTCTCTTATACAACAAACTAACCATTCCACCCACCTTCATTTATAACTTAATAGATATAATTTTCTTATCTTTAAATTATTTATGATAGTAGGTGGGTAGTATTCAACTGCATGCATTCATCAGCCTAATATTAATGTATTTAGCCATCCTCTTTGAAATCTATTCCCAAATTCCAATTTTTTTTGTACTTGCTTGAATAGGCTAAAATTCTTCATGTTGCTATATTTTGTAATTGCCCTTTTCCTGCCTAGAATTTCCTATTTAAACTTAATATCCCTAGAAAGTTTCTTCTGATTCTTTGTAACTTAACCCAAGCATCATCTCTTCCATGAAGTCTTTCTAGCCTTTCCCAGAGAGCATTAGGTTCTCTGTCAGGCTGTCACAAGGCTCCTTTATGCATGCCTCATTTATAGGATTGGGTTAGAAAACCCTAAGTCTTTCTCTTTCTCTGTGTCTCCTTTATTTTCACACTATTACCACACTCACAATACTTCTGACACAAGATGTATGGAAGAGGGGAGTGGGGTTTCTTACACCAAGCAATTCTCTGTAACATTAGCTGGATGTCCCACACTTTAACTCAATTCTGACACTATCTACCTGGAGAGAACATCAGACCCTAGGTTAAGGACTCAGTCCCACGAGACTGCTTCCACTCCACTTCAGATGCCATTCAATAATCCAGGTTGTCACCTGTGTTTCTGACCAATCCACTGTACATCTGAGGTTCCCATGACTTTCTCCTCAGGTTTAATTAATTCACTAGAGCAGCTCACAAAACTCAAAGAAACACTTAGTTTACCAGTTTATTAAAGGATATGATAAAGGATACAGATGAACAGCCAGATAAAGAGGTATGTAGGGCAAGGTCTGAGAGGATCTCAAGTGCAGGAGCTTCTGTTCCTGTGGAGCTGGAGTGTGCCACCTATCAAGTACATCATGAGTTCACTGACCTGGAAGCTCTCTGAAACTCATGCTATTGGGAAATTTACAGAGACTTTATCACATAGGCATGATATAGCATTAACTCTGTTTTTAGCTCTTGTCCCTTCTCAAGAGAATTAGAGGGGGCAGGGGCTGAAAATTCCAAGCTTCTAATCACAACTTGGTCTTTCTGGTGACCAACCCTCATCCAGGAACCATTCATGAGTCCACAGAGAGTTTCCTCATTAGAACAAAAGATGCCCTCATCATTTAGGAATTTACAAGGGTTTTAAGAGTCCTGTGCCAAGGATTGGAAACAAAGACCAAATATATGTTTCTTATTATAAATCACAATATCACAAAGATTCAACTCATTACTGTAATTACTTCTTAACTACTTTTCTTTTCAATCAGACTTCTAGACTCTCAAGATCTGGGCCTATGGAACAATAATTTACTTATGTGTAATACCTAACACAGCCACTAGTACATGGTACACAGGTAGTTTACAAACGAACGTATGAATAACTTAGAGAAAGAAGCTTCATATGAACTTGCATAGAGAATGTGGTCGAATGAAGCTATAATGACATACACAGTGCTACCACACCACAGATATGCAAATGTCTTACATACTGTATTAGTTTCCCAAAGCCACTATAACAAATTACCAAACACTTAGTGGGTTAAGCAAGACACATTCGTTCTCTTATAGTCCTGAAAGTCATAAGACAATTTCGCTAGACTAAAGTCAGGGTACCAGCAAGGCTGGTTCCTTCTAGAGAATGAAGGGAGAATCCATTTCCTTTCCCTTTTCAGCTCCTAGTGGTGACCTGTATTCCTTGGCCTTTGGCACTTTTCTTTGTGTTCAAAGTACATCACTCTGCTGTCTGCATCTATAATCACATCTCCTTCCCCTCTGACTCTGATCCTCCTGGGTCCCTCTTACAAGAATGCTTATGACTTCATAGAATCTACCTTGATGATCCAGGATAACTTCCCTTCTCAACA
Organism: Lipotes vexillifer; assembly: GCF_000442215.2. NCBI lineage: Eukaryota > Metazoa > Chordata > Mammalia > Artiodactyla > Lipotidae > Lipotes > Lipotes vexillifer. Next base: position 2,769,725 of record NW_006781351.1, on the reverse strand, counting down.
TCCTTAACTTAATCACATCTGCAAGGTTCTTTTTCCCATTTGAGGTAACATTCATAGGTTCTGGGGAGCAGAACATGGACATATCTGGGTGCCATTATTCAACCTATCACTAATACTCAGTTGCAATCTGATAGGAATTGTATAAACATAATTTAATCTTTTTTGATGACATAACACCTCCATTAATTTGAATCAACTACTCCAATGTGCTATAACAGAGTAAAATACCCACTGCAGAAAAGAAATACCTTACTCTACAACAGAGTTTTTCAAGCTGTTTTTTGGGAGAAGTCACTATGGCAAGGGTCAGGGAGGAGAAAATATGACAACAGAAACCTTTTCTCAAAAGTAGATTTTGGGAAAAGCCTCTGTATATCAAACAAATTAAAACAAACTACTTAGATAGAAGCCGAGTGGAGGTTCCATAGTTCTGTTGTATGGCTCGTCTCTACCCCTGCATGGCCTTTAGGTGCATCTGAAGAATTCAGTTTGAAGGATGCTAACCCCCTCCTCTGTGTTTCTACCACTTGCTGTGGTAGAAATTGTTTCTACCACTTGCTGTTGCTTTTATTTCCTTTTTGTTCAAATAATATCTGTTTCAAGCAGCTGATCTTTGTTTAGTATGTTAACCTAATATGGCTAGAAAATTTGTTAAACTGAAGCTAGAAAACTTGTTTGATTTTGTTTAACAGAAACGTAATTAATGGATATCAAATATGAGTTTACTGATGTGACTTTATAATATGGAATTTATTTCACATGTTTTAGTCTATTTTGTCTATTACAAGGAGATTTGAACAAACTAAGACAATGAGAATCTTACTCAACAAACAGTACAGAGATCCTATAGATGAATGTTAGATATTAATCTAATTTTTCATATATGAAAACTGACTCAGTGAGTTTAAGTATTATTTAAATATGTCTATCATCCCAGTTAGTAATTTCAGAAAAGATTCATATTCATATTTAATAGTAGTCTTCCTTTGCATTAAAACAAGCCATTTCTTAGTGTTTATACGTGTTTCAGATTTTGAAGTTACCGATATGGGATCTCTGTATAATATATTTGTATCTCAAAATCATCTACATTCTTAAATCTCTTTTGGGCCTCAAAACAACTCTGTCAAGTATGTAGGGCAAGTGCCATTATCCCCATTTACAGATAGAAAAATCTCATTTCCAGGAAGTCAAATGTTTTCTCTCTAAGAAATTATGATTAACCCCTTCATGTTTATAATCATACTATCTTAAAGAAGCTATTATTGTTAAGAAGCACTGAGAAAAATTTTGTCTGATGAAGCAGTACAGAATCAATCTTTTCAAGTAGTTTTACCAATTTAACTGACTATATGGTCCATATGGCTTAATATCCATAGCTCTTATTACAGGTATATGTTATTGTCAAACATTATTTAGAAAACCTGTATTTCTGACTATAGATAATTATTTTCATACTAACAGTTGATTAGATGGGTTTAACATAAAGACTTGACATGATTAGCAACTAAATTATGACATGTTTTTTGGTTTCTTTTTTACTTCAGCTAATGGACAAATTGCATGATTTTTAAAGGAATTTTTAACCAATGTGAGTGAAAAGGAAAAAAAACACAAATTGAATAATAAAAAGATGGCAAATATGGATTAAAACTGGTTTGTGAAGAGTAATTTTGAAAATTTTGCATCAGGGAAATGACATAACCAATATTGTGTGTTGGAGACACTAACTTTACCTAATGTACTGGAATGAAAATCTAATCAGATTGGTTAGAAGGACATTGTAATTGTCCATTTGAGAAAATGGTGGCCTAAATTATAGTAGAGATGAGTCAAAGTATGTAGAAGAAAGAAGGGATAAGAGTTACAAAAAGTTAAATTTGACAAGATTTGTCTGATTGCATGTAATGATGAATCAATAAAGAGGAATAAATGAAAGATGATTCAAGATTTTAAGGATGAGAAATTAGAGAATGATGGTACTATTCAAATAATACAGAAAATTGTTTTTAAAAAGGATAGAAGTAGAATGAAAGACAGATGAGTTCACTTAAAATATGTTGAGTTTCAGAAATTGGTGTTATATCTAGGTAGAAATATCCTGCAATTGCTAGTGTGAGACTGGATTTCAAAAAATATATATATGTAAGATTTTAATTGGAAGTATAGGCTGAGAATCAGCTACACTGACATAATTGAGGCATTTGTAATTATAAATAGTTTTAACAAGGAAAATATTGCTGGAAGGACCAGAGTGTTCCAAGGATAGAGTCTCATTAAATGCCTACAGTTAGAAGACACACATCTTCCTTTATTTAGTCCTCTCTCTTTCTCTCTCTCTCTGAGCTTAAACACTTGGAATGCTCTAAGAGTTTGCGTGGCTGATTATTTGAAGCCTAGATTCAATACTGGCTTCCTATCACTGAAGTTAAGCTTGTGGAACTTGTCTTTCATACTATGAAGGATATGCAAATATTGGAGTGGATCTATTGTATGCAATTTTTTCTGCCATTTCTTAAATGTACACACATGTAGGGCCCAAATATATTCCCTTTACAAAAGCTTTAAGAAAAAAAAAACATTTATGGTGGAGTACCAGCATTTTGTATAAAGCTCTTTGGTGGCTTCCCACTGTAAGCTGAAGATGACCATGGTAGATTGAGCTATTTAATTGGGTTCCCCAATTTCAATGTGAATAATGGGATCCCAAAGTTTTAGAAGCTGGGTGGTAGTGATACTAATGATTAGAGACAAGAGGCTGAAGGGCCAAATTCAAAGAATTTTAACCACAGAATCTTTAGCAATAGTTAATTGTGAAATCACTATGCATGAAAGAGATTAGTGGTCATTATGATGTTGATTGATCTATATATTCAGAAAAAAATTATGTGTCTGGAAATTGCAGTCTCAATGAGTTCCAGACCTAAGCCAGTTTGTACAACCAGAGTCTTTTATTTGTAGGGAA
>NW_006781351.1:2730541-2766728 GCF_000442215.2 Lipotes vexillifer | reverse complement strand
TAGGGAAAGGCTAGCTCACTGTGAATAAACCACCTGCAATGGAGGTTCAAATGTGTACTCTGAATCTTCCTTTAAATCATTACCAGAGAAACTTGGCTATATAAGGTGGTGTTTATACACTGCTGAAATGGAAATACCAGAACTGTGTGGGAGTTATTAAATACTCACTCAGAAGTAACATTAATTCCTGTGGAACCAAAATATCACTGTGATTCAATCATCAGTAATGTTTGCTTACAGAAGTTAGGTGACAGATGAAATCATATCCCAAGTCCAAGTCACAGTGGATCCAACAGCTATTCCTCTAGTGTCTAAAAGTATAGGTAAAGTAAAAATATTTGGAAACTAGCAGAATCCTTACATTTGTTCCCTGACCTATATTTGTAAAAAGATTCAAGACAAATGAAGAAAAATCCCCTGAAAGTTGACTCCCTTCCACCACTACAATAATAATCTAAAAAACACATCAAATTGACATAGCCCCTGACATTCAATATACAGGTATTGCCTCAGCAGACTGTTTTTTTTTTAATTCCAAGTAGTTACAGCAATCAAAAATAGTTTGTCTTTACCTAGCAGGGACCTCTGTAGGTCTTTACTGTCTTAAATCATGGTTAGGTCAAATCTACTGCATTCTGTCATGATATGACCTATAAAGCATAATTCTTGAACAATACATTGGTAACATTATTCTACTTTATGAGACAGAAGTAGTAAGTACCACAGATGGTAGATGCCATAGTAACTAACATCTTAGTTAGAAGGTGAGGGGAAAAAAACTATCCACACAAATCTGAGGTCTGTACATTACTGAAGCTTTAGGGGTCCAATGGTCTTGGAATGCCATGATGATTCTCTAAAACGAGTGACAATTTGCAGCATTTTACACTACTCACCATGAAGAAAGAGGCCCAACAGATGGTGAGCCTATTTAGGTTTGATGTCTGCTATTCTGATCCACTTACTTAGTAATCAATAGGTCTGTTAGCTTTAACTGGGTCCAATGCAAAATGTGGCTCATGCAGTTATGGGTCTTATGTCAACCACTGTGAGAAGAGCATGCTGTGGTTAGCTGCTGTTTATAAGAGAAACATGAAGCCGACCTGCATACAATATGCAGGATGAAGAATCATCAGTGAGAAAAAAGAAAGTTTGTCTTAATCTACAGAGATTTTAGGGTTCTCTGTCATGCATGGTTATCAGAGCAACAGCAGAATAATACAACAGGTTCCGAGGCCATGGTTAGAAAGGAGAAAAGCTTTACTGGGGAGTATATTCATGGAAAATGAGACTGATCATAGGTATTTTGGGTTTTACATGTCTTGGAATCAACAGGCATCAAGATGGTTATTGTAAGGCTTCCCTGGTGGCGCAGTGGTTGACAGTCCGCCTGCCGATGCAGGGCACACGGGTTCATGCCCCGGTCCGGGAAGGTCCCACATGCCGCGGAGCGGCTAGGCCCGTGAGCCACAGCAGCTGAGCCTTCGCGTCTGGAGCCTGTGCTCCGCAACGGGAGAGGCCACAACAGTGAGAGGCCTGCGTACCGCAAAAAAAAAAAAAAAAAAAAAAAAAAAAAAGATGGTTATTGTAGCGGTTGGAGTAATGCTTTCCCTATTACCAGGGGATAGTGGGGTTCTGGTTACACAGTTGGAAGCAAGATATATCGGGAACCTAGGGGATTCAGTCGGATGACAGAGCTCTCAAGTTCATGAATAATATTAAATGGAAAAGCAGGACAACCACTAAAGATGGAATGACTTAAGACCTAGATTCCACTGGAATAGTCAATTAGCTAACCCATCAGATAAGGCAATCCTACCAGCTGGTAGAGGACAAAGAGAATACGAAATAGATAATGGTGAAAGAAAGTTATGATTTTTAAATATTGGCCTCATGACCAGAAAGAGTCAGAGATTATAGAAATTTTACCGATCTTTTTTGATTATTTGTTTTCCTCCTTTTCCATGCCAATAGTATGAAAAATAATGATCATACATATTATTATCATTTAGGTTCTAGATAAGAATAAAGGGATCTGACATCATCCCATGATGCTTAGTCTGATGGTAGTTTATGTTTCCTCTGCATTGTAACTAAGAAATTCTTCATTTGAGTAAAGGGCAAAAGAATTAGTCTATACAGGTTATACTCGAAACTCCCTCACCCTAACTCATGCATTCTCTTCCCTGTTCAGCACTCCATGGACTCCCTGCCAGTTTGCTTTTAGTTAAGTTTGGCAAAAAACAGGCACTAGTGGGAGACTGAAGGATAGGGAAATAGAGAGTTCAAAGTATTTCCTTTTCTTTCACAATTTTCCCCTTTTTTTCTTCAGTCCTGTGGGTGGTGATGACCCCTTTCTCTTGTTGGCCTCTGAATGCCTCTAAAATCTTTCTTTATCTTTGTATGCAGTCACCTCACTAATTCTCTTTAGTTTTAACCATCTGACTTGTTTTTGTTATGCCAGTGCCTGAAATGACACACTTTTCTCTGATTACCTTCATCCCTCCAGTATAGGTTATGTATTTGCTCCATATACTCCCGAGTCTGGTCCTCTATAAAATCCCTACTGTAATCCTTAGCACACAGTTTTGTCAGCATTTGTTTTCTTGTTTGTATCTTATAAAAAACAACCTGAGAGAAATCTGGGACTTTTTCTCTTATTTTTACAGTTATATATCTCTAGCCTTGGATAGTGTGTGACTTATACCAAGTATTCAAATGATCTTGTTAAATGAATGAATTAGTGAATGAAGATTCACAGAATCTCAAGAAGTCCTTAAGGCATTAAGAGGTAAATTAAAATTTTGACCTCCTAAGGAATCCAAGGAAGAATTACATTTCAAAGACAAAGTGATAAATGGGGGGAAAAAAAAGTCAAAGGGAGAACAGAACAATGACTTACGACTATGTAGATATCTCAGTTAAGGAGAGATAAACAGAATAAGTGTAAAAAAAAGGGAGAGAAAGAATATTGGGAAAAGCTTGTAAAATCAAATGATATGGACTTCAATAGAAAAGATACAAAACTGACTTTTATCTCTACCACTAATAAGAATATATAAAAAATGAGCCACATTCACTGGGAATGCTGGCTTGGGAAGTGAACAAGGTTGAGGGAAAAATGAGTGTCTGTGAAAGAAAAGAAAATGTAAGGTAAGTATTAAGGATTTGGTAATGAAATTTGGTTCTCAGTCTAAAAAACAGTAGACCTTGTAGAGGGGCTGGAATGGAAATGGAGTGGGAGTAAGAAAAAATAGAGGACATGTAAGCATCATATTTAGGCAATATGTAAGGGATTAAATTCTCTTACTACAATGCAGTATGTGAATGTAAACATAATATATCATTAAAATGAAATGGGGCTTTCTGTTGATTAAACAGATGCATGTATTATTTCCCCTCCCAAAGCCCCATTCAATACTGGTAGGACATATTAAAAAGGACATGGAGGGGTTGGGAAAAAAAGAAAAGGACATAATAACCAAAGAACAAAGTGAATGAGACAGGAGGTATAAGTGACAAAATCTTAGACAAATAAATTCCAAAGTAGTCAAAATTAATTGACTTAGCAGTGAAAGAAAGCCAAGAAACAATTTGATCCCTGAGTTGACAACATACCAGAAATGTGATCACATAGGATCAGGAATAGTTTAATAGAAAAAAAAAAAGCAGCTAGGGGAGAACTGGAAGAATACTTATGTAAAGTTACTGAACTTCACTTGAAGTGGTGTAGTATTATTGAAGATAGACTGTGATATGTTAAAGATGTATTCTATAATCTCTGAAGCAATCAACAATAAAACAAAAATTATAGCAAATAAGCCAATAAAAATAAAACAGAACCCTCAAGAATGTTCCACTGGTACAAAAGATAGAAAAAGAAAAAAAGGAAAGAAACAAAGAAGAGACAGAATAAATTAAAAACTAATGGCAAGTTGGTAGATATAGATCCAACTGCATGTCTAATAACTTTAAATGTAAATAGAACAAACACAGGAATTAAAAAGCAAAGATTATCAGATTAGAGTTTTTTAAAAAGCAGGACTGGACTATATGCTCTGATTAAGAAATATATTTTAAATATAAAAATATGAGTAAAACAAAAATAAAAGGAAAAATATACTAGCACTATTCAAAGAGAGGTGGAGAGGACATATTAATATCAGACCAGTATAATTTAGAGCACAAAATATTACCAGGGTTACAGTGTCATTTCATAAAGACTGAGGCAATTTAAGAACACATAAAATTTCTAGGCATTTATGCACCTAATAACAGAGTTCAGAACACAAGAAGCAAAAGCTCAGAGAACCAGAGAAGAAATAGACAAATCCACAATTATAACCAGAGATTTTTGCACTCCTATCCAATAATTGATGGACTAAGTAGACAGGAAATCGATAAGTATGTAGAAATTTGGACAGTAGTACTAATCAATTTGATCTACCATACATTTATAAACCATCCCTGCCAACAGAAGCAGAAAACAGGCTATCTTCAATTAAACACAGATTATTTGCCAAGACAGACTATATTCTGGGCCATAAAATAAGTAACAATCAATAAATAATTTCAAATCATACATTGTATATTCTCTACACATCATGGAATTAAATTATAAGGCAATGTCCGAAAGATATCTGGAAACACCCACAAATAATTGCAATCTAAATAACACATTTTTAAATAGCCCACCCATCAAAGAAATAATCAGGGGGATATGCAAAACTTTCAAGTGAAAAAAATGAAAACACAACATAAGAAAATTTCTAGGACCAAGCTACAGCAGTACTTAGAGGAAATTTATAGCAATACACATTAGAAGAAGAAAGTTGTCAAATCAATAATATTAGCTTCTTTCACCAGTTGGGAACACCAGTGGATGGCCCCAGACTCCTTTGGCAGTTGTTGCCTTGGGCATTGCTTAGTACACACAGGACATGCTATTATTGTGTTAACCAAGTCACCATGTTTCGAGGGCAATCGGGCATCCTTGGCAATATGCCATTCCACCTGGATGCTAGGGTATACCCAATCTGCTGTACCTACCAAACTGTCACTGCTACTCAAGCTAGGACATCAGCTTCCTGATTGCCAGGGGATGACAGGGGGTGACAATGCCTTATGATCTGGGATGTGGAAGACAGTGAGGACTGCCTCAGGCTTTTGCAGGCAAACCCATATGTCTTTTCACATATCCTGACCTGCAAGGGCTTATTCATGATCATTCACCCGTCAGCTTCCCGTTGTCCAAGCCATAGGGTTAATCCCTTTAGAATAACCCAACTCAGCGCAAAGCATTAACAGCCAGAGCTCATGGGTGATTACCAGCCAAACCGATCATTGGCTGCTATGGTTCATTCCTGTTTCCATCCAGATGGGGTCAGTGTTGGGTTAAATAGTGGTTGCAGTTCACCTGGATACATTTCCCCAACTAGATTTTTGTATCTCAGGCATCAGTGGAATTTCCCCCACTCCCTCCCTAAAACCCACAGGAGCCACCACAGGTGTAGGGATGGGGGAATCTGGAGGTTCTACATACTCACAAAACCTAGTAGCACCCGAATTCCTAAGACTGGAGGGCAGAGTGCTCCCCTGCTACAAATAAGCACTCCACTTAGGCAAAGTGGGAGTTTGAGGCATGGTGGAGGTGGGTGGATGGAACATATCCTCATCTCATCCCTTGATAGAAAGGGAAGCCCTCACCCTTCCTACGTTGTTCCTTCCTGAGAGGCTCTATGTGCAGATGTGCTCTGCATGCTGGGAGGAGCTGCTGCTTTCCAGGGTAGAACAGGTTTCTGTTTCCTTAGAGAGCTGAGACCAATGTCCTAGGGTTTCTCTCTTCTTTTGTTGTCTCAGCCACAGTGCCCAAGCCATAGCTTTCAGAGTCACAGACATAGCTAACTCAAACAGTAGCCCTGCTTGGGAGATGACCAGAGCTTTAATCTGCTTCACTAATATTTTCACCTTCTCAAAGGTGACCCCAGTTACCTTTGATCCCCAGTCTCACACGTGCCCTCTCTTTACCAGGTGGTATAAGGATGGAGGCAGTGTTCCAGGTGGGGAATAAAAATCCTCTAAAATCCCAGATCCCTACAAACTTACACCTCTTTCACATTCTTGCACATTGGACAGGCTTACACCTTAGCAATCACAGCTTCTGGAAAAACACACATCTTACCTGACCAAACAGCTCCCCAAAAGTTTAGGGCAGTGCCTCCACCTTGAATTTTCTGTGGTTTCACTGCCCATCCTCTCCCTTGCAGATGTTCCATCAAGTCTGCAGAGGGCCTTGCAGCAGAGGCATGTCTTCACACGTTAACATTATATCATCAAGGCCATTTTGTTGATGTGGGGAAGGAGAACAGGCACAGGTCTTGGGCTACCATCCCACATGAAGGCAAGTTGATCTTGTGACTCAGTGGCTAGGGGTCTACTGTAAAAAAACACTTGATAGTTCAGTGCAGCATGGTATCCTCCTAGAACCCTGGACAAGGAATCTAAGTTGGTAGCAGTGTTAAGCTCAGTCACATAGACGGGGGGCACTACCTTGTTCAGTTCTCAGTAGTTCATGGTCATCTGCCACAAGGCTTTTTCACCAGGCATACTGGGCTATTGAAAGCACTACAGGCAGTGCATACAATAACCACTTGGTGTAGTTCTTGGATAGGTCTCCTATTTCCGTATGCCCTCTGGTCTATCTGGACAAAACACATTTGCTTCCAGGTTACTTTCACTGGACTCTTTACAGCCAACTGAGATAGCCTTCAGCTTTCCAGCTCCCTCTCTGTCTTGGATCTTTCTCACAGCCCATGCCCATTCCTGGGATTTGTCAATCTCCCCCAGATCAGCAATATATTGCCCAACTTCGTACATGGCTTACCCCAGGACTAGACTCAGCATGGATATCAGTGTCCCATACCTGGTGCTGGGGGCAAACTGGAGTATCTTAGCTTTCATTCTTGCAGTAAATGTGGCCCCATTAGGGCCTTCAAAAACTGGCCATAGATGGCCTGTCTCATACTCAATTCCCAAAGAAGTTGATGTACCTCCTGTATATATTTCTAGGGCACCACATGCTCAAGGGGATCCTCCTCATTGGGCCAAGTCTCCCTACAGGCTAGAATAATCCTATCTGTAAGAATGAGTACCTTGAACCAACCGAGCACCATGCAGGCACTGCAGGTGGCAGGATGGGTGGTGACGTTGTTCATTTTCTCTGCCTCTTGCCAGTCAGAGAAATGACATCACACCCGGTATCCCGTAGCTGCACTAACCATGCCTGGAATCCATCCCTGGCCTTTTGCTAGAACTTGGTAGCTATCTCAATAAGCTTAGCAGAAGTATATTCTCTCACCATGAATGTTTCCTGAGTTGGGGGCTGCCCCGCTGGCTGGGGTTGCTGTTGCCGTGCCTCTGTCTTCCTTCATATTAGGGGTTGGACTGCACAGCCAATTTGTCCGTTTCACTGTCAGTCATCACAGCCTCATCCTCTTCATTCTCCTCACTTTCCCAGGGATCCCACCTCTTGGCGTCCCAGTCAGGCTTTGTCACCAGAGCTCAGACCTGAGTCTGCAGCAGCTTGTGCCCTCCTAACTTTACAAAACAGTACGATAAGGTCTCCAATTTATCATCTCACTCTCCCACATTGTCTGCCAGCCTTGAAACTAGCAGAGCAGTGGACAGACACACGTCCTTCTCAAACCTCCACATTTCTTCCAGCTTCTTAACTCAAGCTCCAGGCTCTAGTTGGGCATCGATGGTGAGGCCAACTGCCCACAGTAGAGGTCAGCCTGCTGCACAGCCATTCACTCCCTTCTCTGGTGCAGCATACTCTGGGCAGTTCCTCAAACAAGCACATCAAGCCAGCCAGCGTTTTGGGGCATCCCCATCCTCACATGGTGGTCCACAAGTGTCTAATATATGGGCCACACCTCTCCACAGAGAGTCGACGGCCAGCTTAGGATCTCCCCCATGGATGCCTCTGTCCCAAGGCCCATTTCTTCCACCTTCTGGCTGGCTCACCAATTGTTGGTTCCAAAAATGGCCCTTGTACACAGAGGGCAAGGAGAGACTGAAGAAAGAGGCAGATCACTTCAGATGGGCAAGTGGCAGGTTTAAAAAGCAAGGGAATTTACATACAGGGCTTGTCTTGGGTGGTCCCAAGATGAGTAGATCTCCACACTCGTCCGCCAGAATCTTATACAGAGATTTTAACTGGGTTCAGTCTTGTATACCATACAGATGATCTCAACCCCACTTTACGATCTCAAGGTTGTGTCATTGGGGCAGCTTCTAGTGTGGGAAAGGCAAGCAGAATGCACATTCCAAGGAGAGGAGAGCAGGTAAGGAGCCTCTGACTGAGCAGGTCAAGCTCACAGGTCAACACCTCAGTCATAGCCTCTGAATGACCTCTTACAGCAAAAGAATGTGAACTTTCAGTGTTGTAGAAAGAACATGTTCTGGAGGTCATGTACAGCATGGTCACTATAGCTAATACTGTATTGTATACAAATAACATGCTTAAATACATGGAGAGGAAATTAACACTTCAGTAGGGTTTGGGGATAAATTATAAACTACCTACAGTAAGAGGTACTCAGTGTTAAGAAAACTGTAATAGACCATAATCATCTAGACCAAAATCGTCTAGGAAAAGTTGTACAGAAATTAAATGTAATCATAGCATACTGCACAGCTCAACTGTTAAATAATGCTCACATAATCATAAAATTAACATTAATTATCAATTTAACAAAAACTATGGCTATGACTATACTGGTAATATAAAGGACACATGTATGAAGGTGGATAAATAAAAAACCTGCAGTAGGAAGTCAAAAGATACATCTAACACTGGAAAATCAAGAAATAAGAGAATAATTATGTCATTCATTATGTTATATATGTAATATGATATTAACAAAATACAGGAATAAAACTTGCGTAAAGTGTTTATTCTGAGGAGTAGAGATTGAGTGTTGTTGGTGTGTGAAAGTATTTAAAAAATATTTTTTCCTATTATAAACCCTGTAGAACTATTTGACTTAAAAGAATGCACATATATAGATGTGATAAAAATTAAAATGGGAAAGGGCTAGCTCTGCATAATATACTGATCACAGTGAATAGCACTACAGTTCAATGTTAATGGTAACAAAAGTTTAATAGTGTCATAGTAAAAATAATTTTGAGGTTTACTCTGAAATTATAAAGTTACTAAATCATTGGCATGGAAATGATAGTAGTTGTCTCATTAGGTCGTTCTCACAAGATAGGCAATTTCTCCAAAGTCGGCTTCTCTCTCTCTTTCTCTCCCCCTTCTCTCTTAACCTGTGACATCCTGATAAGGAATGTTTAACCTACATTCTCAGAAATGTCTACATGTTACACAAGAAGAGACTACCCATCTCTTTGCCGCTAGGCAACTGTCAGTTTTCACTAAGTCCAATTATCATTGGGTCCCACTCTAAGTTAATTTGTTACCTGATTTGTTTCACTGCATTTTCAGACCTGTTTTACTTGCTCTTATGACAGATTTATTTCCGCCATTTTAGCAGTTGAATTGAACTGTGGAAGGCAATTGATTATTGAGGAATGATAACTCAGCTACACAGCAGCACCATCTTTCGGCCTTCGAAGGAAAATGATCCAAACTTGTCAATTTTGAAGTCTGTATTTCTGGTATGTTCACTATGTGAATCATATTTGCAGTGTAATTAAAGTAAGAAAGTGGCTTCAAAGGGAATGAAATCAACATTTTACATGACATAGGATACCCACAAACACAGATCTTTTGAAAGGAAAAAAAAATCTATATTTTATTCATTTTACACAGAGTAATATTTTAATAAGTATTACTTTAGAAAATGTATACCCTTGGGATACTTCATTTCTTTGTTTCTACTTATGAAGTAAGCATTAATTTTGTATGATTCTTTAATATTGAACATTTAAAGTTATTGATACTTTTGACTTATAAAAAGACTTTCCACAATTTGCTTATTTATTGAAATACGGGTCCCAAATACTCTTTCTTCCACTTATGTTTAGAGTAGTAGCAATACATTTTTTCCCAAATATTCATGAGTTTAATATATATTTATCAAATATTTCTATCCTTCCACATCCTATTATCAAGTGTCTGCTGAAGAAAATTTGCAGGAAGTGCAAATCCTATGAAAACTAGATTTTAAGTCTGTGTAGAGAATAAAACACATTATGTCTGTGAATATCACTTTATTTTGCCATTACTAATTTAGTTACAGCAACTAAATATATGAAATAAACAGAATGGAGCATCAGAAAATGTTTTACTCTGATCTTAAAAATGACTAGCTAGATACAGGAGAGACGTGTTGCCATCTTTGTTACACATAGATTAATAGTTTCTAATTTTGATCTAAAAATTGCCTTTCTAACTCACATAAATGTTTCTGGAGTATTTTTTATACTGTTAAAATTTGTATCATGGTTTCTTTACTTTCAGCAAAGAAAACATTGTGACATTTAAAAACTTTTTATAATTACATTTTCCCACTATAACCTTTTAGTTTTTCTACAAGTTTATTGTACCTATGTGTGTAAAGCCTTAAGAAATGCTTATTTCCACAGTCCTAAGGAAAAATACTTTTTCTACAAAAGTCTTTTTTATTAAAATTAATCTTATAGTATAAGCTTAACATATTTATTAATAACTTTTCCTCTCTTCCTTCAAGTCCAGTGTGTCATTTAGACCACTGAGTTGGATAATATGCAGAAATAAAAACATGAAATAGTCAAGTGTTTTTGTTTTGGTTTTTTTTTTTTTTTGGTCATGCTGCATGTCTTGAAGGATCTTAGTTCCCTGACCAGGGATTGAACCTGCTCCCTAGGCAGTGAAAGTGCTAACCACTGGACCACCAGGGAATTTTCAAAACAATAAGTGTATTTGCAAGTTATCTAGATTTAGATCTAGATCTGTGCTGGTTAGTGTAATAGCCACTAGCCTTAAGTGACTGTTTAAATTAAAATTAAATGAACGTTAAAATTCAGTTTTTCAGTCACACTAGCCACATTTCAAGTGCTCAGTAGCTACAAGTGGCCAGTGGCCTGGACATTGAAGATAAAGAACATTTCTACCATCACAGAAGTACTCTTGGACAGCACTGATGACTATTCATATATGAAACATTATTATCTAAAATGTTAGTAGAAATCTAATGGTATATCAGAATTTCAACAAGTTGAAGTATTTAAGACCTATAAACCTTTAAATAGCTATTTTTAAAATAATGGTAAGCATTCAATAAACAATTGGGCATTAGGGTTTTAGCAATTGAAGAAATTAAGCTTAAATCTTATGCTACATTTCTGTATTATAATTTCCAAAGCTTTTTTCAAAAACATCAAAGAACATGGATATTTCAGATAAATAAAGCACATTTCCCTTTATTAAATGACAATTGCTTGGTTTAAAACTTTGTGGCAAAAGTTAGTTATAAGAATTTCAAGTCAAATAGGTAGTTTTTCAAAGAAACTTGCTAAGGACTGCCTGAAAAAAAAATTCATTGTATAAAAAAACTGTTTATCTTCACAAAACGTCTCACTCAAACCATAAGCAGAGAGGTAAAAAATTAAACAGAACTGTTGATTGTGTTAATTGGGGAGGAACTCTAGGCATCTTTTTGATTCTGTGTGCTTTTATTTGTTACATAAAGTTAATGAGAGGTTGAGGGTTGGTTATTCCTAAACCACAGGCAAATTCTAAATTACTGGTGTATGAATATATTTGAGGTCTTTGGCTTCCCTTGCTTTCCCTTCCCTTGATTTATATGATCAATTTCTACATGTGTGTTTAGATTCTGTGTTTTCCTATGTTATGCCTCTTCTTTGTACACATGGTATATGTGAGGTGCAGTGGGCAATATCTGGGTGCCCATCCAGTCTATAAATATCACCCCTTCCTATACACGGAGATGTATACTTGGCAGCCATGTTTTTGTTATATGGCACCATCACAGTCAATTGTACTATGTACTATGTACACTGAACATAAATTAGGTCCACCAAATAATCTCTCTTAGATTTGAAAACAAACTCAGAGATAGTTACTGTTTCCTGTGTCTGGCTAGGGCTCTGGAACAAGAATTTTGGTATACTGAGACCTAAAATAATTCAGTTTCTGATACAAATAATAACATAGTCAAATAGGGATCAAGAAGACAATATACTAGGTTCTTAAAATAATTCATTATCTTAAACTGCGTTAGTCAGTTTAATCTCAGCTATGCTACAGTAGCAGATGGCCCTATAATCTTAGTGGCTTTTAGCAATATTTCATGCTCAAGACTGTATCCATTTCATGTCAGCCACAGCTCTGCTTCACATTCTCTGCATTTTGGGGCCTCAATTTAAGTAGCTAGCTGGAACAAGACAACCTCATTGTAGCAGGAAAAGTATTATCAGAATGCATGATCTCCCTTATTTCTTCTGCACAGAAGAGGCACATACAACTTCCACTCATATTTCAGGGGATAAACCCTGTCGTATTGCCAAGATTGATGACAATGGAGTGAAAAAAAAAAAAAAAGAAAATGATTCACCTTCCAGATAAAGACCTGTAGGCAGGAGTGAAAGTATATTTAGAATCTACTTCAAGGCTCTTCCTAGAGACTTAATACATACTTACCTTGGATCCTTGAAGACTTCCATCATACAGATATCAGAAAAGATTTCAATTTCTAAAAAATATGCATTTTTTCTTTTTTTTCTTGCAGTTATATTTCTACAGCATAAAATTTATTATTTAACCTGTTTTAAGTGTTCTGTTCAGTGACATTTGGTACATTCACATTGTTGTACAACACCTTCCACTGCTCATCTCCAGAAGTCATTTTCCCCAACTGAAACCATATACCTGATAGTTACTAACTATCCATTACCACCCCCTTCCCCTGGTATCCACCATTCTACTTTCTGTCTCTATGAATTGATTATTCTAGGTACCACATATAAGTGGAATCACACATATTTGTTATTTGTACATGGCTTGTTTCACTTAGCATAATATCTTCAAGGTTTACATGTTGTAGTATGAGTCAGAATTACCTTCCCTTTTGTGGATGAATAATATTTTATTGTAATGTATATACCTCATTTTGTTTATCCATTCATCCGCCAATGGACACTTGGGTTACTTCCACTTTTGGACTATTGAGAATGTTGCTATGAACATGTGCATGCAATAGCTTTTGGAGTCCCTGCTTTCAATTCTTTGGGGAATATACATACAAGTGGAGTTGCTGAATTATATGGTGACTTTATTTTATTTTTTTGAATTCTATCTTAACACCATTTTCCACAGAAGCTGCACTCTTTTACTTTCCCACCAGAAGTGCACAACGGTTCATTTTCTTCACATTCTTGCCAACACTTGCTACTTTCTGGGGTTTTTTTTTAAATAACCATACTAATGGGTATGAAGTGGTATCCATTGTAATTTTGACTTGCATTTTCCTAATGTTTAATGAATGTTGAGCACATTTTCCTGTTCTTATTAGTTATTTGTATATCGTTTTTGGAAAAAAGTCTTTTCTAGTCCTTTGTCCATTATTCAATCAGATGGGGGTTGTTTTGTTGATATTGAGTTGTAGGAGTTCTTTAGTTATTCTGAATATTAATCCCTTACCCCATATATGATTTGCAAATGTGTTCTTCCATTTCATGAGCTGCCTTTGCATTCTGTTGATAGCATCTTTTGATGCACAAAATTTTAAATTTTGATGTCTAATTTATATATTTTTCTTTTGGTGCCTGTTCTTATGGTGTCTTGTAAAAAAATTATTGCCAAATTCAATGTTGTGAAGATCTTCCCCCATGTTTTCTCCAAGAGTTTTACACTTTTAGCTCTGACATTTAGGCCTTTGATCCATTTTGAGTTAATTTTGTATATGGTGTAAGGGAAGGGCCCAATTTTATCTTTTGCTTATGAATATTCAGTTTTCCCAACCCCATTTGCCAAAGACATTGTCCTTTCCCCATTAAATGGTCTTGGCAACCTTGTTGAAAATAACTTGACCATATGTGCAAAAGTTAAGTTCTGGCACTCTATTAATATTCCATCAGTCTATATGTCTGTCTTTTAACTAATATTACGCTGTTTCAATTAGTCTGGCTTTGTAGTAAGATTTAAATCAGGAAGTGTGAGATCTCTAACTTTGTTCTTCTTTTTCAAGATTGTTGGCTATTTGGAGTCCCTGGAGATCCCATATGAATTGTAAGATAGACTTTTCTATTTCTGCATAGACACTTGGATTTTGATGATTGCACTGGATCTGTAGATTGCTTCGTACAATATTGGTATCTTAAGAATATTTAAGTCTTTCAATCCATGAACATGGAATGTAGTTCTATTTATTTGTGTTCTCTTCAATTTATTTCAGCAAAACTTTGTACTTTTGAGTGTACAATTCTTTCACCTCCTTGGTTAGGGTTATTTAAGTATTTTATTCTTTTTGATTCTGTTGTAAATGAAATTGTATTATTAAGTTCCTTTTGGATTGCTCATTGTTAGTGTTCAGAAATGCAAGTGATTTGTGTGTTTTGATTTTGTATCCTGCAACTTTGTTGAATTCTTTTATTAGTTTTGACAGTGTTTTTGTTTGTTTCTGATGTTTGTATAGATATGTGTGTAACTTTAAGGTTTTCTACATATGGGATTATATCTTCTGCAGACAGACAATTTTGTTTCTTCCTTTCCAGTTTGAATGTCTTTTATTTCTTTGTCTTGCCTAATTGCCTGGCTAGGACTTTCAGTACTATGTTGAAGAGAAAAATAAAAATCAAGAATTCCTGTCTTGTTTCTGATCTTAGAGGAAAAGTTTTCAGGTTTTCTTCAATGAGTATGATGTTAACTGCAGGTTTATCATATGTGGCCTTTATTATGTTGAAATAGTTTCCTTCTATTATTAATATGTTGAATGTTTTATCATGAAAGAATATTGAATTTTGTCAAAAGCGTTTCTGCATCAATTGAAATGGGTTTTTGTCCTTCATTCTGTAATGTGGTGTATTATATTAATTGATTTTCATGTGTTGCAACATCTTTTCATTCCAATAATAAATTCCACTTGGTCATGGTATATATTTTTTAAAATATGCTGTTGAATTCAGTTTGCTAACTTTTTTGAGAATACATTTATTTTTAATTCAACAACAACCACAAAAACCAGATAAAATATGTAACTCTTTCCATATAGCAAATGTCTTTTAAGGAAAATATGAGGTCCTTAAATATTGATATTTGAGATAACAGATAATATTTTACTCTCTTTCATTCTGCTTTCCTCACTGCAGCCAGAACATTTTATCTAAAGTGTAAGCCTTATCATATCATTCTCTGTGGTATTTCACTTATAAAAATGGTCTAATTTCTTCACAGCTCCTGTATCTACACCTTTTAGAATGTGTCATTATAGCTCCTCCTATCAAAGAGGGAGTCTATTCACCCCTTGCATCTTAGCTGGCCTTGTGACTTGCTCCAGCCAACAGATTGTATAAGAAATGATAATGCACCAGCTCTGAATCCATGTCTCCATAGTCCTTGTGTGCTTCTGCTACTCCTCTTAGGGTCTCTGTCTCTGTCATGGGCTAGGGATAAAAGAGTATGAAGCATAGCTGAATCAGCTCAGTTACCCCAGCTGAGGCCCCAGACAGGTAAGGGAGCCTAGACAAGATCAACAAAGCTGACTCTCAGATGATAGAAGGTGCGTGAAGAATCTCAGTCAAGATCAAGAACAGCAACAAAAAAGGCATCATTTCATCTTAATTAACTTGTTGACCTGTAGAATCTTAAGAGAGTCATTTTTTTAAGCCACTAAATTTTGGGGTGATTTCTTGGGTAGGATTAGTTAATTCATTTTTCTACTTAAACTCCTTCAATACCTTTCCATTATTTTTAGGAGAAAATCAAATTAATTAAAATAGCCTAACACATAGTAGAGGCTTGATAAAATACATTTGGATTAATAATTAAATAATAATCAATATAAGCTGCTTTTGTTATCTTTAAAATATAAGACATTCAGAAAGATGAAACTGAAAAAGAAAAGCTATTTCTCTGATGTGCATAGATAATTCTAAAGCAAAATAATATGTAGCATTATCAAGTAACAAAAAAAAATTTCTCCTTTGTATTCAGTGACTGGAGAGAAAATAGTCTGCCTTAATTCCATGAGACCTAAAACTTTACCTTATTATTATAGAGAATGTATCACTGGAAACCAGAATAATCTCATCATTATAAATGGCAACTGGGCCTTCAGTTACACTTACTCCCACACACATACAAGTTGTGCCTATGACTTTTTGAATTTTCACAAATAATCAAATTTTTAGCTGATAAAATATTCAGTTCCTATGAACCAGAAGTTGAAAACTTTCCTGAGTTAAATCACCATCTTCATGATTAAACTTTTCCCAAAAAGTGTTGATGGACCTGCCTTTTGTACTTACAGTTAGATAGTGTTTAAAAATGAAAACAAAGTAAATAAGTAATAAGTGTTTATTACTATGTTTACATAATTTACAAAGTAGTAGATGGAAATTCTATTATCCTGTTAGTAATGTACTATTGATACTTAATTGGTAATTTGGCCAATGAATGAATTCTGGTCAAATAACTGAGTTAAATATTTAGGACAACTGATATGATATAATGTCAGTAAAGCTAAAAATGAAAAAATGATTAAAACCGAACTTCATTTTCTTCTTTCTGTGTTTGCTATTCTCAGTTAATAGTGTCATCATGTTAGAAATTCAGTTAGTTTTCTTAATTCCTCATTCTCATTCATTCACCATTTTCAATCACCAGGTAATATTAATTATGCCCTTTATATACTTCTAAAATCTACCTTTTCACCTCCATGGTCATTGTAATTTCCCTGAATTGAGCCACATTTTCCTACTTGATTATTGAAAACTGTAAGTTCAAACCACTAACACCAAGTTGGCTGTCAATTAAATTTCCCAGTTCTATTCCTACTCTCACTCTCACAGACATCTATTTCATACCCCCCCAACAATATCTCCATCTCCATCTTCACTCTTAACTTACAACATTGCTCCCTTTCTCCTTGAAAAAATAAAAATAATTAGAAGACAACTTCTACTTCCTTCCTCCATTTCATCATCCCTCCTATAAACTCTGACCAGTGTATTCTACTTTCTCTTCTGTTGTTGTGTATATTAGTTTCCTAGGGCTGCTATAGCAAGATACCACAAACTGTGTGTCTTGAACGACAGAAATTTATTCTCTCATAGTTCTGGAGGCTAAAATGTGAGTCACGATGTTTTGTCCTTGGGCTGGTTCCTTCAAATGATTGTGAGGGAAAATCTCTTCCATGCTTCTTTCCTAACTTCTGTGGTTTGCTGCCAATCTTTGGTATTTTTTAGCTTATATCAGTCCAATCTCTGCCTTCATCTTAGGATGGCATTCTCCCTGTGTATTTGTCTTTGTCTAAATTTCCCATTTTTATAAACACAGTTATATTGGATTAAGGCTCACCCTAATGACTTCATCTTAATTTGATCATCTTCAAAGACCCAGTAGCTCTATGCATACATCATCTATACTCTTAGCCAAGGTTAAACACTCTCCTTATGAACTTCATCCTAACTCCTCTCACTTATTCAAGGACCTCATTTTCTTATACAAATTTCCTGTTCTTCACATCGAACTTTTCCTTCTCTAATAGGTTGCCATAATCATATAACCATGCTATATAACATTTAAGAAATAGCTCTTTAGACATCTGATTTTAGCCCTACTTGCTCTTGGAAGTTGTCATCCCTGTCATTACAGCAAGAAAAATTGGTGGGAAAACTGCAAATCAATGACTTAATGGAACCCTTAAATGGTCATTTTAATGAATTGCCTGAGACTAAGGATGAACAGCATAAGAGTGAGAAATTCTTGGGGATTTCAATCTTAAGAGGCCCCCAGACTTTCATGAACTTTACACCAAGGAAACCCATCAGTCCCTCACGGTAAAGCTATGAGAATGTTCCCTCATGGATTTTGCAGGGAGAGAGAACAAGTAATCCCATATTTAGAGAATTTCATCCCTTCACTCCAGGCACCTTTAGCTTTCCTGTGTCACCTGAGAAAGGAAAAAACAAAAACACCAAACATAGTCAAAATGGATTAGGACTTCATGGAAATAAATTGGGAACACTGCAGCCAGATAAGGGTGTAATGGACAAGGGATGAAAAAAGGTATATCACTGTGGAAACAGTGGTGAAAGTCACAGCCCTGAGACACAGACCCACTACAACAGAGATTCAATAGAAGAATTGTAGAATAATAAACCTTCCTCACACATTACACCTCACCAGTGAGGGTCTAGTATATTAACAGTGGATTACAGCTGAATGAGCTGCAAGACACAATCTCTCCCTCTCAAGAGGAATACAAAGGGAAACCCAGACGAAAGAGCCTGGTTTTCGAAAACAAAGCCACTAAAGTAATTTAAAGCTTCTGGCATCTACAGCTATAGCAAACGTTAAACACAGTCTAACTCTTAATTAGATTAGAATAAACCCTCAGGCTAAGGGCTTATATACCTCAGTACCCATTGCTCAATACAACATGTCTAGGTTTTTTTTAAAACAAAATTAAAACGTGTCAAAACGAGAAAAGAAAAAAGCAGTCAGAAAGATGAAGTCACATCAGAAACAGACTCAGATATGACATAGATAAGGAAATTATAAGACTGGTAATTTAACGTAACCATGATTAATATGTTAAGGGCTCTAACAGACAACATGCAAGGAAATGAGTAATGTAAACAAGGAGATGAAAACTTTAAGAAAGAATAAAATGTACATTTTGGAAATTAAAAACACTAACAGAAATGAAGAAAGTCTGTGACACACATCAATAAATCCAACACAGCTGAAGAAAGTATCAGTGAATTTTAATAGTTAAATAAATAAATATGCAAAGTGGAAATACAAAGACAAAAAAAGAATTAAAAAACTGAAGCATAACAGAATATACAATATCTGTGGGACAATTTCAATGCATAACAAGTGTGTAACTGGAATACCAAAAGGAAAAGAAAGAATGAAGCAGAAAAAATATTTGCAGTAATAATATTTGAGAACTTTACAAAATTCATGACTGACACAAAACCACAGGCCTAGCTCAGAGAATACCAAGTAGAATTAATGTGAAAAAAAAAAAAAAACTAGGCCTATTACATTCAAACAGCAGAAATCTAAAGACAAAGAAAAAAATTCTTTTAAAAATGCCAGAAAAAAAACCACCTTATTTATAGAGGAAAAGAATATAATTACAGTGGAATTTTTGTCAGAAACCATAAACCGAGAGTAAAATAAAATATTTAAAGAAAAAAATCCAACCTAGGATTCTATATTCAGCAAAAGTACCCTTCAAAACTGAAGGAGAAATAAAGATTTTCTCAGATAAACATAAACTAAGGAATTCATCAGCAGCAGACCTGCTCTGCATAAAATGTTAAAAAGAGTTATCTAGAAAGAAGAAAAATGACATAGGCAGAAACTTGGATCTATAAAAAGAAAGAGAAAGCTGTAGAGAAGGAATAAATGAACATAAAATTAAATTCTTTATGCTTATCACAATTAATTGATTTAAAGTTTCTGTTTAAAGTAAGAATAATAATAATATAATGGGTGATTATAATCACTTGTATGTAAAAAACTGACAGCAATGTTATAAGACATGGGAGGAAGGAATTGGTTATAGGATAACTACACTCCATGTGAAACCATATAGTGTTATTTGAAGTATAATTTAAGGTAAACTTAATTATTTAAAAATGTGTATCCTAAACTCTAGAGCAAGTCCTACAGAAATTAAAAAAAGAAGTATAATTGATGTTTTAAAAGAAGAGATAAAATGGAATCGTATAAAATGCCCAATCAAAGCAAGAGAAGATAAAAAAGGGCGGGGGGATAAAGAACAAATGCAAAAAGTAGAAACCAGTTATAAACATGATATCAAAACATGATATCAAAACTCTCTTTACATTTGAAATTAATTAAATTAAACTAAATTAAAAAGAACTATGATATATATAAGAAGCCCATTTTAAATATAAAGACTTTTATGGGTTAAAATTAGGTGGCGCAGTGGTTAAGAATCCACCTGCCAGTGCAGGGGACACGGGAAGATCTTCCTGGTCTAGAAAGATCTCACATGCCACGGGGCAACTAAGCCCATGCACCACAACTACTGAGCCTACGTGCTACAACTACTGAAGCCCGCGCACCTAGAGCCCGTGCTGCTCCACAACAAGAGAAGCCACAGCAATGAGAAGCCTGTGCACCGCAACCAAGGGTAGCCCCCACTCGCAGCAACTAGAGAAAGCCCGCATGCAGCAATGAAGAACCGATGCAGTCAAAAATAAATAAATAAATAAAATAATTTTTTTTTAAACTTAAAGGGATGGAGAGAACCATCCTGTAACACCATTAATTAAAAGAAAAC
Source organism: Lipotes vexillifer (assembly GCF_000442215.2). NCBI lineage: Eukaryota > Metazoa > Chordata > Mammalia > Artiodactyla > Lipotidae > Lipotes > Lipotes vexillifer. Next base: position 2,746,215 of record NW_006781351.1, on the reverse strand, counting down.
CAACATAGCTATAATAATTTCAGAGAGAGTAGAATCCACAGCAGGGAAAATTAATAGAGATTAAGAAGGGTATAATAGTAAAGGGGTCAATTTTCTAACAACATATAACAACCCTAAACATGTATGCCCCAAATAGGAGAGCATCAAAATGCCTTAAAAGTAAAAGAAGAAATAGAAAAATTCACTATTTTAGTTGGAGACCTCAATACCCCTCTCTCAGTATTTGACAAATCAAAGAGATGTAAGATGAGTATGAACATAGATGACCTGAACTATATTATCAATCAACATCATATAATTGTTATTTAAAGAGTTCTCCAACCAACAAGAGCAGAGTACACATTCTTCCCAAACCACATAGAACATTCACTGAAAGAGATGACACGTTGGCTATGAAGCCCACCAGTTGAAATTATAACAAAGTATGTTATCAGATGACAATTGAATTAAACTAGAAAACAATATCTGAAAGATAGCTAGAAAATCACCCAAATATTTGGAAATTAATTTGCACACTTCTGATAATCCATGGTTTCAAAAAGTCTCTCAAGAAAACTAAAACACATTTTGAATGAAATGAAAATTAGAATGTCATTTATCAAAAGTTGTGGTATGCAGTGGAAGCAGTGCTTAGAGGAAAATGTATTAGAAAAAAGAAAAATCTGCAATGAATAACTTAGTTTCTACTTGAGCAAGCTGGAGAGAGAAGAGAATTTAATAGTAAATAAGAAGAAAAGCAATAATAAAATTAGGGCAAAAATAAACAAAACTGAAACACAGGCCAAAAATAGAGAATATTGATCAAACTAAAACCTGATTATTGAAAATATTGATAAAATTAATAAACCCTAGCCAGGCTAATCAAGAAAATAGAGAGAAGACACAAATTACCAGTGTCAGAAAGCAAGGATGGATCATCACACATGATCTCATGAATATGAATAATAAAGCAAGATACCAGCAACTCTATGCCCACAAATTTGACAATAAATTTCTTAACATACACAAAGTACCAAAATGCACAGAAATAGACATAACCTGAATAGCCCTATTAACTATTAAATAAATTGAACTAACAATTAATAATCTTCCCCAGGGACTTCCCTGGTGGTCCAGTGGTTAAGAATCTGTGCTCCCAATGCAGGGGGCATGGGTTCAACCCTTGGTCGGGGAATTAAGATCTCGCATACTGCAAGGCACGGCCAAAAAAAAAAAAAAAAATCTCCCCCAAAACGATAATATTAAGCCCAGGTGGTTTCACTGATGAAACCAAAGAAATAATACAAAGAAATATACAAAAACAATAAGGTCAATATTACCCTAATATTAAAACCAGTTAAAGACATTACAAGATAGGGAAATTATTGACCAAGGTCATCAAAAACAGAAAAGTCTGAGAAACTGTCACAGCTAAGAGGAGACTAAGGAAACATGATAACTAAAAATAATGTATCCTGGATGGGATCCTGGAATTGAAAAAAGAAATTAGGTAAAAATAAAGGAAATTAACTAACATATAAACATTAGTTAGTAATAATGTGGGTATACTGAGTGTGGGTACACAAGAACTCTCTGTACTACAAATTTAATTGCTAAGGACTAAGGGTTTTCTTTTGGGATGATGAAAATGTTCTGAAATTAAATAGTAGTGATGGTTGCATAACTCGATGACTATGCTAAAAACCACTGAATTGCACAATTGAATAGGATGAATTTTAGGGTATGTGAATTATATCTCAAAAAAGTTATTATAATTTTTTTAATAAAAAATGAAGTGAATTCATGAACTACACATTTAGAGATCATTGAGTTCTATTTTGTTACTTTTATCATAGGTTTGAATTACATTGAATTTATACTTGTATACATCACCAATACTCCCACTAGAGGCTTAATAAATATTTGTTGAAAAAAATCAAACATTATGTCTAGATAAAGATAATGTGTAAACTTTCTTCATTATAGATTCTTAAACATGGAATTCCTCTTTTTTTTTTTGTAATTTAAATGTCACTGAATTCCACCTTGATGCTAAATTATTCAATCAACGGATTCATGTAGGTACAATCACGAAATACATTACTTCTCAGTTCTATCGCTAACCTACTTTGTTGGTGTCGAGAGGTATCCCTTTTATAGCGTAGTTTCCTTGACAAAGTTTTATTGCAATGATGCTGCTCTTGACACTCTGCTTTAAGTGAAAATGTTACTATACTACTTCATAGATATTCAGAACCTTTCAGGTTTTGGGTGAAGAGGTCTGATTGAAAATCAGATACAGACACATATGGAGAATTCCAGGTTCCCAGTTGTTTGAAGTTAACTGGAGTGGGCACTTGATTATTATGAAGGCTAGAATTGGACTGAAGAATCATACTTAAAGGTGTAATAGAGCTCAGAAAGTGCCAGACCTTAGAAGTACCTGGCCCTTGATTGTAGCAGCTGGAAGTGATTTAACAAGCACTTGAGGTGACAGAATCAAATGCTTTATATGATGAATGGGCTGTTTCAATATAGTAAATTATTTTGCTCTTTAAAAATCAGAATTAAATAGTTTATGTTTTGTGGAGGGGAAGAAAAGAGCTCCAGTAGAAGGGCACACAATCACCTACATAACAAATGGGAACTCAAATCACAGACACATTAACACATTTTGCTTTGGCCCACTACCCAGTTTTATGCTCTGTGTTAACTATATGCTCCTTTATTAACTAAAGGAAGTTATATCTCAGTGATTATCTCTTGCAGCATTTGGTAAGGCTCTGTTCTTTAAAGAAATAATATTGGCTGGCATTTTAAAGTGGTCTGATACTGCTTAGAACTTTCAGACACATTAAAAAGTTATCAATTTATTTAATGTATTAAGGTACAAATTTCTTCCATTTCTCTAATCCATTGACTAAATTGAGTTATATATTTGTATCTTTCATTTATTTACTCAATCATTCATATGTTTTTTTTAAAGGATTGGTTTTAGCTCTGTTTCTTTTTTTTAGTTAACTATTTTTTTAAATTAATTAATTTATTTTTGGCTGCATTTGGTCTTCATTGCTGCGCGGGCTTTCTCTAGCTGCGGCAGGCAGGGGCTACTCTTCCTTGCAGTGCGTGGACTTCTTATTGCATGGCTTCTCTTGTTGCGGAGCACGGGCTCTAGGCATGTAGGCTCAGTAATTGTGGCTCCTGGGCTCTAGAGCGCAGCCTCAGTAGTTGTGGCTCACGGGCTTAGTTGCTCCGAGGCATATAGGATCTTCCCAGACTAGGGCTCAAACCACTGTTCCCTGAATTGGCAGGCAGATTCTTAACCACTGTGCCACCAGGGAAGTCCCCATTCATATGTTCTTGAGCACTAGTCATTTTCTAGGCACTTACATCACTACATCCTAGGAATATAATAGTGAGTAAGAGAGTCCTTGCTCTCAAAATAAATTATCATATATAGATATCAATCACTTTAAATGGGAACCTTTCTATTATGAAAAAAAATCTTTGTGGATTATGTACTGTTGCCAAAATTTCCTTTTTTTTTTCTTGAAAATTTTACTAAACTCTGAGCATTAATATTCCTTGATTTGGCTAGTTTTATGCCATCCAAGTTGCTGCTCTACTACCCTTACTAGCACGCCCTAAATTAATGAAGTAAAAATCGTTAAAGTCCCCAAACAACTAATTTCCCTTCTATGTGTGTGTGTAACAAGATGTAATTATATAAATGGTAAATTTAACAATATATGATTTAAATAAATATAATTAGCTTTTATTTTACTGAATTATGAAATGTCCTATCTTAATAGCATTTCTTTGCCCTTACTGTCAAAACCACCAAAACCAAAACAAACATACACAAACTTTGGAAAATCAATTTCTATTAAACATTTTAATTAAATAATAGTATTAATAAAGAGTTATAAAAGATACACTTTAAATGAAAGAATTAAGTTACCCAAGTAATTAATTTTAATCTGAGGCTATAAAATTGAAAATGGAAGGAATTGCCCAGGAAATTTAAGTGACTTTAAACCAAACAAAACCAAAAGAAATTCAGCAGCAACTACATATTTTAAATGGAAAAAAAACTGGGTAATGAGGCGGTTTTTGTTTGCTTCATCCCATTTTACTATTGATACTGATTAAATTAATTAAATCTACATGCATATTTGAGCTGTGAAGGTCACAAATTTATTCTTCATTTGGAGTTCCAATTCTGCCCTGCACGTGTTTCTCTAATTTTATTTTGATTTTTTAATTTCTTAATTTAGGAATTACAGAATTGAGTGAATTTATTTTTATTTGTATTCACTGATTTTATAGTATATAATACAAATCTATTATATACACAGGGGGTTTTAGTAAATAAATGAAATTAGCATCTGCTCTGAAAATAATGATGGCTACTTCTGGGTAAGAGAGAAAAATATGAAAATAAAGTTAGTTATTGATTACTCATTCTCCACCACAAATATTTTAATTTTATTACTTACATAATTCTCTATTAATCGCTACAGTTATTTGCATATATACCTTCCTCACTCAAATTCAAACTGCCTTAGTGAAATATCAAATTCCCCGTCTCCTTCACCCTTATCATTTCAATTAAACTAACTGTATAACATAAACAGTCAAAAAGATATCTGTAACAAATGAATAAAAATATAAAAATTAATAATTCACAGTTGTATTTATTAAATAGTATGATATTTTAAGAATAAACAAATACATTTTTTCAAAAATAATTTTATAATAAGGGTACATTTAATAAAGCTTTGTCAATGATTTCTCCTTATAGCCTCAAAAAACTTAAACATAGGGCTTCCCTGGTGGCACAGTTGTTGAGAGTCCGCCTGCCGATGCAGGGGACACAGGTTCGTGCCCCGGTCCGGGAAGATCCCACATGTCGTGGAGCAGCTGGGCCCGTGAGCCATGGCTGCTGAGCCTGCGCGTCCGGAGCCTGTGCTCCGCAGCGGGAGAGGCCACAACAGTGAGAGGCCCGCGTACCGCAAAAAAAAAAACAAAAAAAAAACTTAAACATATTGGAAATTTTTCCCTGTGACTGCTTTAACATCATAATTTTATGATGCTAAATCTAAACTTTGGTTATGAATTTCTGGACATAAAGCTTAAAATTTTAAAGTCAATTTAACACTTTCATAATAATGGCATCCTAGGTTTTTAATACAATTTTTCATAACTCAAGAGGTATTTACCCTTTGATTCTTGAGGCTTTACTTAACAAATAATAAGTTATGTATTAGGTCCAAGTAAATGGCAATTTATTATAGCTATGTTTTTATACAGTGCATTATAAAAGACTATTATATCCTGGATGGCTATACTCATTTCTCTGTTTTCAAAATGACCCTAGCTCTTTTAACATCACACTTAACAGATAAATTTTCAATACACATGGTGTATTTTGAAATTATATGAAATATATGATATAATTCTGGAAGCATCAACATGTTTATAAACATCCAGTCCTCCATTTTAAGAACAACAAAGTATCTTGCTCCATTTTCCAGGACTTCTCATATACCTCTAAATAAACTGAAGCGTATGCCTTCATTAATTTCTCATTAATTCTTGTTAAGGTGATTTATTATTTTCCCACTCAGTTTACATTTTTATTGCACACAGCTTTCCCCCTTATACTTTCTTTCTGACTATTTTGATATATAGAAAAACTACTGAATTTAAAATTTTTGATCTCACTATATTACTCCATTAGCATGTGTCAGTTGATTCTCTTAAGTGTTCTAGACAAGCAATCATATTCATGCTAATGAAAATGTTGCCTCTCTCCTCCCAGAACCCATAGCTATTGTCTTTCCTGTATCTGATTGGCTAAAAGAATGGTACAGTAAACATTTTAATTATTAGAAGAGTCCTTTTTGTTTGTTTGTTTTTTTCAACATCTTTATTGGAGTATAATTGCTTTACAATGGTGTGTTAGTTTCTGATTTATAACAAAGTGAATCAGCTATACATATACATATATCCCATATCTCTTCCCTCTTGCGTATCCCTCCCACCCTCCTTATCCCACCCCTCTAGGTGGTCACAAAGCACCAAACTGATCTCCCTGTGCTATGCAGCTGCTTCCCACTAGCTATTTCACATTTGGTAGTATATATAAGTCCATGCCACTCTCTCACTTCGTCCCAGCTTACCCATCCCCCTCCCCAGGTCCTCAAGTCCATTCTCCACGTCTGTGTCTTTATTCCGGTCCTGCCCCTAGGTTCTTCAATACCATTTTTTTTTTAGATTCCATATATATGTGTTAGCATACGGTATTTGGTTTTCTCTTTCTGACTTACTTCACTCTGTATGACAGACTCGAGGTCCACCCACCCAGCAATACCACTACTGGGCATATACCCTGAGAAAACCAAAATTCAAAAAGTGTCATGTACCACAATGTTCATTGCAGCTCTATTTACAATAGTTAGGACATGGAAGCAACCTAGGTGTCCATCAACAGATGAATGGATAAAGCAGATGTGGCACATATATACAATGGAATATTACTCAGCCATAAAAAGAAACGAAATTGAGTTATTTGTAGTGAGGTGGATGGACCTAGAAGAGTTCTTTTTAAGATCATTCTTAATTGCCTTAAAAAGTAAAACTGTAATAATGATTTATAGACACCAGATCATCCTGATAGTACTGTAGTCCAAACTATGAGGTATAGTCTTTTTCTCCAGAGATTTAATCGTGCTGTTTATTCAGGTCATACTTATTATTTTTCCTAAATACATTATTAATTACAATAATTTGATGAGCAACATTAGACCATCAAAAACTTTAAAGACAAAATAGGAGATGCTGCTAATTGCTTGTCTGATACCTACTTTTTCTTGCCAGCACAATCCCAATTTTGGGAGGATAGCAACACACATGATTATAGACACTGTCTCCCCAGACATCCTTAGAACTATAAAAATCCACTGCTGGGCTTCCCTGGTGGCGCAGTGCTTGAGAGTCCGCCTGCCGATGCAGGAGACGCGGGTTCGTGCCCCGTTTCGGGAAGATCCCACATGCCGCGGAGCGGCTGGGCCCGTGAGCCATGGCCACTGAGCCTGCGCGTCCGGAGCCTGTGCTCTGCAAATGGGAGAGGCCACGACAGTGAGAGGCCCGCATAACGCAAGAAAAAAAAAAAAAAAAAAAAAAAAAAAATCCACTGCTTTCTATCCTGATAAAAAGTTCAGCGATTCAAGAGACATGTGTTTTACCCGTTTGCTCATACCTCCATTTTTTTAAAATATAAAACATGGGCATAGTGCCCAGAGCTTCGGTAAACCTCTTGCTAAAAGCATTAAGATGATAGCCATGTATTAAAGTCAGTGGATCACAGGGAGGGAGAATTGGAGGAAAGTGGTCAAAAGGTACAGACTTCCAGTTATAAGATAAAGAAGTACTAGGGCTCTAACATACAACATGATGACCGTAGTTAACATTGCTGTACGGTATACAAGAGTTAACAGTGAATCTTAAAGAGTTCTCATCACAAGATTTTTCTTTTTCCTTTTCTTCTCTCTTCTTTTTACTGTACCTATAGGAGACGATGGATGTGAGCTGAACCTACTGTGGTAATTATTTCACAATACATGCCAATCAACCAAGCCATCATGCTGTACACTTTAAAATTAAATAGAGATATATGTCAATTATTTCTCAGTAACACTGGGAAAAATAGCTTTAAAAAACTTAAAAAAAAATAGCAGACCAGTAAGAAATAAGCCTATATCTTTCAACACTAGAAGCACAATATCAGCTGATTTCAGGAACTTATTACCATCAAAGTGGTTACTTGTTTAAGTCACTCTGGTCAGGTTCCAATCACATAGACTTAAATGCAAATCTACATGTTTAGATAATTTTTTTAAATTTAATTTAATTATTTTTATTGAAGTACAGTTGATTTACAATATTGTGTTAGTTTCAGGTGTACAGCAGTGATTCAGCTATATATATATATATATATATATATATATATATATATATATATACACACACACATACACACACATATACATGTTTACATATATTCCTTTTCAGATTCTTTTCCCTTATAGATTATTACAAAATACTGAGTATAGTTCTTTCTGCTACACAGTAGGCCCTTGTTGGTTACCTATTTTATATATAGTAGTGTGTATATGTTAATCCCAACCTCCTAATTTATATCTCCCCCCACCACCCTTTCCTCTTTGGTAACCATAAGTTTGTTTTCTATGTCTGCAAGTCTCTTTCTGTTTTGTAAATAAATTCATTTGTATCATTTTTTCAGATTCCACATATAAGTGGAATGATATTTGTCTTTCTCTGGCTTAAATAACTTTTAAAAGAGCTGACTCATTACAATAAAATTAGGCAGCATTAAAAATATCCTTTATAAGTTTGTTCCTTTATATTAATATGTAGTTAATAACTTTTTTTTTTATCAGTTGGGCAGTTGGTCTTCAAATGTCAAGCTTCTGGCATCAAGGACTCAATTATTTATCATTTAGACCAACCATACTCCTTAGTCTCAGCTTTAGTTGTTATTGGTGCTACCAAAAAAAAAAAAAAAGACTAAATATATCTTATAACCATCTTGCACTCAGGCCTTCTGTTTCTATAGAAAAGAAAAGAGGGCTATTTTAGTTTTTTGAGAATACAAATATCTTTATAATTCTTTCTTTTTTTTTATAACTCATTCATAAGCAAGTAATAATCTGCCCCCTGATTAGAAGACTGAGCTTTTTCTCCTCTTCATAAAATTTATTATTCTACATACCAAAATAAAATGCCCCATCAACTCGGTGTATCCAAAACACCTTAATAACTCCAGCTACACCTTGAGCTAGTAACTTCAATGAAAACCACCTTAAGTGAGAAGATCCGTATCCCCTTACACAGATTCTAGTGTTTAAAAGCAGAGTATTGCTGATTTCCTCAAATCATATCCTTTGACATTTTTGTTCTCCAACTGAAATGGAAATTTTAGAAAAATTGCCTTTGGATGATTTGGTTTCTGTCCCTGACATGAGTGTTCAGTTGTGAACAAAAGCTGAAATATCATACGAGCTATAAGAAATAAACTCTTTTGAACATGAAATGATGCTTGCATTTTTTCTTTTATTTAAATAAAGAAACAAGCTTAGAAAAATCTTTTAAAATATTCAATGCAAAGGATAAATTTAGACAAATACACATTTTTACAATAAACTAAAATTAAAGAATATTTTAAAATTAATTATCTATTAAAAGGTTTAAAATACTTAATCAATGTAATAAAAAGTAGAGTTCACTAATTTATATTGCTGAACATATGTTCCTACTTATAATAAAGTTGGAGTGGTTGCAGAGTGTATCTTCACATTTTAGATCATCTAAAATCAGATGCTTTGAAAAATTTTAAGTGTATTAAACTTGGTGATAGATACCACAGTCTTGGAAAAAAATTTCATTCTGTATTATTTGTACTGTTGAAAATAGACATTATTTAAAGATGAAATCAGTATGTAAAAAATTGAAATAAAGTTGGCATATACTAAGACATGACAGTAGGGACCATGAAATGTCTTTACTATCATATCTACTGGTATATAAGCTTTCAAATTTTTCAAGTTTTATTTCCTATGTACCAGGTATTAGCAAAGTTTGTCACATTGGACTCTATAGTATCCTCAAGTTACTGTGGAATGCAAATCTAAGTGTATTTTTCAAATCTGTTAAGCTACATATAAAATATTTCTGTATTTAAATAAATTTCTTTAAATCACTTTAAAGAAGAAAGGCATTCGCTCATACAACATAGGGTTTTCAACCTTGTTTGTATGCCAAAAATGTGCTAGCACTGTTCTAGGTGCTGGGGATGCAGTAGTAAACAAAACTTTTCTCATACTAGTATGCATTCTAATAAGCAAGTTGCATACTAATAGAAATAAAAAAGCTAAGCAACAATTTTATTTTAGCAATTATACCCAGCTGTATACATCTCTTGCATATATCATCTAGTTCTACTTAGATTTAAATCATATCTTCTCACCTTTCTATCTGGTGGAAACTACTCAGCCTTTAAATTTCACTTCTTCGAAGCTTCCTTTTATACCACTGCTATCACTTCACCCCTGTGTAAAATCAATTACTTCTTCTGAATTCTGATAGTAGCAACTGCATTATATGTGTGTGTGTGTGTATATATATATATATATATATATATATATATATATTCACTAAATTGCTTTATTATTAATCACATCCTTGACTGTGAGCTTTATTATTAATAGCATACTTGACTGTAAGCGTTTTAACATATCTTATTTGTTTTCACAGTTCCTATACCTAACACAATGCTAGATATATGTAGCCACTAAAAAATATGTATGTATGTTATTTATATATCATATATATACTCCTATGTATAGGAATATAATATATATATATATTATATATATATGTAGGAAAAAAGTGAATGAAAAATGAATGGAAAAATTTGGGGATGTCTTCACAGATAGCATATCAAAAGGATAAAATGGTTCAATGAGGAACTAATATTCTATTAGATTCTAATTGCTGCCATAACAAATTACCACAAACTTAGTAGCTTAAAACATTAAAAATTTATCATCTTGCAGCTCTATAGGGTAGAAGTCTGACCTGAGTGTCACTGGGCTAAAATCAAGGCAAGGCTGCATTCCTTTCTGTAAACTTTAGGGGAGAATCTGTTACCTTGTCTGTTCCAGCCTCTAGAGGCTGTGTGCATTCTGTCGCTTATGGTCCCCTTCATCCATCTTCAAAGCCAGCAATATCTCATCTCTCTGACCTGTCTCTCTCTGTCCCTAGCCAAGAAAGTTTCTCTGCGTTTAAAGATTTCTGTGATTAGATAGGGCAAATGAGATAATCCAGAACAATCTCCCCATATCAAGGTCTTTAGCCTTAATCATATCTACAAAATTCCTTTTCCATATAAGGTAAAATATCCACAGGTTCCTGGGATTAGGATGTGGACATCTTTGTTTCGGGGTTGGGAGCATTATTCTGTCTATTATGATTAAGAGCATAATAATAGCTTGGACATGGGTTGTAGTGACTGTTAGTAATATGTAAAAGTAAAAAAGACCAGTAATAGACTAAGTTGTAACAGTCAAATTAAGACATTATAGAAATGTATCTAGTGAAGATATTTTCTCCATACTTTTTGAATAATTGAATAAGTAAATAAGTAATTGAGTAAATGGAGTCAAGGAAAATTACATAAAGAAGCAAGCAAAAAAAATTTGACAGACTAAATATATGTCTAAAAGCATCAAAGCCAAAAACAAGGTTTTTTGTAGAAAATTAGTTTCAGAATTATAACTCTCTTCCAATAGAGAAGCAGAAAATATGAGGGTAAATTCAGAAGTCTGAACTTCAGATTTCAGTTGCCAGATATGTTTTGAATGTACTGAAAAAAAAATAGATCTTTTGCAATTTCCCCAAAGAGGTCAAAGCACTGTTAGGGCAATTGTCCTGATGTCCAGGCTGTAATTTCAGCGGCTCAGTTTTGTCCCATCTCTTCTACTTACATTCCCAGGAGCCATCCACAGTAATTCCTCACCATTTTGATAAACACATCCATCAAATACTACTACTTGTCAATGACATCAATTTAATTTTATTGGAGATAGGGTCAGGAGCAAATATCCAACTGACTACCATCCTCTAAATCACATATAAAAATACCCATATTTGTTGTTGTCACCACCATTTATTTGAAGGAGAGAAAGAAAGAAAAAACAAAGAACATTTACCCTTGTAAATGTCAGCAAGGAACAAAATTTGGATAAAAGGAGAGTGGTGATCTCTCAAGGAATTTTTTTTTTTTTTTTAATTAAGCTACTTTTTGAATTCTGGTCTTATTTAAGTTGAAAAGCTGGGAGTTTTTTTGTATTTTTAAATTTTTTTGGCCTTGCCTCACGGCATGTAGGATCTTAGTTCCCTAACAAGGGACTGAACCTATGTCCCCTGCAGTGGAAGTACAGAGTCTTAACCACTGGACAGCCAGGGAAGTCCTGAAAAGATCTTCTTTTGATTCTGGTTTTGAGCCTATTCATTTGGCTTTTCAACATCTAACAAAACTGCCATTCAGACAATATGTCTATCCCCATAAGCATGTGAGGTTTGCTTATCTCCATAAATCAAATGATTAGTTCATTTGTGTAAAATACAGTTACAATCCTGTGCTTTGTTATAGAAGCAAAGTTTCATTATTCTCTACTTTAAAACATAATCAGATGATTTCAGAGTAATATTGTATTTAAGAAATTATCTCATTTAAGCCCACACTTTAGAGATGAGCAAACTGGAGGGATTTAGTGATTTGTCCAGGGTCACATAGCTAGTTGGTGGCAAATTAGGAAGTAAAACTCAGTTTAAATATATTTCAATATTCTTCCTCACAAGCAAGCTTACCTTCAGAATTTCTCCTTTCTTCTAGCAACATCAACATTTGCATTCACGTTGTTCTATAATATACGTGTATATTCTCTCTCTCCTAATTAATGGTAAAGGACCAGAACACTACTGTCAGATAACATCTGCCATGATGATATTTGCATTTTTAAAAGATCACTCTGACTTTGGGAGCTAAGGCAGGGATTAGAAGAGGGAAAAATAGTACACGTAAGATGAACTGTTAATAGATTGCCCTAGTATAGGTGGGAGATGACGGTAATTTTGTCTAAATGAATGTCCATGTAGAAGCAGAGAACATGGTTCTAAATTAGTTAAAATTAATAGGATATGGTGGTGGGATAGTTATGGAGAAAGAGGGCGCAGAAGGTGACAAAAATGATTTCCAGATTTTGGGATTACACAGTTAGAAGTATGGTAATATTATTTACTAAGATAGGAAATGTTAGAGAAGAACCAAAGTATTAAGCAGATTTTGGTAGGCTATGATGCATTAAAATAATTCCCCAATTTTAGTAACTTTTATCAGAACAAAGTTTAGTTTTTTTCTTCATTGTTAAAATACAGACTCTGGAATTAGACTATCAGATTATGAATCCCAACTACACTTACTAAATGAATGCTCATGAGAAATTTACATAACCGTGCTGTCTCAGTTTCCTCATTTGCCAAATAGGATTTTCAGATGAAGAAAATAATTGTAGTTTCTTCCTACAGTTGTAAGAATTATATATATATATATATTTTTTCAAACAGGACATGACACATAGCAAGAATTCAATGAATGTTAGCTAATATTATTACTATTCCTATACTCATTCCAATGAAGAGGAAACTAAAATATAAGAAGCTGTCTCTGGCCATACCACCCTGAACGCGCCCGATCTCATCTGATCTCAGAAAATAAGCAGCGTCAGGCCTGGTTAGTACTTGGATGGAAGACTTTTCTCATGACCTAGAATATTGTCTTACCTAGTAAATGATTAATGCATACCTAAAAAGAGTGTATATTCTCTTAGAACAGTAGAGTGATTAATGACAAAGTTTCTGGAGGTGAGTGCTTGGATTTGCATCTGCACTTGAGCACTTTCTAATATGTGATCATGGAAAAACAACCTCATTGTGATTTTGTTTTTCTATTTGTGAAATGGGAATAGAATGAAAATACTTAGCTCATACATATAAATATCTTGCTCATCTTTTATAAACAGTAAACATGCCATATATGTTAGCTGCTGTTATTTGTTTTATGATTATCATAATACTTGCCTTTGTCATCATCATCCACAGCAGCAGAAATTACATCAAATAAACTTGAAAAACACATTGAGACTCAGTAACCTGATACAGGTTACTATGTATTAGGTTACTGAGGGTGATTGGAAAGTGTGTGATTGGAGAAGACATTAATAGATCATCTCCAAGGTCATCTTCTCTTCTACTCTATACTTCCTCTATAGTCAATCTCATCCACCTAAATTCACACAGAACTTCATATACTAAACATACATTCATTCATGATTCCCAGATTTAAAATTTTGAGCCAGACCTCTCTGAACTCCAGCTGTCCTAAGCCACTGTTTACTAAAAAGCATTACTTAGCTCTTTCAAAGGCTCTTGAGGCTCCACATGTCTGTCTCTTTTGATAGATGCACATATATGTCTCTCTATAAGTGCCCAGTTGCATGTCAAAGCTGCATTTTGAAAGATAAACAATCCTGTGCTGCAGAGGACAAGGTCTTGGACCAGCAACCTACGGTTCTCTGCTGCTACATTCTTAGCCTTTTCCTTGGGACTTGCCAGAAATGACATCTAGTATTCTCATTTTATCACATATCATTTGTTCTAAAGCTTGAATTTGTGCAGAGCTTTCTCTTGTGGGCCTCTCACTGTCGCGGCCTCTCCCATCGTGGAGCACAGGCTCCGGACGAGCAGGCTCAGCGGCCATGGCTCACGGGCCCAGCCGCTCCACGGCATGTGGGATCTTCCCAGACCGGGGCACGAACCCGTATCCCCTGCATCGGCAGGCGGACTCTCAACCACTGCGCCACCAGGGAAGCCCCAGTGGTCTTTTGAGTCACTAAGTATGTTACTAATGTCTACAATATCCTAAAAGGCCCACCAAGCACTGTGCATCTTTCTGAGGTAGGAGTTACAAAGAGCAATGACTTGTTCTTTATCTTGGATGGGATATATTAGATCATTGTACATCTACAATATTCACTAATAAAGTAGTCCACTGTATCTCTGTAGGATGAATTTTGTATCCTCTTATGCTCATGTCTCCTACTTTGTCATAGTTCTTTCCATCCCCTGCTTCCCAAATATAATTAAAATGTGTCATCAGTATAAGAGAACAATTTGAGATTTCATTGACTATCCAGATGATCAAGTTTTCTTTGGACTATATTGTGACAAAGAGCAAGAAAGTAATTCAAGCTATAGCATAAAACAATGAAGATGTATTGCTGTCCATTCCAAAGGAACACAAATTGTTCTGTTCCCCTTTCTCCATAAGGACAAAAAGAATGCATTCACCAGGTCAATAGCTGCATATGAGTGCCAGAGGCTTTGTTGATTTGTTCTTGTACCAAATCCATATTCAGCATATCAGCTGTGACGGGGACTATTATTTGGTTACCTTAACAGAGTCGTCTACCATTTGCTAATCCAGAGGGGGTATTTTTTTTTTTTTTTTTTGCGGTACGCGGGCCTCTCACTGTTGTGGCCTCTCCGGCTGCGGAGCACAGGCTCCAGACGCGCAGGCTCAGAGGCCGTGGCTCACGGGCCCAGCTGCTCCGCAGCATATGGGATCTTCCCGAACCGGGACACGAACCCGTGTCCCCTGCATCGGCAGGCGGACTCTCAACCACTGCGCCACCAGGGAAGCCCCAGAGGGTATTTTGATGAATTGAACTGTTATATGATAAGACTACCACACCTAGATCCTTTAAGTCTTTGAAAATAGCACTAATTCCTGCCATTCAACTTGAGATAATTGTATTGCTTCTGATTTTCTAACTGAGCCAAGGATGTGTATACAGTTTCAAAGACATCCTCTTCAGCTTCCCTACAGTAAACTTTTGGTTCTTACTCCACAGGAAACCAGTGTGAAAGTTTTATCAGCTGCTAAGTGTTTTTATCATTATTATGTACCCATGACTGGAAAAATGACCACTGGTTGGTGCTCTTATCCATTGCATCCACTGTGAGGCAAACTTAGGGCAGGGATGCATTTA
>NW_006781351.1:2700367-2730531 GCF_000442215.2 Lipotes vexillifer | reverse complement strand
CAGGAATGCATTTATCACCTGACCTGTGTGTTCTTCCTCTCTAATGGAGGGCCATCGTGGTGTTTTAGCTTCCTTGGTATTGCTTAAGTTCCTGATTTATATCTAATAGCCCTTGGAAGACCTATTGCAAGTAAGGAAACTGGATTATGATTTTCCACTGTGGTGACTAACATCAGTCTTCTGCTCGCCAGCTGTTTATTGTTTTTGATGTTTAGTCAAATAATGACCTCACTGGCTGCTCATCTTTCTTAGGTCTAATAACTTAATGGTTTATCCCTCCTTATCGTATGTATCATCAAAGCCCCCTGCTGGCCGTTCCAGTCTTGTTGCTCATTACAGTAATTGCATCCACCTTAGGTCTGACAATTATGTGCTGCTACCTGGCTTCTGCTGTTCTTGAACCCAGTCGTCCCCATTGACACCATACTTCGAAGTGTCATTTCTGCAAAGAATTGCTTCTTTGGACCTCCTGCCCTTTTCTCCTCCCAATGCCATCCTAAGCACCTATACTTCTAGGCCCATGTTAAATTCATTCTTTGTCATAAAGCACTCTCAGATACACCAGCCAGAATGAGTCAGTCCTATGCTTTCCTCATATTTAGTTTGTAGTAGATCATCACATCTTCTCAGGGTCTGTACTGGAGGTAGTTACGTATTTTATTAAAGTACAGGATCCTTGAGTAGGGAACTTTGTCCAGTTTTTCACTGCATCTCCTAAAGTCCTTTTCCTAACAGTCTGCGCTCCCCCTTTTTGAAACAGATGAAGTCACCTGAGTAAAATTAATGGATATTTTGAGAAAATATAAAACATATAGTACAAAGGTTCTAGATGCTTATTTATTTCAATAATTAATATTTCATTAATGTTTAGATACTAGAAATTAAGAAATAAAAAACAATTCAGAGTTGTGATTCCCTAGATCTATGTAAGGCAAGTGCTAAGGTGTATTCTATAAAAGCGTATTTATTGTATATGAGAATCTGTAAAGAATGGCAGGTAAAAAGGAAGTTTATTAATTTTAATGGAGCAACTGATATGTATTACACCAAAATCCTTCTACATCTAGTATATTACATTTACCAGTGACTAATTTAAATAAAGTAACATAGATGAAATACTTGTAATGATCCACTTATATATACATTTATATATTTTATATATCTACATATCTATAGATATAGATATACCTTGAAATTGTTAGAGGAAGGAATATAACAACAGTGATTTATTTATGTTAGCAATTCTGTGCTAGTTTACTTTATCTAAAGATCTCCAGGGTTTTACAAACATTAACATCTCCTTCTTATCCAGTGAGATAAGTATCATTATCCAAGTTTTATAGTAAAATGATGGAGGCACAAAAAGAGATTAAGTGATTTCTTCAAGGTTACCATCAGTTGTGACAGGAAAAGGACAGAAGTTAGATTTACGAATCTCAGACTTATGTTTTAACTATCTTTGGGCTCTGTGTATTAGTTACTCAAAATATCCAGATAAGAAGTTTGAGACTACAGTGAACAAAGACCATATAGTAAAAACTAAGTATTTGGATATTCAACATCACTGATTAAATAAGTAAAAGGTTTAAGCACAAATCTGGAAAGCAGATTTTATTGAAAAGGAGGTTGTCCATAGTTTGTAATTACATAAGATTGGAAGAGATTGTATTACCTTATGTGCCAATCAGTTTGTATATAAGTGTATACAACTGTGCTTTGAGAAAATTCTAAAACTTTATATCAAGTAATACATGTTTACATCATTTGAACTCATTAACCTAGCTTAAGGCAATCTATAGACCTAAAAGCTACTTTTGGGTAACATGTTTTCATTTTTTTTTTTTTTTTTGGCTATGCCACATGGCTAGTGGGGATCTTGGTTCCCTGACCAGGGATCTAACCGGGGCCCTCAGCAGTGAAAGCGCAGAGTCCTAACCACTGCACTGCCAGGGAATTCCCTCATTGTTCTTTGTTTTAACAACCCATCCTGTCAGATTATAAAGGTTAAAATTAAGTGACCTCTACGCAAAGCAGAATTCTATTATGCAAACAGAACAGAATTTATCCTTTTAATCAGACAAAAGAATTATCTTTGTGCAGATTGCCTAGGTAATCATAAATCTGTACCTGTAATATATATTTATCTAATGATTGTTTATAAGAAATAAAATTGATCACAGGCAACTACTACAAAGTTCTGGGCATTCTTTTTATTTAAACAGTGGACTTCTGAGTCTTTTGAAGGCAAGCAATGTTAGCAGAAAATGAAGCAAGTCATGTGAAGTTTCTTCACTGTGAGCCAGGCTTTCACTTTTGCAAATGAAGGATGTCTGCAGATGCCTTAATATTTGCAGTAGGAGTTCTTCTATATCCCCAGATGTGTTGTCTTCCCACTAATACACCAATATCCTCTTCTATTTGTAGTCAGGTGTGAAAGGACAACAAAAGGGAGAAAGGTCCTTTGCACCATAGCTCATGGATTACCCAGTCTCTGGCAGGCTGCTGTTTTCCTTCAATCCCTTTGACCCATATCCCTCTGCAAGTAACATAAAATAAACTGCACATATTTAAGGTGTATATTTTGATTAGTTTTGACATATGTATACGCCCTTGAAACAATTACCACTGCCAAGATAATGAAACTTCTATCATCCTCCAGGTTGCCCCGTTAAAATTCTCCCTTCCCACTGCTTCTTAACCCCACCCCTCCGTTCCCAAGCAACCACAGATAAGCCTTCTGTCACCATAGTCTAGTTTTCATTTTCTAGAATTTTGCATAAGTGGAATTATGCAACACATACTCTTTTTCATGACTTATTTTACTCAACATAATTATTTTGCTAGTTACCTATGTAATATATTTAAATAGTAAATTTTTGTTTGTTTTTTGAAGTTTTTCTGACTGTCTTCATCCAATTCCCCACCTCCCCATCCCATGCTTCCACCACTTCTAGTAACCACAAATCTGATCTCTTTTTCTATGAGTTTGTTTGTTCATTTTTGAAGTATAATTGACCTACAACACTATGTTAGTTCCTGTTACGCAGCATAGTGACTTGATATAGTTATACATTTCAAAATGATCACCACAATAAGTCTAGTTAAGGTCTGTCACCATAAGATACTACATAGTTATTGACTATATTCCCCACACTACTTTTCATATCCATGACTCGTTTATTTTGCAGCTATAAGCTTGTACCTCTTAATATCTCTCACCTATTTCTTTCCTCCTCCAACCCCACTTCCCTCTGGCAACCACCTGTCTATTCTCTGTATCTATGAATCTGTTTCTGTTTTGTTTTGTTTTTCAGATTCCACATACAATTGAAATCATAAAATATTTGTCTCTCTCTGTCTGACTTATTTCACTTAGCATAATGCCCTCCAAGTTCATCCATGTTGTCACAAATGGCAAAATTTCATTCTTTTTTATGGCTGAGGAATATTCCAATGTATATATGCCACATCTTCTTTATCCATTTATCTATCAGTGGACACTTAGGTTGCTTCCATATCTTGGCTATTGTAAATAATGCTGCAGTGAACACAGGAATGCATATATCTTTTTGAATTGGTATTTTCATTTTCTTTGAATAAATACCCAGGAGTAGAATTGCTGGATCACATGGTAGTTCTATTTTTAATTTTTTGAGAAATCTCTATACTGTTTTCCATAGTGGCTACACCAATTTACATTGCCACTAAGAGTGCATGAGTGTTCCCTTTTCTTCACATACTCACCAATGCTTCTTACTTGCTGTCTTTTTGATAATAGCCATTCTGACAGGAATGAGATGATATCTCACTGTGGTTTTGATATGTATTCCCCTGATGATTAGTGATGTTGAGCATCTTTTCATGTGCCTCTTGGCCATCTGTATGTATTCTTTGGAAAAATGTATCTATTCAGGTCCTTTGCTCATTTTTTAACTGGCTGTTTGATTTTTTGATGATTAGTTGTATGAGTTCTTTATATATTTTGGATATTAAACCCGAATTGGATATATCGTTTACAAATACCTTCTCTCATTCAGTAGGTTGCTGTTTCATTTTATTGATAGTTTCCTCCACTGTGCAAAAGCTTTTTAGTTTGATGTAGTCCCATTTGTTTATTTTTGCTTTTGTTCCCCTTGCCTGAAGAGACATATTCAAAAAATATACTAAGACCAATGTCAAAGGGCATACTACCTATGTTTTCTTCTGGAGGTTTTATGGTTTCAGGTCTTACATTTTAGTCTTTAATCCATTTTGAATTTATTTTTGTTCATGGCATGAGTGAGTAGTCCAGTTGTTGTTTTTTTTTTCCCTGTAGCTGTCCAGTTTTCCCAACACCATGTATTGAAGAAGTTGTCTTTTCCCCGTTGTATCAATATATTTTTGCTTCCTTTGTTGTAGATTAATTGCCCATATAAATGTGGGTTCATTTCTGAGCTCTCTATTTTGTTCCGTTGATCTATGTGTCTGATTTTGAATATAAATAGCTGATTTTTTTATTGCTAGATAATTGTCCATTATGTGGGTTTACCACATTTTAAAAAATTCATCCACTGCTGATAAACATTTGAGTGGTTTTCAGTTAGAAATAAAGCTTCTATGAATATCTGTGTACAAGTATTTCTATGTACATACATTTTTATTTTTCTAGGTAAATACCTAGTAGTGAAAAGGCCACATCTTAGGGTACATGTATGTTTAAAGTTGTAACAAACTAACAAATTGTTTTCCAAAGTGGTTGTACAATTTTACATTCCATCACCATGTATAAGAGTTCCAGTTTCTCCACATTTTTGCAAACTCTTAATATAGTAATTATTTTTAATTTTTGACATTGTATTAGGTGTGAAATGATATCTCATTGTGGCTTTCATTTGCACTCTCTTAATGACTAATGATTCTCAGCATCTTTTCATGTGCTTATTGTCATCCATATATGTTATTTGGTGAAATATCTGGTCAAATCTTTTACCGATTTTTTTTATTAACATCCATCAAAAATCTGAAAGATACTACAACTGAAATCTACAAATGATGTGAGACCAGGTCTTTAAAACATAATATGCTTACACAATACTTACACAATCTAATGACCTTACAAATATGGTAGCAACCAGTTACTTGGTAATAGTATAAACAAATAGATGACTCTCTACATTTTTATTGACGCCATTGTATTAATTGGTTTACTTTGTCTTAGAAAAATATCCTGAATTTCTATAATATTATTTGCTCCCTCAATGTATTAACCAGGAGTCCTGCATATTTGTTCTTCCAGAAACTAACAGAAGAGCTAGCATAATATTTGAAATAGGCAAATATTTTATTTTCATGTAATTAATAAGGTAATTGACTAAACAAAATTTTTTAAAACTTCTGTGATCATCTACTATGCACAAACTATTGTTTTTGCTGTAATAAAAAATAGAAATAAATACATATTATCTGGATGCAGACTCAATTCACAAAAGCCAGATAACCAAAAAATTTATGCCTTAAAAATATTTTTACAAACTTTAAAAAATATTTATAAAACGTCATGCTTGTGCCAATTCATGTTAAAAGTTCAGTGCAGTATTTTTGGATAGATACTTTTGTGTCTATTCTTTCTATTTTTCTATTTGAAGAGTTGCGCATGTCACAAATGTCAAGGTTTTATAAATGGTGAATTTCTTTCTTTTAACACATTTTAAATCTAGTTTGTGTCTTTCCTATTGCGTGATTCTGCAAATTTCTACCAAATTGATAAAACTTCGTGTTCTCTATTTATTTATAGTATATAAATCCTACAATTTTAAAAGACATAGCAATTAGGATAGTTGTTTTAAAGTGCCAGTGGTGTATAATTTGTACTGATTCAAAAAACATCACAACAGAGCAAAACAAAAACGCGTTCCATGTATCAGATATCTAAACACATAATATGCTCAATATTCTATATGCACAATGCAATTCTAAGTTGTCTTAGACATGTGAATAATCATGTGCAGACCAAACTTCCATCTGGTATATTGACAAGCCAAGTTTGATTTTAATATGCAGGAATCTAAGTGTGTATGTGTTTCTCTGTGCACATGATGGATATAAAAAGACATATAGGAAAAAAATGGTATCCATTCCCTGCAACTCCTCTCTTTTCCCTAACTCTTAAGACAGGAAATGTAGTACATATAATATTCCCAAGTTCCGACAAGTTTTTTGTGACTCAATCTTTCCTCCCATTGAAATATTTGACAAATTGTTTTTTTGTTTGTTTGTTTGTTTTTAAGCAAATTGCTCTTGGGAGAGGAGAGGGCATTATTATTCATTAATTTTCAGAAAATTGACATAGAATAAAATCTGAAGAGTTTAACCTCATTGATGACCACGATTGATTCTGATGATCTGGTCAAATGAAGTTCCTTGTCATCCTTTGAGTAAAGGACGCATGGATTGATGCCTTCCTCTACTTATTCCACCTACCAAACTCCTGCTCAACCTAAAGGTAAGGTCCAGATTCCACCTATTTTCTTAAGCCTTCCCTGATTTCTTTAGAATATTCTCTCTATTAATATATACTGCTTTATTATCTATCTGTCTCTCCAAAAGGCTGTAAGTTTCCTGACTTCAAGTATGGTATTTTTTCATATCAATAAGTATTACATATATATCCATAAATACTACCACTACTACCTCTGTTATTACTACTAATTTTTATCTAAGTTTTCAGAAAAAAAAATAAAAAATAGGTCTTCCCTGGTGGCGCAGTGGTTGAGAGTCCGCCTGCCGATGCAGGGGACACGGATTCATGCCCCGGTCCGGGAAGATTACACATGCCGTGGAGCGGCTAGGCCCGTGAGCCATGGCCGCTGAGCCTGCGTGTTCGGAGCCTGTGCTCTGCAACAGGAAAGTCCACAGCAGTGAGAGGCCTGCGTACCACAAAAATAAATAAATAAATAAAATAAAAATAATAGAAATAAAAAATAAAAGTATCTTTATAAAAAAATTATCTTTGGGCTTCCCTGGTGGCGCAGTGGTTGAGAGTCCGCCTGCCAATGCAGGGGACACGTGTTCGTGCCCTGGTCCGGGAAGATCCCACATGCCACGGAGCGGCTGGGCCCGTGAGCCATGGCCGCTGAGCCTGCGTGTCCGGAGCCTGTGCTCCCCAACGGGAGAGGCCACAGCAGTGAGAGGCCCGCCTACCGCAAAAAAAAAAAAAAAAAAAAATTATCTTTCCTTAAAGTTTAGCACAATAAATGGGCCAAAAATATTAGACAGCAATATAATAAGTGCTCTGGAAGATATATATATATATAATTTGAGACCAAGGAAAGCTTCCTAGAGGAGGTGGCCCCTAAACTGAGTAGTAAAGAACAAGTAGGCATTAACCAGGTAAAGGATGGGTGATGGGCGGTAGTCCAGACAGATGAGACAGCATGAAAAGACTTTGAGATGTGGAATAATAGAGGCAGATATAGAACCTGAATGCAAATTTTGAGATTGGGATCAGAAAAGTTGAGACTGGAGCAGAAGTCAGACAACAGAGACTATAGAAAGCATCTTAACCTAAGCAGCCATATATTTCCATTGGACCAGATTTTGTTTGTACTGACACAACTAGAAATAATATTCCCTTTTACTCACATGTCCTAATTTGAACAATAAATTGTAAGGTCACTGTAACTTAAGACTATCTCCTATTTTTTTTTCCTGCAAATAGTAAGAAGCCTTTGAAAGATGTTTAAAAATATTAATAAGGTCAGGTAAACCATTTAGAAAGATTTCATCTGGCACCTGGTTGGAAGACGGCATTCAAAGGAGTAAAGCTGAGGCCAGGAACACTAGTAAGGAGCCTCTGAAACAATCCAAATGAGAAATGGTAAGGACCCGAATGGCGGGAATAGTAAATAGGGCTGTAAAGGAGAAATAATTTCTGGAAGTATTTAGGAAGCAAAATAACCATCAGTCGAGAAGGGTGGAGAAAAACAAGGAGAAAACAACTAGACATTAAATGTTATGCAGAAGAATAAATGCAAATAAATGAAGCCACAGAGATGGGGAAAACTATCGGATGTGTTCTCTGATGACAGAACCACAAAAAATAGATAAAGCATGAAATGTGTGTGGAAGTAATTGTAAGGTAAGTCTGGTAGAGTTTCTTGGACACAAATACCAGACAACTTTGATGTTAGCTCTTTGAAGTGGGAAGCTAGAGAGAAGCATAGGATAATCAGGAGCCTACCGAACATGTGTGGGGTGAGGGAAGGCGGGCTGCAAAGTTCTGCAGTAATGTCTAGGTATCAGCTGCCCAGTGAGTCAGCTGTCAGAGCCAGCAAATCAGAGCTGGAATCCAGTAAACAATGTATTTTATTGAGACTAAAGGCTGAGAACAAGATAAACAGGCTGAGGATACAACAGGTAATCAGACTAAAGCACAGATAGGAACAAGGTTAAGGACTGCCTACTGGGGCAGGGAACCACAGCTGAGAAAATTGTCAAGAAGAGATGACCATCTGTGAATAGAACTCACATATATGTAGTTGAAAAGCTGCTGCCGACCACAGAAGCTGGAAGAATGACAGGGCAAGAAGCAGGCAGAGGAGACAGCATAACCAAGTGCTCACTCAGTGAAGTTAAATTTTACCCAAAAAGGCAAACTATCAAATGCTACTACTTAATAGATCCCTCTGTGGATCCACAAGCAACTCCATCCAAGAGCAGTCTGTGCAAGGGCAGATGATTTTGCTAGGGCCA
Source organism: Lipotes vexillifer (assembly GCF_000442215.2). Lineage (NCBI taxonomy): Eukaryota > Metazoa > Chordata > Mammalia > Artiodactyla > Lipotidae > Lipotes > Lipotes vexillifer. The sequence continues at coordinate 2,721,801 of NW_006781351.1, read as the reverse complement.
TGGTAATTTAATTTTTTTATGTGCAATTAGGGCAATTAAAAAATAAAATAAAAACTATGAGATGATAAAATATTTGTTGGTAACTATATGATAAGGTCTATGATTTATAAGATATCTAGAGTATTCTAACATAATTAGTTTTTATTTCATAGAGGCAATATGTAAAAAGTTAAACAGCTCTACCTATTGTCATGTGACTGAATTTTTTCAGTGAAACAAGTTATATCAGTAAAAATTTCTCTTCTGAAAGAATATTTTAACTTGTAGATATCCTTATTCATTTTTCCATCAACAACCCTCATATTTTTCAAAAAACTAGGATTTTGCTCCTCCTCAAAAAATCGTCTCTTTAAAAGGATGTGTTCTATTGAGTTACAGTCACAATTAATAATCAACAGGAAGCAAATTGGGTGCGAAAAGCTACCATGACACTAAGGTTTGGAATTTAAAATAATTTTCAAAGCGGTATCTGTCAGATGCAAGACAATATGTCTAATCTTACATATCTTTTTGAAACTAGGATGTTCCATCACTATTTATTTATTGATTTATTTATTTATGCACTTTATAAGCTTGTAGATATTTTGCATCATATCCAGATGAATTGTGGCAAAATGCAACCTACCCTCTTATTGAACAGACACTCCGTTAAACCAAAACAAAATGCCAAATCACCTTTTGTACCATAATCTGGAGATCATCTGTTCCAGAAATAACTATCTGTGGCTCTATGGTTAGGGAAGATTACACACAAAGAACTGATATATTAAGGAGCAATAAAGACAATAAGTATGAATGTAATCTGTAAAGAGTCAACATAATTAGTATTTGCAAAAGAAAGTGCTTATTTTAAAATTTGGTTAATAGGATTTAAGCAAATAAAGTTACTATTTAATTCTGAGTTTTTATAAGTAACATAATTAACATGTCATTAAGGCCCCTTGTTAGTTTCACTTGGAAATTATCTTTTCATTGCATATGTCCAGGCTGACTACAATTCATTTTATTGTCTCCCATAACTCACTTCTTCTGGTTTTATGAAAGTACATGTAGCAGTTTCACCTCTGGCTCTACCCTCCATCACAAACTCATTTAAATAGTGATATTAATGATTTTAGAAATCACTACAAATGGTTGGCAGCATCGTTGTCGTTAATGTCTCAAGGGAGCCACACAAGCGAGTTTTATCAGCTTGAGGCTGAGGTATTTGATGAAGTAATAACAAACTAGCTCTGAATTGTCTTTCATTACCCTTTATCTCTCCTAGAGAGAATATAATCTTATTCAAATTATAATGGCCTTTGTTATCAATGAGTTTTACTATTTATTTACCTGCATCCACACATGCAAATGCACATGCATTCTGCTTTTTCAACCTACCTATAATGAAATTTCTTCACTATCAGAATCATGCACAATCACAAATTACAAACTAGTTACTAGAATAATTTGCTTAGTATAAAAAAACCTTAGCCATTCTTTTAATATACTATCTTGATTAAAGGAGTAAAATCCAATCGTTACGGTTGAAATACAGAATATGCTAAGCGACTTTTAAAATAAGATCACTATTTCAATTAGAAAGTAGTTCTGTTCAGCTTTTCTCTTAAGCAACTTATGAAGTTAAATTGTGCTGAGGGTAACTTAGGTTAAGTAGAAAATTGTTAGACTGTGGTTCTCCTGTTCGGTGCAGATCACTTGGTATCTAGATAATTACTTTTTGTTTTGGCCTAGTTACCTTTATTTATGATAATATTTTGGTATTTGTGTAAGCTAGATAATTTCAAAGAGCTTTCATACTCCGTATCAATTTTATCCCCTTAACCAATCTGTAAAGCAGGGTAGGGAGGTATAATTATGTAGAGCTGACAGAGAGGACTACAATTCAGAGATGTGCTCTGATGTCATATAAAGAGAATCAAGGCAAGAGTGTCCGCTAGGCTATTTTTCTTTTCTCTGCCTGGTCTGCTTCTCACCTTGACAATAATTCTACCTTCCTTGTCTCTTTTAACATATGCTAACATGCAAAAAATAATTCTCACAATGAAGCTAATGGTGATCTGTAAACTAAACCCCTTTTTAAAATTGATTCATTCATACAACAAATATTTACTGACTTACTCTGTGCCAGATACTGTTCTAGATATGGAGGATAATGCAGTGATGATATCAAATCATCTAACAATTCCAAATATGTTCTAAGCATCAGTAACTAGAAAGCACTTGAAATTAATAAAACTAATATTCATTACATCAGGTTCTTTTCTTAGCATTAAATGATTGAAACACCACTATTGTTATCATGTTTCAGATCAGAAAAGTGAGCCACAGAGAGAATTTTTCTAACAGCCAACAACGCTCAGTACCAAGATTTGGGTACATAATCTTAACTACTTCACTCTATAAAATTCCTCTTTGAACTATATCCCAAAAGATTATGAATGTTTCCTTTGAATTATTATAATTATAATATGTCCTTTGAAAGACTGTAAATGTTTCCAACACATTGCCCAAGTCTAGGGAGTGCCATGTGCATTATTGTTACATAACCACAGAAAATAATGTGAATAAATTCCCTTGGGTTGGGCAGTATGAAGGCCATTGTTTTATTTGGAATGCTTTGAACAATGTCATCTTCTTCCTAATTCTACTTTCCCCTTCTCTTTCTGACTGATGAGTAGTTAAATACTTGCCCACAAACTCTATTTATCATTTTTCTATTCACCACTAGAAGAAATGTTAGAAAAAGTGTAAATATAAGAAAAAATGAATATCTTAATTCTACAATGTTTGTATTTAATTATGCATTGGGAAACTTTGATTTATATCTGGAGGAAGGAGGAAACCCCATCAAAATCATAACACAAATTTTGGTGATAGTTATTAAGAGTTGGGGAGGCTTATGCAAGACTTTTCCACATACTATGAAAAGTGAGCTCTTTCTTCTTTGCCTTAAGGTGAAAGGAAAGGTGTAAGATAGAGGAAGCATGTCATTAGCTTGTACGCTTCATGAGGATCTACGTAATGGCATGAAGCTCTATACCCTGTGCCCAGTACACAATGTTTATGAGATCGCAGAAGTGAGTAATAATTCCTCAGTGATCTATATTAGAGTTATTCAAAGTATATTCTGCAGAGCACATAAGTAGAATATTAAGAAGTGTTATACAGGGCTTCCCTGATGGCGCAGTGGTTGAGAGTCTGCCTGCCAATGCAGGGGATACGGGTTCAAGCCCTGGTCTGGGAAGATCCCACATGCCACGGAGCAACTGGGCCCGTGAGCCACAACTACTGAGCCTGCGCGTCTGGAGCCTGTGCTCCGCAACAAGAGAGGCCGCGACAGTGAGAGGCCCGCACACCGCGATGAAAAAAATAAATAAATAAATTTATATAAAAAAAAAAACGGAGGTCTGTCGAAAGTGATTCCCCCTCACAACCACAAAATAATAACAATAATAGTAATGGCAACAACAACAATAATAGTAACACCATCACCAGCATTTAAAAAAAAAAAAAAAAAAGAAGTGTTAACAAAACAAAATTCTAGCAGATACATTTTAAAAATGCTTAAAGAAAGTTAGTCAAGTGTTATTTTTGAAAAACTTCTTGGAAGTTTTAGTATTCCAAAGTGAGTTGTAAGTATTCAAGAGGCGGTTATAGGTTGCAGTGCTTCCCACATTAACTTGAACTCAAAATTACGTTTTCATAAAAAAAATGATGAACCTTGGAGTTTACTTGAGGTTGCTGATTATTCTGATTGGAAGTGATAGGAAAAGCCAATTAGCTTATCTCACTCACCAGCTAATCATGTAAAAATAGTAACTAGTATGGTTATGATGGATAGAAGATAAATGGAGAGAAATGACTTGATAGGATTTTGATATAAGGTGTTGACTGTTCCTAGAGGTAAGATTCTCTATATTCAAATACAGGTTAAATTACATTGCTATCATCTTAGAAAAAACTTAGGGTATATTAAACTGTAGTTGAAGATTTTAAGATTATTTCCAAAAATGTATCTTAAAAGGGTCTTTTTATACCTAGATATATGTATTTCTTTTAATTCTTCTTAGAATCAATTATTGTTTATATGTATTATAAAATTTAAAAGATTTGTAAAAAATCATTAATAATTGCAAAAAGGATGTGTATTCCTATAGGTTCTATTTTTTACCTAAATGACAAATTTAGCTTTTTAGACCTTGAGCTCATTGTAAGAATAGATACCATTTATAAGTAGCAGTTTTCTCAGAAAGAAGTAGCCTCTAGCGTTCTAATTTTGCATATTCAGTCGATAAAGTAGTAGAACATGTAAGACTAAAATTCACTAACTAGGTCTCTTACTGAATCTAGGATATGTAACAAATAAAATACTGCAGAGATGAGTATGAAATTTATTTCATAGAATTTTTTGAGTCTTGGAAATGAAGAGGATTTTACCAAACAAATGAAAAATCAAATGACAAATAAATAAGAAATCAAGTAAATGAAAGATCAAATGAGAATACTGTTACCTCCCACTTCCCACCTGGCCACAAGCAAGCCCATAGGCTTCCTTAAGTTAATGCCCAGAGCAAATATCTTAAGGGACCTCTTCCCTTCGAATACTGGATGTGACCACCAAAGTAACTAGAGATAAATGGTGATGCCTGGCAGAATATTAGAGGGGTTTAAGGTAGGAAGGAAAATATGGTGAAAGAAAGGGGAATCCTTAGAGCCTGACCAAGTAGTTAATACAAATATAGTGTTTGGTGAACTTTTTAGGAATTTCTAAAATATGTTTTATTGAAGGGTAACACAAAAAAAGGAAAGAGTAGATAAATCATTAATGTACAATAAAATTAATCATCATAAAGAGAACACAGCCAGGTAAAGATACACCAGGGAAATGCCCTTGAATCCCTGCCAAATATAACTACCCCTCTCCTTTCCAAAAGGAACATCACAGATTTTCTTGTCTCCTTTTGAATCTTACATAAATGGAATCATATACTATGTACTCTGCTTTCACTCAACATTATGAGATTCATCCATGTCATGCCATCATGTGATAACTGTACTGATTTGAAATTAAAAAAAAAAAACCAAGTTACTTATGGCAAATCATAGAAAGTAATATATAAAATTTCCAACATTTTAAGACAGATGTTTATTTGGGTAAACCAATGATTTTTTTCCTTTATTTCAAGTATGGAGCTGATGATTAATAACTAAATGTAAGCCTTTAGTTTCCTACATTAAACTGGACATAGAATAGGGCTAAATATTTTCATCATTGGGCTATCATCAAAAGCCAAAGAATTATCCTGAGTGCTTTACATAAAATTATGATAAAAATTAAATACAATACCACATGAACATAGGAATTCTCTTATGCACATAGGAAGTGTAACTACAATGTAGGAAGAGTGATTTTCCTGTGCGGTCTATAGGATCCTTTTTGTTTCTTGGCCTTTGAATCATGGGACCTTTTGAGAATCTGGAGATCATTTACATTGGAAGATCATTCACTGGAAAATTTCCCATATCTACATACACAACATTCTGCATTTAGCTTCAGAGTGTCAGAGACCACATGAGGGAATTCACAAATCTATAATGCTGAGATGAAGAACATTAATTTTGAGTTACACTCTTGCAAATGTTTCTTTACGAAACCAAGAAAGACTGTTTAGAACAATACTCATACTCCTCTGTAGAGAGGAAAGTCACAAAGGCTTTTGTCGTCTTTTAAAACATAATGATAAGTCGGCAAACAGTTTGCTTTTCTGGTAACTGAAATGAGGCCACTGAGTTAGAACTGGTCTCGTCTTTGAGTTGTCTAAGAATTGTTTCCTAAATCATTTCAAATTCCCTTGTTCTACGCTTGTCCCACGCTTGTCCCCAGATACGACGTCCCGGGATTCTCTCTCAAACTCTTCATCCTTCTCCCTCTCTCTCTCTCTCTGATACTCTATTCTAACAGGTAATTTTTTCAAACATCCTCAGAAATTCTTCCCTTTGTTCTCATTTTATCACTGAATCATTTTGTGAAAATACCAGCAACAGTCAGGGTCTAGCTCACAGCTACCAGAAACTGCTGTAGGTATTTCTGCAGAAAAGGCACTTAAAAGGAATCCAATGCTAACAAAACTCAATGTTTGGGCCTCCTTAAATAATTCCAAAATCACGTCACAGAATTGACCACTAGACTGCCAAAATCGGGAAACGAAAGGAGGACACTGCTCTCCCAAATTCTGGCTTCAGGATCACAAGATCTTAGCAGGAACTTGGAGAGAAGAGAGCTGCACTGCAATTGCTGGTTTGGGGAACACACGGCCTGCTGTGATCCAGGAATAAAGAGCCTCCACAGAATGGCTGGCCGCAGGCTCTGCTCCCCCAGCCAGATTGATGCTAGGCCCTTCTCTCCACTTAGGGCAGCTCTGAATTCAAGTCTTACATGAGTACACATGATCGGTAGAAACCAAATTACATCCAGAATTCTTGCTACAAGGTACTCCTGAAAATGCAGTCTTTAGCATTTCACATCTGCACAACACAGGAAAGGCCAAGGAAGTGGAAGAGGTGCTGATAAGATAATTTACTTTATGTGCCACGAATACCTAGCAGCATTCAATCCTTGCTTCACGACCATTAGGATGTGATTATCACAAGAACAGCAATAAAACTCCAAAATAAACTTGATTTAAAGGCTATTCTTTTTTTTTTTTAATTTAAGCATCAGGGCTATTATAGAACTAAAGCCATGTCTATTGAATCGCATACAGTGAATAACAGAGATTGCTCAAAATATCTTGCTCTACTGAAATTATTTTGCATTAAATATTGTTTGAAATAAGAGCTTGAAATCTGCTAGGACTTACCTTTTTGAAAAAATGTGTGTGTATTCTACTTACAGAGGGATTTTTCGCTTCATTAGCATTTTTTGTAATAGAATTTGATATTCATGTTCCAGACGTCTAGAAAGACAACAAGAAAAGCAGAACATTATTTTTTTCTGTATTTAATTAAATTTTTTCTTTACACAAGTTAAAAAGAGTATTGTATTATAAATATATTTTTTAAACATTTGCCTCAATAATGCTCTATAAAAGTAATGTCACATATGCATTTACTGAAAGCAGATGTTTTGTTTTTAGTATATAAAAACAAGAGATCAGAATTTTTTGTTCATTCTTTGAATGTCCAGGTAGCTGATCTAAGTGTCAGGCTGCTTTTGAACTCTATAAAGAAAGGGCACTTGAATTAGTTCCTTTTTTTGGTAATTTATGTATAATAAAAATAATTCTGGTTATAATCAGCAGCTAGAAAAGTTCTTGTATAGCATGGTAAAATATAGGGGAAAATAAGTAACTGAAACATTCATCATATGTCAAATATAAGGTGTCAGATACATCCTTATATCTTTCATTCATTACGACTAAAAGAAAAACTCTTTGGTATGCTAATACAGAAATTTTTAGGACATTGCTCTGTAAAATTGACCTTTATATATAAGCCTTGTTAGTAGGTGATAACATTATTTGATATATGACCTCAGTTAACATTGAATTCCACCCAAAGAACTAGGAAAAGATACCAATTTGAACAGCCCAAAACTACTGTATAGGCATTGTTAAAGCAAGATTATAAACAATAATATATCAAACAAAAAACGTGCAGTGTAATGGAAGCTAAATGCATCCAGAGCCTTAATTATAAGAAAATATGCCTGCATTTCTCACAATTTCAGAAAGGAAAGTGTGTCTTCATTTCCACCACCGCACTTCTCCACTCTGACTTTCAGTGATTATTACTCCATTTCCAGCAGGAGGTGAGAGAACCACAGTAGAAGACCTCTGGTCAGTCAGCCATGCAGCTTGGTGCCCTGATCCCACCTCTGGCGATTTCTGGTGTATCTCACACTGAAAATCTGTGATCTTTGTGTGTCTGTGTCTGTGTGTCAATGGGAAAGGGAGTGTCGGAAAGAGAGTATCAGAAAGTGGTGGGTATAATGAAAACTCTTTCTAGTGTTGTCATAATTTTTCTCAACCCCTCCTTCTACTATCAGGAACTATCAGCACCCTCTACTGGGGAGCAAGGATGTAAGCCTGGGTTGAAATTCAGGCTCCGGTACTTTCTAATTCTATTCCCTGGGGCCAATCCCAACATTTGTGAGTGTCAGAAAAGCTATTTACCCTTAAATACAGAAGTCCTATCTTCAAAGCTCTTGTAAGAATTACATAATTGTATGTAATATATATATAAATGCCAAGCCTCAAGGTCCAGGAGAGTGATTCTCAATACATGTTAGTCCCCTTCCTTTCCCCCCAGCTCACACAAATCTGTATTTGCCCTCCCCCTAGTGGCAGACCTCTCACACGCATTATTTCCGTAAATTACTCACACCAAACACTGTTTTGCTTTCAACAATCCGCCCAAAAAGTCAAAAGATAAGACAATATTATGACCAAATTAAACACTGTGGAAAACAAACAAAATGCAGACCTTCTAGAAATAAAAAGAATACAAATACTAAATGGAGTAATTCTTTTAGCCAGAAAAGCAGATAAAGATGAGAAAATATAAACAGCATAATTACAGAGAAGGAAGTGCACGTGCTGCTTGCCCAGCCTGGATGTAATTTTTGGTTCTGGTTGTCACAATTACAAGTTAAATAGCATTATATTGTTCATGGGTAATTTACTTCTGGGCTGTTTGAAAGGACCAGCTCTCAGTGTGTTTTTTGTGTCGACACATCTGTTGACATGCCCGCCATCTTAAGAGTCAAACTGCATAAGTTGATGATGATTAGGGATTCCATCCTCTGCTTAGAAATAAGACTGCTTTCTAAGAAACTTTTGTTTCTGTATTGAAAAAAATCTCTGCTGTAATGTCAAACATTGCAAACCATGTGTTTTTTTTACTATAGCCCTCTTTTAGTGTAATTTTATTGGTCACGTTTTAAGGGTTAGACACAAGGTAACTTCTTTGTTCTTACTGTACGTAACATTGACAGTGTTGTCTAGTCATTCACAGAGCCTTTTTATTTTTATTGTACAAACACCAAAAAAGCAAAATTTTTAAAATTTCTAATAGGTATGAATGGCTTAAAATTTTCATTGACTTATGAATTAAAAGTTAAATTCTCTTAAAGAGAATAAATCTTTACCTGAATATATTTTTGAGAGAAAAAGAAACTTTTGTAGCACCTTTTATATCTATGTTCAAGTATCTCCTAAACCCCTGAAAAATTGATATTTAATAATGTTTATTAAATAAAGCTTTCTTGAATATTATTTCTAGGAGTTACAGAATTAGCTATTTTGTGGTGACTTTTTTCCTCCTTTATAACTCTACTTATCTTCATTTGTTGTCTTTTACAGATAAGAAACATTCAGGTCAGCCACATCAATAGGTTTTATTACAAAAAAACAAATGTTATCATCACCTATTATGTCAGTTTAATTACAAATATTGAAATGTGTTATATCCCTGTTAAGCTTAAGACTGCGGAAAATAGCTTGTTTTCCAAGTTCTTCAAATTCTTATACAGCAACTACTTCAAAAAATGAATCATTGTTGACATTTTAATGGGACCAGAGAAGAAGCAAAATTTTGGCATTTTTTTAAACTTTTAAACAAATAATCTAGAATGTTTTAGTAAGGTCTGATAGCTTTCAATCCTACAGATCATGACACTATTTTAGAGGCATAAGCCCCAAAGAGATGAATTTTAACAAGCAGACTTTGCAAGTTTCCTCCCTGTCTACACACCTAGTTCATGCTATAGTTATTTATGGTGAGAGCTCCCTTCCTGGAACAGGTCATCTGTCTACATTCTTTTTGGCAATTATGGGGAAAGTCAAAGTTTCTTCCTAAGTCTTTTGGGGCTTAAAAAAAAAGTCAACCTAGGGCTTCCCTGGTGGCGCAGTGGTTGAGAATCCGCCTGCTGATGCAGGGGTTCGTGCCCCGGTCCAGGAAGATCACACATGCCGCAGAGTGGCTGGGCCCGTGAGCCAGGGCCGCTGGGCCTGCGCGTCCGGGGCCCGTGCTCCGCAGCGGGAAAGGCCACAACAGTGAGAGGCTCGCGTACCGGAAAAAAAAAAAGATATAAAATAAAGAAAGTTACAAGAGGCAAGGAAGAATACTACATAATGATCAAGGGATCAATCCAAGAAGAAGATATAACAATTATAAATATATATGTCCCCAACATAGGAGCAAATCAATATATAAGGAAAATGCTAACAGTTATAAAATAGGAAATCGACATTAACATAATAATACTGGGGGACTTTAACATCTCACTTACACCAAAGGACAGATAATCCAGACAGAAAATTAAGAATGAAACACAAGCTTTAAATGACACAATAGACCAGATAGATTTAATTGATATGTATAGGATATTCAATTCAAAAACAGCAGATTACACTTTCTTCTCAAGTGCACATGGAACATTCTCCATTATAGATTACATCTTGGATCACAAATCAAGGCTCAGTTAATTTAAGAAAACTGAAATCATATCAAGCATCTTTTCTGACCACAATGCTCTAAGATTAGAAATCAATTACAGGGAAAAAAATGTAAAAAACACAAACACATGGAGGCTAAACAATACGTTACTAAATAACCAAGAGATCACTGAAGAAATCAAAGAGGAAATCAAAAAATACCTAGAGACAAATGACAATGAAACAAGATGATCCAAAACCAATGGGATGCAGCAGGAGGGATATGCAAGAGGGAGGAGATATGGGGATATATGTATACATATAGCTGTTTCACTTTGTTATAAAACAGAATCTAACACACCATTGTAAATCATTTATACTCCAATAAAGATATTAAAAAAAATAAAAGAAAGAAAATGGTAGTTGCAGAGAAAAAAAAAAAAAAAAAAGTCAACCTAAATTAATTCTCATGCCAAAGGGACACCATTTGGGGTGTTGCTCCCTTACAACTCTGTCCTTCAAAGTACTGGCAGCTACACAGCAACAATGAGGTCATCTAAATAGTGGGCTTAAAGGGGAAGGCAAAATGTTCTGTTCATGAGTTTGAGACTTTTTTATATATATTTGAAAGATTTCTTCATTGTACTTCTGATTCTCAGCTACATTTTGAATTAAGTTGTTAAATAGAAAAATTCTGAGTGATTTGAGTGCCATATGGAAAGTACAGTTCAAATAGGCAAAAAATCGTGCATATACATGCATATACAGAATAACTGTTGTATAGGTATTTAGATGTAAGTGCATATTTCAGAACATCTTATTAATATTTTCCCTAGTTAAAGTTAAATCTTGCCCAGTGGGCATACATTTTTTTTTTCCTGTATTTACTGGTGTGCACTCATGTAAGGCTAGATCCAGGTTGGAAGAGACCAGCACATTCCAATTTAAATAGTTTTCTAATTCCCTGTTGCTGTCTTAAATTGGAAAACAAGTACTTTAATGGAATGAAGCCACTGAATCTACAAGAGTGCTAGAGAACCACTCAGCAAATAAGAAAAAGACTTTCACATAAGTGCAGAATATGTCTGATAGACTTGGCTTCCTAGGTATAACAAATAGCAAACTAAGGTTTGAGATTATCAGAAATACAATCTTTATGAAACAATAAAATCCTGGCATAGACACAAAAATAGAGGCTCACATACACACATTCATGCATCAACAAAATCATCTTATACAAAATTGCCACAAACAAAAACCATATAAAAACTATTTCTATCCCATAGAAAATATTTTCAAAATGTCTCCTAACTTCCCAACAGGAAAATTAGCCTTTCTTATGGAGTGTGATATTAAAACTGTGCCCAAGCAATTCACATTCAGAGAGTACCATATCTGTATTCTGTTCCCTCATGAATGAAGGCATTGAATTAAAATGTCAGAGTTGGAAACTGCAACTAGGAAACCTGGAGTTCATTTTTTCCAGCTTCAAATGCTAGTTAGGAAAATTAACTTCAAATTCTGATTAGTAAAATTCTGCAATTGTTTTCTAGTGATTGATGCTTACCATATAATTTAACCCACTGAAGGATGCAAGTAGCTAGTTAAGACATGTTCTCTATAGTAATATTTTTTCAGTTATTTAGTTTTATTTTAAAACTAGTTTCTGATGTGTTCTACTAACATATTAAAGACAGCCTGAAAAAAAAAAAGGTTCTGAAGAACCTAGGGTCAGTACAGGGATAAAGATGCAGACCTACTAGAGAATGGACTTGAGGACACAGGGAAGGGGAAGGGGAAGCTGGGACAAAGTGAGAGAGTGGCATGGACATGTATACACTACCAAATGTAAAACCCGATAGCTGGTGGGAAGCAGCCGCATAGCACAGGGAGATCAGCTCGGTGCTTTGTGACCACCTAGAGGGGTGGGATAAGGAGGGTGGGAGGGAGACGCAAGAGGGAAGAGATATGGGGATATATGTATGTGTATAGCTGATTCACTTTGTTATAAAGCAGAAACTAACACACCATTGTAAAGCAATTATACTAATAAAGACGTTAAATAAATAAGAATTAAAAAAATAAAGACAGCCTGACAAAATAGTTGACAATGACAGTGTGTCCACTCCCAGCACAGTCTAGAAGTTTTCAACATCCAAAGTAAAGAAATACCTTTCCAAACGGTACCTACAGGCTCAAGTAAGACAATAGATTACTATAAATAACATTACACTTATGGAACATGATAAAGACGACTGCCAAGAATGAAATTCCTCTAAAACAGACAAGAGGATTTGGAAATCCAAATCCTCTTCCCTTGTGTCTCAGTCCAGTTAATCTTGGTGGCTTTGGGGCCATTCTGGTTAACGCCCTTCAGGGCATCGTATAGAGGCTTGGCCAGTTCTGCAAATCTGGGTATCCAGAGCCGGCAATAGCCCGCCATTCCCAAGAGTTCTCTCAATTCCTTTCTTGGGGTAGGGGTTGGTAAGGTTAGGATGGCCTGAGTGCTCTGTCCTCCTTTTAGGATATACCCTAAATAGTTTACTTGTTCTTGACAAATCTGAGCCTTTTTAATTGAGAGTTTATAGCCTAAGTCCTGTAGTAACCTTATTAGGCCTTTTCTTCCTGTTAGACAATCCCACACAGTTTTTCCAGCCACAAGTAAATCATCCACATATTGTAATAGGGTTACTTCGGGAAACTGGTTATAGAATTCGAAAACGAGTTTTTAACAGTTCATGTAATTTTGTAGATCCCAGATGCGTTCCCTCATGCAAGCGTCGTATCAACATCAGGCCTAGGTTCTCAGGAATAAAAATTCGGTGATCTTTGTCTTGCCTTCATAGGGGCAGTCAGGCATGACCAGGAAGGAGTGGGTGACTGTTTGTTTGCCCAAGTCGACCTTCCTGTCTGTGGTCCAAAAACAGCGTTGAGTCCCAGTGGCCCCCTGTAATCCATATCTTTCCTTCTTTCTCGTTATCTAATAGCCCCCCCCTTTTTCTTTTGTATCCAGTCCAAATCCTTGGAATCAATAAAGAAACTTGGTTACAATAACCAGAATTATGAATGATTACGTTTAACATACCAAGTAATCTTAGTTAAATATTTTTCTTTAAGATACCTCAGGGGACCTCTAAAGTATCATACAGTTAACTGGAAATCAAAAGAAACAATTAAAATTTGATATTTGGGAAGTTTGTCAAAAAGTTTTAAAACAGTTGGTCAAATAAGATCATAGGTCACTGTGAGACAATACTTATTTCTTAACCAAAGTTACAAAAGATCTCAAAAGCAAATACAGATCACTTAAATGCAAAGAAACTCACACAGTCTGTTGTCAAAAGCAGCATTTTAAGAATACTTTGGGGGAAGAAACCAAATCCAGTCTTGTTCTAGCCCATTCCTAATAAAATCCATTTACCCAACCAAATTCAGTCCAATCTTAGAAAATCCTGATCATGTATTACTGTTTTCAGTATTCTTTTATTTTCATTCGTCCCACCTTTTTTTACTGAAAACATACATCTTACCTTCCTTAAAAGTTTTTTTTTTTTACATTGAGTTACTTTTCTTGTTGACAGATTTATAACAGATGGAATAAGGTTTTATTTGACCGTTAGTAAACCTAGGTACAACAGAAGTATTATACTCAACATTGATGACTCTAAAGACATGTCTATATTAAACCAACAAGTTTAAGCCACCTTCAATACCAGGTATCAGTTTAATACTGAATATTTTTCAGATTACATGAACCCGAAATTCATTCTGGCCAGATTATTTTTTACTTCTGAGTATTTATGTAAGTGTTTGATTTTTTTAAAAGCCAATTAAGTAGAGCTCTTCTATGAATTAATTTTTGGCAATACCATACATCTACAACACACATATAGATACGTATGAAAATACAAACACAGAGGTCTCATTGTTCCCATTCCAAAATTTCAGTCCTGAGTCAGGTACAACATAAAATCCATCAGTTACAAGGGGTTGGATTCAAATTGGGCTTCTGGCAGATGGAACAAATCAAGGTCACCAATCTAGACGGCTAAATCCTTTTTACTAGTGCTTATAGAAAAGACACTTGGGATTTCTACTTATCCTTAAGTGTTAAGTTACTTTACCCTCATTTTTTTAAATTTGCATTTAAAAAGATGGCAGAGATAAGGGTTTCTTAGAAGACCAGATAGGACATTTGTATCTCAAAGGTTTCCCCTTTGTTTAACACTTAGCTTAGGGGAGAAGGCCTCTTTTAAAATTCCTATCAGGCTAAAGTCCATTTCCCAAAAGCGGCCTGCCTCGTTGCCTCGATACCGATGCAGTTCCTGGTGTTGTGAGTTGGCCCCTTGGTTTACTTGTGCACAAGTCACACATTGCCTAGTGACTGAGAATACTTTTTCTTTTAATACCTGCCTTAACTGTCTCTTCTCAGTTTATAAGTTCTTCCCTTCAAAACCATCTAATTTTTGTAATTTCCTTCGGATATCTGGGGCCGACTGTGTCACAAAGGCCAAGTTAATTGCCCGCCTGCCTGTTTTCTGGTGCCTCAGGGTCTATGGGGGTCCATAGCCTATAAGTCTCCATCAGCCTTTCCAGGAAGGCGGCTGGAGACTCTGTGGCTCCCTGGGTCACCTCTGTAACCTTGGACATATTAGTTGGCCTTCGTGCTGCCGCCCGAAGTCCTGTTAACAGAGCCTGGCGAAAACGGGCCAAAGCCCCTCGTCCCTCCTCCGTTAGGATTCCATTTCGGTCGGGTACTAGGGAGCACGGTTTCAATTAGGTTGGGGTTATCAGTGGGCTGTCCATCTGGACCAAGTACCTGTTTACGGGCCCCCCACATGATTTCTTTTCTTTCTTCCGTGGTAAACAAAACCTGTAACAATTGCTGACAATCATCCCAGGTCGGCTGATGAGTTACAAATATAGTTTCTAACAGTGATATTAATATAAATCAGTTGTGGAAAATGGGGCGTAAGTAAGAAAAGGCTGTGCCTCCCCTGGTCTAGGTGCTTGTTGCCGCAGAGGCAGAGCAGTGGGCCGCGGTTCAGTCAAGTGCTCCTGGGCCGACCTGGGAGGATGTCGTCATCGGGGCCGGTATCCGCCTCGGGAGGGACATAGGGAGGGGGAGGTGCAGACGCCTCGGGAGGAGGGGTTTCTTCTTCTTCCTCTCCCTCCCCTACAAGAGGAGGGGGCGGGGACTTAGAGCTTTTAACATTAGGTTTTTTCCCGTCCGCCATCTTGGCGGCACATATGTTATCTTTAGATCTTGTTTCCTTTCTGTTGGTAGCTCCCAGCGGGGGCGACCAGGGCCTCAGCCAGTCAGGTGGTGTCTCCACGAGACCCCGCCAACACTCAATATAAGGAATCTGATCATCATGTACCTTAAAGACAATATCTTCCACCGCAGCTATAACCGGAATAGAGAACGTACCTTTGGATGGCCATTCCACCTCAAATGTCGGCCATTCCAATTCACAAAAGGTGCGGAGGGTTTCCGGAGATACAGAGGCCCCGAATCCCCTGGCCATCTGGTGGAAGTCTCTGAAGTGGTCCAGAACTAGGCTCAGGGGGGTCTGCATCCAGAACATACCTTGTCCCATTGCTAAATTTCTGTTGAGCTAAAGGTTTTAGCACAAGCACAAAGCCAAAGTGTCCAAGCAAATGCAAGAGCGCACACACGAGTGACAAAAGACAGAAGGGGAGAACAACAAGTTTTGACACAATCCCAGTTCAAAGTCGGGACCAAAGAATATCGAAACCGACTTTGAATTCCCAAGGAGGAATCGCGGCGTCCCGGGACTCCTCCTGACTCCAGGCTTAACGTCGCGTCCGACAGGGCGTAATGGAGTCTCCTAGTTTCTTGCCGGCAAGCCAAGGGTCGCAAACTTACCCGAAGAAGGAGCAGGCGGTGGCTTCGGAGGAGGGACCCTGTTTCAGGTCTTTACCCTTCACTGTCCGATCCCGGACGAGCCCCCAAATGTTGCGGTCCGGGAGCCACACGCCTGGAGTCGAGTTCCCCGGTAAATGCGACCCGTGTCCCAACCAAGGACACCCGAGAATCACCAACACCAAGCAGAAAGATTAGCAAAGGATTTACACAAGTACAAGGATAGAAGCTTTTACACAAACTGTCCGGACAGGGTCCCACTCGGAGAGAAGTGAGTGAGACCCCGACTAACAGTCGGGCGAGGCCTTTATACCCTTCTCAAGACGGGAAGTTCCCAAGGCGGGAGGGAGCTGTTTAATTTTGAATCAGCCAATCAGGAACCCGGTTCTTCCTGCCCCAAGCAAGCAAGTTTCTTACAGAAGCCAAAATGTGCTGTTAGCCCTGAAGCTGTTCTTCTGTTTCTCTCGTCACAATTTTGCAGTTACCCTCAAGGTGTTTCTATCCTGCATAATGTCAGAGCATTCTGAATACGCAGTTCCTGAAGAACCGTGACCGTAAATAAAAGCATGATGTGATAGAACCACTAGAAAACTCAGAAAGCATGATTGTACCGACTTAACGAGATGACAGCAACAGGACATTGGAAGCTATCGTTGGAGAAAAACTATTCCGAGCAAGTAGGTTGTTTTTGGTTGTTTCTCCAACATTCATTTCCCCTTTATGTCTTCTTAATGAGGCTCTGAATTTCCAGAGGGCGTCCCCTGACTAGGCTAAATCATTCGATGTATGCCAAAACCCCTTAGCTGCAGTGTAGGGATGGGGATGGTCACTTTAGCCATAAATACTTGTTCTGCTTCAAACCAGTCAAAGGAAAACTCGAGATTTGTTGTTGATAAAGGAAAGAAGTCCTCTCTTTTTCTGTGAAGGAGGAAGCCTTTAGGCCCTGAATTGACAGAAGTCATCTTGTTACCATGATAAAGAAGTCAGTTGAAAATGGAGGGCAAAGCTGAGATCCACAGAAAAGCCTCCTTCATGAGCTTCTGCTCCTGGATATTTGTTCATGTGAACAAATCCCAGTTTGAGTTGCATTTGTCTATATCTTGCTACTGAAACCATCATAACCGATACACAAAAGTAATAAATCTGCCACCAAAATTTGATGCTTCGTGATATCATGTAGTGAAATCAGACTAATAATGATTAACTTAAGAATGGTATTATAAGCAAAACCTATGAGGTAGAGAAAGATATTAAGAATTGGAAAGAAACAATATGTAAGTGTGTAGTAAGAGGAGAAGAATAAGGAGAACTTGCAGGCAAAGTAAAAATTCAAAAGTGGCTGTGAGCACATTGTAGTATTATTCACAGTAGCCAAGAAGTGGTAGCAATCTGAATGTCCATTATCAGATGAATGGATAAAGAAAATGTGGTATAAATACACAATAGAATATTATTCAGCCTTAATTTAAAAAGAAGAAAATCCTGTCAGATGCTCCAACACTGATGAACCCAGAGGGTATTATGCCAAGTGAAATAACCTGGTCACAATAAGACAAACAGTGTAGGATTCCACCTGTGCAAGGTATCTAAAGCAGTCAAACTTACAGAAACCGTAAGTGGAATGGTGGCTCCCAAAGACTGGGGTAAGGGTGGGCAATTGTTGGTGAATGGGTGCAGAGTTTCAGTTTTATAAGATGAAAAACTCCTAAAGGTTTGTTGTACAACAGTGTGAACTCGGTTGACATTGAACTGCACACTTAAAAATGGTTAAAATGGTAAATTTCGTGTTACTCGTTTTTACCAGTTTTTAAACAATGGCTCTGGAGTGAGCGGAGAATGGAGATAGATTGCTCAGTAGGTATGGAGTTTTCTTTTGGGGGTGATAAAAAATGGTTTAGAACTAGGTAGAGGTGGTGGTTGCATAACATGTTGAAGGTACTGCATACAAATTTACTAAAATGGTGAATGTGAATTTTTAATGGTAACTTTTATGTGAATTTCACATCAACAAAAAAATGAAGAAAAAAAGTGACTGACATCCATGCAAAGCAGTAGCAAAGTTCACACATACCTAGGGTTTACGATGACCCAGTCAAAATTTAACTGCTTTAGATGTACTAAAATCATTTAATTATCACAAGCCTATAGAGTAGGTGTTATTGTCATCTGTATTTTACAGAAGACAAATGAAAATATTTTCCAAGGACACAAACTTGTAGGTCACTCTAGTGAGGACTGAAGTGAAGCTATCTTCAGTACCACTTCTTGGGAAAGAAATAGAAATGGAGCTGGTCTCCAGAGGTGTTTCATTTACTTAAAGAATTCTTCCAGGTTCAGTCCATGTGATTCCTAATTACAAATCACATGTTTATTAAAGCAGCTGGAATGAGTCTCTGTTCCTTGCAACCAAATGACACTACCTAGAACTCAAATGGAGAGGGGATTATAGAACAAGATGGGCCCTTGTGCTCAGAAGAAGAGCCTGAAATCAGGATCAGATTATCAGCAAATTAAAGGTGATACTGAGTAAAAACAACAGAGGATGAAGAGAAGTGGGACCTGGAGAGACCCAGTTGGTCAGAATCAATTTATTTCTGCTTGATGAGGAGAAAGTTGTAGTGGATTGAAATCAAGTTTAGTCAGATGGTTGAATCGGAATCTCAAAAATTTTAGATAGGCCTCTCACCACCTATATAGTCCCTGGAAAGTAAATTAATTTTGCTTTCAGCTGCACCTGCAAAAAGTGATCATGTTGTTCATAGAGGGATACTATAGCTTAGGCTATGCTGTTTTCTGCAGTATTATTAGTTATGGGCTCATGATCCATCACCCTTTTAAAAATGTGAGGTCTTGGAGTTAGAATAGTTTGAGTCCAATTTGCCACTCACTAGTCAAACCATTTGAATATGTTCTTGAGTATCAGTTCTTCACATGTAAGATGGAGACGAAAATATGTTCCTTGACAAGCTTGGAGAAGGATAAAGCAGAAAATATGTAAATTAACTACCCAGTGCCTCATTGTTGATTCCAAGTTGTTCACTATTATGTTACTATAATACCTATGATTATCCTTACATGTGTAAAATATCCAACCACATAGGAAAATTCCTAAAATAACAATCACTCTGTAAAATCAAGTTCCGATTTTTTTCCACATATTAATTAATTAGTTATATTGACTATATTTCCCACATTGTACATTTCATACATGTGGCGCAATCATTTTGTAACTGACAGTTTGTACCTCTTAATCTCCTTTCCCTATTTCTCTCCTCCCTTCATCCCCGCTCCCCCTCTGGCAACCATCTGCTTAGTTTCTGTATCTATGACTCTGTTCCTATTTAATTATGTTTGTTTCATTTCTCTTGTTCTTTTAGATTCTACATATAAGTGAAATCATTCAGTATTTGTCTTTCTTTGTCTGAGTTATTACACTTAGCATAATACCCTCTAGGTCCATCTGTGTTTTGGCAAATGGCAATATTTCATTTTTTATAATATATATGTATATACTGTGTGTGTGTGTGTGTGTGTGTGTGTGTGTATACACACACACCATCTTCTTTATCCATTCATCTATTAATGGGCACTTAGGTTGCTTCCATATCTCCATATCTTAACTATTGTAAATAATTCTGTTGTGAACATTGGAGTGCATGTATCTTTTCTAATGACTGTTTTCCTTTTCTTTGGAGAAAATCCAGGAGTGGAATTGCTGAATTGTATAGTAGTTCTATTTTTAATTTTTTGAGGAATTTGCATACTGTTTTTCCATAGTGGCTGCACCAATCTACATTTTCAGCAATAGTGAATGAGAGTTCTCTTTTCTCCACATTCTTGCCAACACTTGTTATTGTTTTGTCTTTTTGATAATAGCCTTTCTGACAAGAATGAAGTGATATCACAATTATTATGGTTTTGATTTGCATCTCCCTAATTATTAGTAGCACTGAGCATTTTTTCATGTGCCTGCTGCCACTTGTATGTCTTCTTTGGAAAACTGTCTATTTGAGTCCTTTGCCCATTTTTAGTAATCAGGTTGGTTTTTCAATGCTGAGTTGTATGAGTTCTTTGTATATTTTGGATACTAACCCTTTACCAGATATACCATTTGCAAATATTTACCTTTACTTTTGAAAAATATTTTCACTATATAGATTTCTAGGTTGAGGGTGGTTCCTATCAGCATGTTGAAGATTTAATTCAACTTTCTTCTGGCTTCCATCACACCCATGAAAAAGTCAGCTGTCAGTTTCATGGTTGCTGCTTTGAAGGACAAGTGACTGTTTCTCTATCTGCTTTTATTTCTTTAATCTTCAATTTTCAATGGTCTTAACAGTATGTACTTAGATGTAATTTTTACTGTATTCATGTTTATTGAGTTTTTCAGTACTTCTTGAGTGTGTTTTAACTAATTTTTCCAATATTTTCTAGTATGAATTATTCCACTATTTTCTAATATTAATGGTTCTTATATTAATTTTTTCCCACATTCCATGTCCTCTATTCCTGGACTTCATCAATATTAATGTTAGACCTTCTTTCTGAGTCTGACATTTACTCTGACACTCTTTTTTCCGCAATGTTTATAATTTTTCTCTATGCAAATGTTCAAATATCTTCCATTGTCATAATATTTAGTTCTGTAATTCTATCATCTGCTGTATCTAATCTAATGTTAGAGTCTGTTAATGAGTCATGTTGCCTAAAGATAAATATATATAATAAAAGAATCTACATCTGTCTGCATTACATAGATGTCCATTTATATTTTCTGTTTTCCTCTTGGTTTTTGTCCTTATGATACTGTCTTTTGCCATGCTTTTTAACTTCTGATTGAATTTCAGATATTATGACTCTAAAATATTGTAGAGTTTCATATCATATTTTCAAATGTTATTTTCTATATCTGGGAAAAGTCTATCTTTCATTTCACTGTACAGATAGAACAGTGACTGATCATCTTAATCCAACCAGATTATGATAAATTAAAGGGGGTGAAGTTCTAGTAAGGTTTAATCTACCTCTGATTTATACTGCTTTCTAAGGTTTTGTTTTGTTTTTGTTTTTAACTAAGAATATGATGTACTCTGTGGGGTGCTTTCCCT
>NW_006781351.1:2697617-2700339 GCF_000442215.2 Lipotes vexillifer | reverse complement strand
CCTACTAGGTAAAAAACTCTAATCTCTATTCTCATGAGAATGCTGAAAACTCTCTCATGTTCTTCATTCTTTTCTGCTATTCTTTCCCTTGGACTCCATGGAGCCCCAGCATTTGGCAAGTGTACTGAAGGAAAATTAGCAATGTACTTGAGTCTCTAAATTTACATCCAAAGTCTTTGATTTTCTCTGCTCTTTCTCAGTAACTTCTCTTGGATTTTGTAATGGACTTCCAGTTTATTCAAATGCCTGGGCTTAGCAAATGCCCACAGGTTGTTAAGTGTTTCAGAAGCCATCTTTCAACTCCAAGTTTTTTCTCCCAGAATATTCTCGAGTTCTTTTGACCCCAGCAACCCTCCATTTCCTTCAGGTTTTTTTTTTTTCTGTATTTTAGCTATATTTGATGTATTTTATTTTATTTATTATATGCATTTTATTTATGTTTATCTATATGCTAGATGGGAATGCTCATCTGCTGTTAAGTACCATATCTTAATCAGAGCTGAAAATTCCCAAGGCAAAAATCATAAATACATTTGTAACTTAACAATATAAAAAGTTAATTATTTTACTTAATCTTCTTCTGAAAATTCATGCTCTTTTCTAGCATTCTAATCCTGTTTTGAACATTTATCTATTCAATTGACATAATATTCTTACTGTTTTACACTGTCATTGTTTGTCTAGATTCAACTACATTTACAATATATCTGATGCATTACTGTTACATCTTGGACTTTACTTCTGGGAGTATTTTTATGTTTCTTATATGTACATCCTTTGGATAATAAATCATAACTAATTAAGTCTGCTGTGTAACTGCTTGAGTTTCTAGGTGCTACTCTGTTTAACTTTGAAATCTAAATGAAAAGTAGACAATTGTAAAAAAATATTAATGCACTAAGCTCCCAAAGATAGTTTTAGAACCAGGAAAAGGTCACATTCAAAATTATATACATTATTATTTGTTTATATCTTTTGTCTGAGAGCTTTGGTGTTACTCTGCAACTATGAGACTCCATGAAATTAAGTCTGGTTTCTTGTCATCTTTTCGTGAAACTAAAGCTAATGACGCTGGTCTTTAAAGTGCTGCCTAATCTATGTTAATAGAATGCAGATTATTATGGAAGCTATAATAATCACAGGGAAATTGATAATGACTTGAATCAGTGCCTAGCTTGTTAATTGTAAAGCTTTTACTATAAAAGGAAATTATTTAACAACTGCACTTAACTAGTTATAAAGTTTTAATAGACATAGAGATTAATGGTTCTTAATCTCTATAGGATATAAAATTATTGTGTTTATGGTAAAACTGTGATCTTCACATGTTGATAATTTATATCCAGGTAAAGATTTGGAAATCCTAATGTTTCATTTTTTCCATGATTATATATTTAAATGATTTTATTGACAATAATATAGTGATAGAAGTTCTGTGACTAATAGAGCCAAATATTCAAATAGAGTGACACTTGAACAACACAGGTTTGAACTGCTCAGATCCATTTATACACAGATTTTTTTCAATAAATACATACTACAGTACAACATGATGCATGATTGGTTGAATCCATGGGTGTGGAACCTTGGAAACAGAGGGCCAACTGTAAAATTATACGTGGATTTTTTATTTCACAAGGGGTTGTCACCTCTAACCCTCTCCATTGTTCAAGAGTCAACTGTATTATCACCTCCTACACGTAAGACTTACTGAAAGAAACTGTATCTCAATTCCACCAGCTTAAACATTTTAGAATCCACTTTAATACAGAATAAATTTGATACTTTACTATTACATATAAAGCTTAAAATTTGAAGGCCCTCAGAACAAGCAATTGACTCACAAAACTCCCTTTAGTGTAATTTCCTGATATTAGACCCTTTCAAGAAAATATATTTTAATAAAGAAAAGTAGATGAAGAGGTAAGAAGCACTTATTGACTGGCTTTTGCTTGTTGTACAGTATACTAGTTGCTTTAAATATGCTAGCTGATTTAACACCTCCAATTTTATAAAATAGACATTGCTGTTTTTATGTTCAAGATGCAACAACTGCAACAAAGTTTAGCACCTTGCCACAAATCTCGAGGCTACTGAGTATGAAGCTTTAATTTGAAAAGCAGGTATGTCCAAATTTTCCCACCCAGTACATATTAAATGTAAAAGTTACCAATAGAAAGTGGAAAGTTTTAAAGGAGAAGAAGAGAATGAGTGCTTAAAAACAGCTTCATTATCTTCGTGAACTTCTGGTGAGGCAGTGCTATAGATTCCCCCAAATCCGATGACCACTTGCTTAATTTTTCACATCTTCTCCTTCCATTTTATATATAGTCCATTTTATTGCTTAGAAGATTCCATTAGGAGTGACCTAAGAGCAGGACGTGTAGAGAGAAAGGCAGAGAGAGCGAAAGAAACAGAAAGAGACAGAGACAGAGAGAAAGGATGCGCTTTGAGTATATTTGATGGTGTTCACATGATTACAATATTTATCATCATCCAAATTAACACCAAGAATTAACTGCAGTCCTTCTCAATGGCTCTGTATTCTGTAACTAGATGAGGTCCAATAGGTTGACACAGGAAGATAATAGAGAAAGCATTTCAGGCCACGGTAAAGATTATTGACTTTAATGGCAAGGAAGCTTCTGGAGAAATGGCTAATTTGTATTTCCCTTTGTGAAACATTTTCTGATCTGTGCAAGAGAAAAAAATAAGGGAAAGA
>NW_006781351.1:2673857-2697157 GCF_000442215.2 Lipotes vexillifer | reverse complement strand
GGGAAAGAGACCTAACAAAGAAAAACTAAAAAGGAAAGAAAACAAAAAAGAATAGGAAATTAAAGAAAAAAAAAAGAAAGGAAAGCAAAGGAAAAGAAAGAAAAAAATAAAATTAAAGAGAAGGCAAGAAAACTCCTCTGGTCCCAAGGCACTTTTATACCACTAGTGTGATCCAGATAAACAGCAAACTTTTCCCCCTGCTCTGCTTTATAAGGAGATTTCTAGCTGAAACTATTGAGTTATTTGTGATAACGGAAGGAGCGTTGCCAAGTCAGGGGCAATTAAATTAGGCTATAAAATAATACAAAAGAAAGAGGAGAAAATATTACCAAGTTGGGACTAGTGTTTTGAGAGAGGAAAAGACTTTTGTTTTAGATGGAATTATAAAAATTGTAGGAGGACATCTGTAATATTTAGGGCTTTGGGGAGACTAGCAAAGGTAAGTGGAATTTTAGGGGGTTTGCTCTGTGACATGTGATATAATTTCTTTTGCCACTTATTTGAGAAATTTTCGTGAAGATATAAATTACTTTTCGGTGCTTTGCAGACTTCAAATTGGTGACTCTTTTGAATATACGTTGATACTGAAATTGGCTTCAGGACAGCTCAATAACTAGAGCAGTGGAATGGATGTTATGTTAGAATTAATTGTAGGTGTTCCCACTGATAGTGAACTCCTCGAGAATAAGTGTCATGAGCATTGATGCTTATTTTCCCAGTCCTTTCTCTTCTATACTATAGGTGACACCATTTCCTGTTGTAGGCGCAGGTATATCCATGTGTAGCCCCGACTATGACCTCAGTCAATAGAAATTTAAGAGCCTGCCGAGGGTTCCTTATTCATGTATGAGAGAAATGCACACAAGCATGTCATCTGTTCTTTATCTAGAATTTGCAGGTGCTTATGTAACTCACTGTCTTCCTCCTTGTACAGCTAATGACCCTTATATCAAGGTATTCTTCTGAGGAAGTAGTGAATCTGTTAGGTCCTAGTTTGTGTGAAACCATAAACTAGAAAACACATACAATAGCTACCACAAGAGTACTTTTAGCAAGTAGCATATAAGATTTTAATTAAAACTCAGTGGATGTATAGATTAAATGAATTCTGGGGCATCTGTTCTATTCTTCAATTCCAAGCTCTCAATTCTTAAAGAAATATATACTTCATTAATAATAAAACCACGGTTATTTCAAGACTGCAGTTAAATTATTGCTTGATAGAGCTTATTTTGTGGCAACTACACTAGTTGTTCATCTCTTTTATGGTTGTGTTCAGTGAATAGTTTTATAAAAGTATTCCACTTGATCTAAGAGTCTTGGAACTTTAATTTTACTATGTAAGTGTGAGGTCCCTCTTTCAGTTCAAAAAGGTAAAGGAACACTATTTGGGGCCTATGGAAGGAAAAGAGTTTCACTCTATATACCTAGAGAATTATTCTTCCTAAGCCTAGACAGGCACCCCTGTGCCCATAGCTTGTCATCCTCACTTGTCAAAGTGGTGAATACTTTCTCCTATGTATTGATACTTCTTAATCTTCACATAGGACATGTATATAATGGGATGATTCTAGGAGCAGCAGCTAACACATTCTGCACGCTTCCTGGTAACCCACAGTAGTAAAGAAAGAATCTAGAGTGATTCATTCTGCCTCATGTATGGATTTATTCAAAGTGAAACTGAAAACACTGTCTTCTCTGACTACACATAATACAAACATCTGTTTCACTACGGTAGCAGTTATACTACAGGATAACGAAGAAAGTTCTTATCAGTGTTCAAAAATGTGCTATTAAACAGTTGATTTTTGTGTACCAACAGAAAGCCAAGAAATAGATAACCAAAATACCAAAATCTTTTATTGTCGTGTATAATGTTATGCCATTCAAAACGTACTCTGGGGCTTCCCTGGTGGCGCAGTGGTTGACAGTCCACCTGCCGACGCTTGGGGACATGGGTTCGTGCCCCGGTCTGGGAGGATCCCACATGCCGCGGAGCGGCTAGGCCCGTGAGCCATGGCTGCTGAGCCTGTGTGTCTGGAGCCTGTGCTCCGTAACGGGAGAGGCCACAACAGTGAGAGGCCCGCGTACCGCAAAAAAAAAAAAAAAAAAAATACTCTCATCAGTTCACTCCTAAAAACTCAGAACTCCCCCAAGATATAGGAAAAACACTTATAAAAGTGAGTGGCTTTTCCAAGATGAAAACTTTCTAGAGATCAGCTGTACAACATTGTGTGTAGAGTTAACAACACTGCACTATACACTTAAAAGTTTGTTAAAAGATAGATCATATGTTATGCATGTTTAACCACAATAAAAACAGTGAGTGACTTGTCCACAATATCATATATTAGTGATAAAATTAGAATCTAGTACCCTGCTTCTTGGAAATACTTACCTTCTTCTCTCTCCCATTTTCCTTCCCTCTCTCTTTTCTTTTCTCCCCCCTACCCTCCTTAAAATGTACTTTTTAAAACTTTAAATGTATAGCTGCAAAAGTAAGAAAGTGTCATGTGGGAAATTACCTTCACACAAAGGTAGCTTCCAAGCACTCTACCAGACAAGTTTCACAGAGATCAGGAAAAGGAAAAAATCATGGAAAATTGAATTCCTTTAGTCAGTTTAAAGCACACAGCACAAAGCAAAGTGAAAGAGATGGGTGAGTTAATGGGCTTAGGATATCATGCAATTAAATTGAAAGGACACTTCCTGATTCCGGGGGATTTTAATATTTATATGTCTCTCTGCTATATAAGCCTTCCCCACTGATGGTTTGGACGCAAGGATAAAAAGTGAGGTTTGAGTGTTTCTTAGGTGGAGGATTCGTGGGGCCATGACGGGAGTCATCAAACTTTGGCTGAATTAAGACAAAAGGAATACTAAATGTCTCATATATATTTCGTATGTCATGGAATACCTAATGTCCCAGGTACCTCGTGAATATTAGGTAGGTATCTCTGCACTCTTCCATCCCTTTCTGTATTCACACATATATGACCTACTTTGTCTTTCTAAAATGCATCACAGTTTATTAATTTACCTCTGCTTACCACGTAAATTATTCCATTCACTTTCCTTTCTTCCATAACAGAATTGAATATTTTCAAACATAGAAAATGCACTTTACAATAAGAAAAATCCCCTGGGGACTAAATGCAAGACATGCTGAGAAACCAAAGAAAGAATGGATAAGCAAATGTGCTATCATACAGTGCTGGAGATGGTGTAAGTTTGAAGACTTTCCAAGAAAGTAATTTGGCAATATGTATCAAAAGTCTTAAAACAATGCATAGCACTTGACATTTTCCTATTCTAGATTGTTATCTTATTTATATAATGATTCTATGGAAAAATACAGGCATGATAATACAGATGGCAGCATTATTTATTATAACAAAATTGAAAAAACATAAAGTGTATCTATAGAACATTGATTAAATAAGTGTTACACTCATAAAATAAGGTAATGAAATTTAAGATGATTATGTGAAAAAAATATTGTCACATAGATGGTTAAAAGCAGATAAAATATAACTTTATAATTTACTTTGTGGAATTTTTTAATGTATAAAACTGAAATGATAATATTATGCTAAAGACACAGCATCTATAAAATCAGCAATATGTATTAATTAGATAATTAATGAAAACTTTAAAATTTCTTATTTTTCCCATTAAATGAAAACAATTTTTAAAATGATTCCTGAAATAGTATTTCATGACAAAAAGACACAAATATTTCACGAGACTGAGGTGTATGTGTCTCTCTATGTCTTGAAGGAATTGTATTAAAGGGGGCATAATATCCCTATGTATTATTTCTACCTTCCCCTCCAAGTTCACGAGAAATTTAAAACTTCCAAGTTGTACATTTAATCCTTAAAATACCCAATTAAATAATAAAAGAGTACGCTGTGGGGGGTAAGAACTCTTACCAAAAGTCAACTTGGACTAGGCCTTGAAGTAAATGTGATCGATTAAAAGAAAAAAATTAGAAACAATGATTGAAGTGCAGCTAATAATTCTGACCCAAGTCAATGTTGGGTTTGGAAAACAATGGGTGTTATTTTTAAAAATTTTTTTAAATAGAAAGAAGGAAGGAAAGGAGGAAGGGAGGGAGGGAGGAACTTTCTTTAGGGTCTTAACTATATCTTAAGTATTGTATATAACCACTCCAAAACATATCACTTAAACTTCAAAAATAATTTGCATACATTTACTTTTTGTAATCAAATGGAATATAACTATGCATAATGGTACAAGGAAATCAGAATTTATTTCTCCTTTTCACATAAAAATGTAACTGAAATAATTTAAACTTTTTTAAAAAATTAGAAATTCAAACCAACCTACTAATTTTGGTATGGTTTTGACTATTCTAAATTTGAAAATTTATATAAAATCATAGGGTGTATAACTTTTGTGGAACTGGCCAAAATGAAAACAAAAGGAACATACATATATTTTATTGTCCTACCCCTCTCTAAATTTAGTAATAAAGTAACAATTATGTCAGAAAAAAATGAATAATAGAGTTATTTAAAATGTTATTTTGTGATTTTAATTTGATTTTATTTTTTAATAAAACACTAAATCTATGCATTGTCACACACAAAGATGAAGAAAATCAGATTTTTAGTACGTAGGCTCTTGATACATAATGACAAATAGATTATGTGAAGTTGAATCAATGTGTACGCTACCAGCAGGGTATGGAAATGCCAACCTCACTGTACTTGTTTTGGCATTGAACATTATCTTCATCTTGACATTTGTCAATATGACAGGCCAAACAATATTTTCAGTTTCATATTTTAATTTCTCTGGTTAAGAGGAACTTGAATGATTTTTGATCTATTCATTGGCTATTTGTATTTTCTTCTTTGTGACCCTTACTCATTTTATATGGCATTGCTGCTGGTTTTATTTTCTTTTGATTGATGAGACAACATTAAGTATTGAAGACATGACATTTATCACCTAAAAATTAAAGAAATATGCTCTGGAAGTTCAGTGGTTTTATTTATTTCTTACCACAAATAAAATATTTAAATTTTTATGACATTCCTACTCATCATTAACTGAATTTTTTTTGCAGCTCTTGACTTTTACATTTTGTTTTTAATACATATAATGTGTGAGAAAGAATACTTTCTGATCAGATCCTGTACAAAGGCAGATCTATTATAGTGTCTTTTGTTATATTTTTCATTATTTCTAAGGATATAATAAACCTTAAATTAGAAGAGTGTTTTACAGTTACATTGTGAGATGTTTCAATAACTAAAGTATATTTACATGGCAACTTCAATGCTTCTGTAAATAATGGTCAATTTATCTATCCCTTTACTAAGGGATACTCAATTATCCAAAATGATCCAGTGCATTTTGAAAATCCCCCCACAAACATTAATAAATGCAGAAAATAGAGTGGGGCATTTTAATATCAAGCCCTTCTACAAGACGGGCATTTTCTATCACAGGGACTAGGTTATCAGAGCCAACTTACATTTTCTGCATCTACTTTATACACAATACAATTCCCTACTTGAATAATTCTGAAATTTCATTCCCTTCAATAAATGATTTTTGCATACTTATTATATTCTTAGACCATGCATGTAAATGTCCTACACCATTATGGCTTCATAGTATTATTAATGGACAAAAATACATCTATCAAAGATTAATTTTTTCCACACATATATTTATAAAAATCTGAATATATCCACTTAGAAACAGCATAATGAACTAGAAATATTTCATGTGTTAAGAGACAGTTATAAAATAGCCCAAGTGGTATGAAGGAAAGAATTAATCACTAATACTACAGGGAATGAAAAAAGAAAAAGGAACCTATTTGGCTAGAGTATGCTGGAAATGTTTACGGCAGAATAGGAAATTGAGTGGCATTACTAGGCACTGAGATTACTCTTCTAATAAGAGACATAATTGATCCTGAGAATATTCTCCTCATTAATTTTAAGAAAATAATATCGGCAAGTTCATATCAGGTTACCAAACTGAAATAAGACTTAAGCCACAATTTGAAATTATTATAAAAATGCCACTCTCCGAAAAAAAAATGTTCACAAAAATAAATAACCACAGATTAGATTAGTCATATACAGACGTCTTCCCAGAGATGTATACTTAAGAGATCATTTCTGGGCAGCATGAGATAAAGGGGGCTGCCTAATCTCCATTGTGATTCCTCAGTGTTTCTCTAAAAATGAAGATATTATAGAGTCTTTCAAGAAGCAATGTAAGCTATGGTAAGTTTTCAGAGCAAATGAAAAATACTGAAGAAAAAAAGAGATGAAATTTCCACTGAAATGACCATTCAAATCCATTTAGAAATTTTATCCTTATATGGAATACAAATTTGGATGCAGAAGATACTTGGGAAAGCCAGGCTAGACAAGTGATCTTTAAGTGATTTTTCCTACCTGTTTGTACTCATTGTGAGGACTGGAACCATGATGAAAATTGTAGGCTTCATGAAAGTAAATATGTTTATGCCATATAAGTATTACAATAATATTATAGATCCTCCAGGTTCCAGGTTAACACTCTCAGCCGGTTTTCTTCCTGCCTTTTAAAATTCTCATTTCTCTGCCTCCTTAGAGAAGGGTGGTCATATGTCCTGGCTGGTCTGGGTCAGAACCCATTTATGCCCATCACCTCTTATTACTGCAATTATTACTAGTGTCTCTTTCACTCTTGAGTGACCTTTTTTGAAAAATAATGTGTTAATAATCTTAGTTATTTCCTCCTCTGCCTGTTATTCCTCTCAAGGTTTCTGTACTAGGCCTGCTTTTCTTCTCCCTATATTCAAGTCTCCAGACATTAATGTCCATTTATAAGACTGAATTTCTCCTATGCACATCTGACTCTTCAAACTGTAACACACACACTTATATCCTGAACTCAAAAATGTTATACTCATCTCCTACTGGACATGCTACATGGATGTTCCAGAGGCACCGTAAACCCAATATCTAAAAATGAATGTATTCTCTTTCCTCTCTAACCCACTCCTATTATATTCATTTGTGCCAGTGTAAAGCATCATAACCCACCTCAAATCCCAGGCATCATCTCCATCCTCTCTATCTCTTTTGTCCTATAAGCAACCATCAATCTTATCAACTCTACCTTCTATGTAGCTCCCTATTCTGCTGCTTCATTTGTTAGACAGAATAACATAGCTGTTAAGAATATGGTAGCTGAGCCAGAGTGATGTGGATCTGAATCCTTGTCTTACCATTTACTAATTATATAAAGTACTTAATTACCCTGAGTTCAGGTTTTCTGTTTTGTTTGTATAAGGATAATAATAGTTCCCATGTACCTCATATGGTACTTTTAAAATATAGGTGAGAAATTCTTGTAAAGCGCTTTTCCTGGTGCATAACTGTTCAGCAAATGTTAGCTTTGACTTTTACTATTGTTAATTGTTATTAGTGCAAGTCACTACCACCTCATGGTTAGATCATGGCAACCACCTCCTGACTCTGGTTTCCCTGATTCCATTCTTTCCTTCACATTGCCTTTCTTTATGTTGCAGGTAGAATCATATTTTTAAAGCACAAATGTGTGCACATTACTCCCTTGCCCCATGGGTACCCGTTAGTTTCAGCGTAAATCCCAAACCCCTAATCACCATGCCTAACCCATTCCTGATCTGTCTCCTGATTATCATGCCAGATTTTTTCTTGCATTCTTCTTTGACAAAAAGGTTTACAAGCTTGAGTGTGCCAAGAATTACTAAAAAGTATATTCAGACTGATTATTATCATATACCCACAGATTTTCATTTAGTAAACCCAGGATGGGGCTCAGAACTTTGCATTTTAAATTAACTTTACCTCCTGCACCTCCTTAGGCCGTCCCCACCCCACCCAACGCCAAGAGATTCTGACGAGGGAACACAACTTCAGAAACTTTGGCTTGTATTGTATTATACTCCAAAGGCCTTTTTCAGCATTTTTTGCCTAACTGCCTCTTATTATTATTTTTTTTTTACTCACCTCAGAAGTCACTTTTTCAAGGAAGCAGTAAAATGTTGAGCTTCTTTTATTTTAGTTCTTTGGAGAAAAGCAGACTTCTGATATAAATTTGGTCTCTTATACAAGTTTTCCTATTGAGAAGATAACTCACTGTGTAGTTGAAAGTTACTACATTTCCTCATTTTACATTAATACTTTGTCATCCTAGTGCATGTGTCTCTTATGACTTTGGTCAGCATGAATAAAACGTTCCTGAAATCTGAACTCTACCAGGCAAAGCAGTAAAACTGAGATCATTAATATTTAGAAATGAAGAGTAGATCCTGAAATAGAATACATCTTGTGAGGTATCACCTAAAAACAAAACAAAAGCACACGCATCTTAGGTTTGGCTTATTTTCAACAACATCTGGGATGAAACATAACTGTTGTCTCTCTGCACCCAGTGGCTTTGTACCTTTCGTCCTAACGGTGGCATTTCTATTTACTGAAATACTCAGCCATTTCATTTAAGACATAAAATTTAAGAGAATTAATATTATTTATTGTTATTTTTCCCCTTTTACAACGAGAGTCATCCCTTGCATGCTCTTGATTTTATTTAAATTTTCCCTCAGGTCATAAGTAATTTGATAGCTAGGTGTGTGTGTGTGTGTGTGTGTGTGTGTGTGTGTGTGTGTTAGAGACAGAGAGGGAGATAGAGAAAGAGAATTTGTATCTGTGTGATTTATTTTTTAAAACTCTTCCCAGTAAAATCAGTAAGATTTTGCCTTTTATTTTCTCCCAGCATTTGACAGATATAGACATAGAGATAAGAATCATGATAGGCTGTTGAATAGTTTATCTGTTTGTAGTTTAACTTCAAATATATGACTCTAAATTTCAGAATAGATATATCACTTGGTGTAGTTCAGATAATTGATTCATAAGTCAGCTGCATCAGGCAGGTTTTGATGGTATCTTTACAAATAGGCCAGAGCTTTCAAATGCCTGATTGTATCTTTCATGCTGACATGAAAGGCACTTAGAGGTTGGAATATGCTAGCAGTACAACTTGTATTCTAGATACAGTTCATGAGGCCTATTAGCTTCCTATGGTACAAGTAACAAAATATCACTGAATGTAATAAATTGAATGATAATCCCAGAAATGCTTTTCTAATTGTGTTTTAAAGGAGCAGTGTGAGTTATGACTTTTACATTAGATGTTTAGAAATAAAAAAACAAGCCATTTTAATACATTTAAAACATAAACCAGCATGATAATAAAATAAGAGGATTAAAAATTCCAGAGACATATCCACCAGCGCATACTGCTAAGATGGTTTCTCATCCACATGTAAGTCAGGTGGAGCCCTCTTTTACAAAGTGCATTCACTCAATCTGTCTTCATAATTCCAGATGTATGCACACACACCTTTTACCCTAAAATTAGGTAAAGGATTAGGAATTTGCATAGCGAGATATTTGTCAGACAACAGTAAACATACAAGATTCTGAGCTAGAAACAATATATTAGACAAATTTATCTGTTTAATTCTAACCAGATCCCCTGTACACTTTGTGAATTTCTTTGGGCCAAGCATTCTATACCATACATTATACATCATCTCCTCCCTGACTGCTGTCCTAACCTGACTTTCTGGTCAGTTCTCATGTACATAGAGGATTTTTTTTTTTTCTAGATAGGCTTGAAATACTTCATTCTAAGTACTGTTTCCCCACTCCATTCTGTACCTCAAAAATAAGCACAGAACCCTATAATCCTAGAAGATAGCTATATCCGTTTGAAGAAAATCAGAATAGGTCACCCCAAAATATGCCACTTTGGCATATTGAGTATTTTGACTTCAAGGTACTTAAACAGCAGGTGAAAGAAAGACTCTTACCCTCTTTTTTCTTCCAAAAACTTCCTCAGCAAATATCAAAAAGTGCACAACAGGAAACACACTGGGGAGAAAACTTTCTAGCGCCCCAAATTTGGATGTGTTATCTTCCAAAGGAGAATATCTAGAAGCATGAAGCCCGGAGTTGTCTGAACCAATCCTAACAAGTCTTCACATGCGGGAAGCACCTGGAGACCTCCTGCTGGAGGATGGAGCTGACGGTACACTTGGCATCCCACACAGGGGAGATGCCCTCCAAGTGTTGTGCCTGCTCGCAGCAGCTCATGAAGAAGAATTTCATGCAGAGCCAAGGGACCAAGCTGCATGGAGCTCCCAAGCTCCATACCTGTCCCACCCGGGCCAAGTTCTTTTTGTCCCAAAGGGAACTGCAGCTGCACCAGGCTTTTAAGCACTGTGGGGAGCTGTTTGCGTGCAAGGAGTTCTGCTGTGTGCAGCCAGAATGGCCTGCAGATGCACACCAAGGCCAAACACAGGAATTAGAGGGCATGTGTCTGCAAGTTCTGCAGCCACACCTTTACCCAGAAGGCAGGTCTCAACCTGCACCTGAGCAGGCACGCGGGCCAGAAGCCCTTCCAGTGCCATCTCTGTGGCTACACCTTCTGCACCCAAGCTGGCCTGGAGAAGCACAACCGCACCATGCCAGTGAGAGGCCTGCAGCTGTGACTTCAGCACCCAGAAAGGCCCCTGCTGAAAAGCACGGGACTGTTACCAAATGCGAGGCCCTGTGCCTGATGCACAGTGAGGCCAAACACCACCAAAACTTCGGAGTTTGGAACATAGAAAGGTTTATTGCAGGGTTATGCAAGAGAAGGGTGGCTCATGCCTTAAAAACCCCAAACTCCCCAAAAGCTTTCAGCAAAGCCCTTTTATAGGAAAGGTGAGGGAGGAGCGTGGCTAGTTGGTGCACACTTCTTGGTGTCAGAGCCTTTGTTCTTGAGGTCAGGTCACCGTCAGGTCATGATGTTACTGTAAACCTCCACCAAAACAAATGTTACTCTCTGTTCTGAAAAGAAAGGGCAAGGTCCCAAGGCTCAACTTTTGCCCTCTGATGTCCAGGCCCTGGTTAAGTGGGAGGGGAGTGGCCTGTGCAGGCTGGCCGCCCACCGGGGAGCACTCATCCAGCACCCAGTCTGGCTCCTCCCACCAGTGCCCAGGCTGAAGAGGCAGATCTCAGCTGACGGTGCCTCAGAGCCAGGTGCCCAGACCCTGCCCAGCCGTCATCACCAAGGGAGCCAGGTGCCAAGACCCAGCCGGCCCTCAGGCTTTTCATTTAAACTGGAGAGAATCATTTGTATAGGATCAATAGGAATACAGGTTGTAGCAAATACCCGTCAGGTGAATTCCCAGCTCACAGCAATTGCCCTTTTTTGAGAATAGCCCCAACACAGAGGCGGACCTGAAGTAATGATGTGCAATGTCCTTGCAACTTAACCCTGACCTCTGGCCAGCTCCTAGGGGTAGAAAACTGATCTAAACTAGACCAAGTTTTGCAACTTGAACAGAGAGACTGAAGCTGGCTGAGGCTGTTACCTTAATGGTAGCATCCATATACTCCAGTTGCTGAGGCCTCCGTGGACTGCGACCCATGGAGACGGCTGCCGCCATTAGGTCGCAGAGATAGGGATGGGGGAGAGGTTCGCTGCTATTTCAAGGCCAGTGGGAGGCCCTGGTGAGGGCTCTGGAGCTCTGCAGGACACAGCCCTTAGCCTGTCCCCTGCCCCCAAGCTCACCTGCCGGCCCGGAGGCCAGAGGGCCTGGAAGGCCCTGGGGAGAAAGCCAGAATCCACCTCCAGCCACATTCAATGCACCAAGACCACTGTTGCCTGAGCAGGACATCTGACCCCCGTGCTGATTGTTGAGCAATGATGGTTACTCGCTAATGGCTGCGTGCCCAGTCTGCCCTATTACATGACTGGCCGCCACCAGCAGGGTGCCACCAGGAGGGTCCCATTTCTGCCGGATCTGTAGGAAGACCTTTAAAGTGATGGCCCAGCTGCGTGGGCACGTCAGACAGCACAAGGGAGTGAGGAAGTTCAACTGTACCGAGCGTGGCTCCAAGTTCACCCAGTAGGCCCACCTATGATCTGTGCAGAACTGCAATCCACCAAAGCACAAGCTGGACCCTGGTCATTGAAAACCAAACAATGGTGGTGGGCTCAGCTGAGATGGTGAAGTTCCTGGCCCAGGGAGGCCTGGTCAGCATCTGTGTGCAGAGGAGAGCTGGGGGTCCTGCATCCCTCATTCATCCTCACGGCTGCCATTTCTGAGAAAGGTGACACATAGCTCCCCTGCCCACCACAGCCCACTTGGCCCTGGCCCCCAATAAGCCACAGGGCTTTGGACTCTAAAAAAAAAACTGCTTTTTTTTTTTTTGAATGCTTTACTCCCGACCACCTTCATGTTTTGCTCAAAAGATCTTCTCAAAAAGTCCATACCTAACTCCCATTTAAAATAGCCACCCTGCTTTCGCCCACTCCTGAGACATGTGTGTCCTTCTTGGCTGCTTAGTTTTCCTCTGCAGTCCTTGTGCACTCAACATTATCTAACATCCTGTATCATTTACATACTTTATCATTGTCTCTTCCCATTAAACTATAGGCTTTATGAAGGTACAGCATTTAATATACTTTGTTTGCTGCTGTATCTCCAAAGCTTAGAACAAAGCTTGACCCATAAGAGATTATCGATAAACATTAATTGTTTTATTTGTTTTTTAAAAGAATATATGTGTTTTATGTTTGTAAGTGCAAAGATAAGAATGAAAGAAATACACCAAACTAATAATATTGACTACTCTGGGAGTGATCATTTGAGAATGGTATAAGAGAACTCTCAGCATTTTTGTTCTTTATACTTTTATATTATTTTAAGCACTTTCTTCTTATTAATAGCATGTATTTCTATCACCAAAGAATATTATAATAAAACTAACCATTAAAAAAATAGCTCAGTGCCTGCTATATAATATGCACTCAAACATCTTTTTCAATAAGCATGTTATGGGCTCCAATTATATGCCAGACACTGTGGTAAGACCTGGGGTAGATGGTAGTGAAAATGAATCACAAGAACTCCACTTTCTTGGAGCTTGAAGTAATGTAATATGGGTCTGTTCATTGCCTACAGATTGCATGTACTTTCTATTGTCTATAAAGGTATATTTATATTTGTGAAAATACGGCAAACGGATTTCCAGATTGCTTGGAAAGGAGCACAAGGGCAGTTTCCAGAATGATGGAAATGTTCTGCATCATGATTTGACAGCAGTTACACAGGTGAATACATATGTTAAAATTCACTGAACTGTGCACATAAAATATGTGCATTTTATTGTATGTAAATTGTCTTAATCAAAAATGCAAAAGTGTATATATTTTGTTTTCTAAATTATAACACCTGGTCTTGTAGGAAATTAGTGAGAGGTAATCCATCTTTAAAATAGAAAATTAATAAATGTGATTAATAAGATTTGGGATTAGATTTAGATTGACAAATAAAAATCTATAGATATTAGTAATAAACTGAGGAGAGTTTTAGGATCCATATAAAAATTTTACTGTGCAAATCAGCCCAATAGGCTCTTTCAATATTTGTAAATATGAAGTAATCTTTAGTTGTCCTTTGATTACAAAATTAATCAATGTTTATTTACAGAAAATTTGGAATCACAGATAGAAAATTATCCAAGGGCTAATAATCATTTGGCATATTCTATGGCAATCATTTTTCAAAGATACGTTTGTACATGAATGAAATTATATTTACCTATACTTTTGTATCTGGCTTTCATATTTACTATCAAAACATAGGCAACACCCCCCCCCAAATTAAAAAACATTTGTAGATATGATTTTAAATGTGTGTCTGTTTTTCAGTGGTATTGAGGGAGTGTGGTGTGGTAGAGAAAACAGTATAGAGACCCAGTTACATTCCTTTCTGAATCCCAGCTCAGCCAATAGCTAGCCTTTGACTAGATTAATCTTTTTGTCTGTGTTGAGGTGTGAAAATGATATAACTAAGTTAGGCAAAATGAGATAACAATATCTTCTTTGCAGGGCACCTTTATATATTTATATAAAATATATTTAAACCATCTAGCACTGTGCTATGTACCCAGCATGTACTCAGTAAGTGATTATACTGTTCACATACCACAATTATTTTAACCACACTTTTAGACAATGTTATTGTTTAAAATTTTCTCTGTTTTAACTAAGTGTACCTAAACTAGTCTGTTTTTCGGATTAACCATAGCCTAGATGTCAAGACTTGTCAGTATAGGGTCACTGATGATAAATAACGTCACATATATCATTCTATGCATATAATCAGTCTTATCACAATTTTTTATACTATAGCCTTCTAGTTCTTAAACTCTTAACTTTAATTATTCTCTGTTTATTGGAATTGAAACTTTGATGATCTTTCAGTAATACTAATTGAGTATATTTTTCAGAGCACTTGCATATTTGAAATTCTTTGTCTTCATATTTCAACCAGAATTTTTGTCTTTATAACTAGAATTTTGCAAAAGTTCCCCTCAAAACTCTTTAAACTTTTGACTTCTCTTAACTAACTTATGTAGTTGCAAAGAAATTTAAGCCGTATTAAATTTTTCCATTTACCTGCTTTTTCTTTCTGAGAGACCAGACTATGTAATTTTTTTTTTTTTTCTGAAACACGCTGAATCCTATTTGAGACTTACAATTTTACCTATCTCCTTGCATTACGAAAGCAGGGACTGTTGTTTCTACTATAGATTTCTGAGTTTATTATAATTATTTTAGGTTAGATTCTAATCTTCATGCCTATAATACTTATTTATATTGTATTATGATATGTTTTAATATAGTCAGTCCTTTGTCCTTATTTGGATTCTTAAAAATCTCCTCTTGTTTTACATCATTGTCACTCAACTGATTTTCTGTAATGCCAATACAACTCTTCATTGCCTAAAATGCATATTTTAAAGTCTGTTCTAGACCTTCTATTTATTCTTCATTTTAAAAATTATTTTAGGATATATACTTTCCGATTTCAGATTAATATTTCTATGTTCTTGAGTAATATTTTAAAAAATCCATTATTATTAGTGTGTACGTATGGTGGGGGGGGCATTTAACTGTTTGTTCTGTTTTATGTTTCTTGATCCTTATAAAAGGAAGGATGTTTTGTGGTCTGGTTTGCCAACGTATGGTGCTTCCATTTTTATCCTTATCTTCATTACCCTCTCAATCATTATTTTGGAAAGGGATAGTGTAGCTTTCTCAAATCTCATACTTGAAGTCTGGTTGTTGTGCCATCTCAGCATAATTTCTATGCATAATCAGAATTGACTGAGTTTGGCTGTGCTTTGTGGAGGTGGAGAGGGTTCCCAAACTTGCCATCTTCTCATTACAAGGAAGAACAGATATGTAATGAATAACATGACACAAATTGTTTTGTTTTTGTCTATTTTTAACAAATGCTATCCATGAATAATTCTAAATCACAGCTCTTTTGAGACCCTGCCCCAACATTTCCAACAACCAAATCTCTACCTCATCTGTGTTTGCCTTTATCCATGAGTACAATACAGATTAAGAAAGTTGCCACTATTGCTCTTCTTATTCCTCAAGCTGTGCATGTTTAGAGAAAGATAGATGTTGGTAGTGGGTCCTGAGTAATGAGATAAGGTGTATGGTTCAGAAAATCACTCTCATGGAGGGAAGGGACAGCTGGTCTCTTTTCTGGTTGTGCAGAGCGTATGTGAAGCGAGGACTTAAGAAAAGGGTAATATAGGCAAACTGCATTTTTAGTCCAGAAGGTAGCACAAAGATAGCTATGATTTTATCTCTGATTTCTATTCTCGATTCAGTTAGTGAAACACTGAATTTCTGTTATATGACTTCTGTTATATGAAACTTCAATGTTATTATAAAATGTCATTATTCAACTTAAAAAATTGAATTTTAACAGAAAATTGTGAAATGGCAGATTCAGTCCTCTTAACTAGTCAATGTCTCAATTAAACCCCCATGATTAAATAATATATGCCAATAAGTGTCCAATATTAAAGTTTTGTAATAGATGATCCCTTTCTGGTGGTTATGTAAAGGTGAAATAAAATCATTAAAGCTGTGTTGTTTTATATCCTTCTTATAGATGAATTCAGTTTGTTTAAATATATTTAATAAAAGGACATCATTAGAGAGATATAGAGACATAGATATATAGTATAGATATACAGTATATCTATATACACTATACCATATGTGTGTATTAGTTTTAAGTCTACCAACAAATATGTTTATCTTCAAAAAGATGTTATTAAGACAATAAATATTAATTGAGAATGACCAGATTCCATAATTTTTAAACTATTTTTGAGCAGGTTTTGCTCAAAACCTCTCTTGTTGTGGAGACCAATATGAGTAAAATATAGCCTTCTTTTACGTAAGGCTTCAAAATCTTCTGATAAATGTCAACCAATTGGTTATTTTTTTTACAATTATTGTTTGAATGAATTAAACTTTTTATCCCCAACTCAACACCAAAATTTTAACCCCAAATATGTTTGTGTGTAGAAATA
Organism: Lipotes vexillifer; assembly: GCF_000442215.2. Classification (NCBI taxonomy): domain Eukaryota; kingdom Metazoa; phylum Chordata; class Mammalia; order Artiodactyla; family Lipotidae; genus Lipotes; species Lipotes vexillifer. The sequence continues at coordinate 2,680,667 of NW_006781351.1, read as the reverse complement.
ACCCCAAATTTTGCAAACCTAAATAGTTTCTTACCTTGAAAGTAAATTTATATATGGAAAAAATATCAGGTTAATTTGTGTTTTGAAATGTTTTCATGTATCTAGTTGTTTAATACTCATTTTTAAAACTGAGTTGACTAAACTCAGTTTAACAACTAAACTACACTAAACAACTAAACAACTAAACTAAACTAAACAACTAAACTAAGCAACTAAAACTGAGTTGTTAAATAGTCTTATAAAATGGTCTAAAAACTACAGAGGTAATGCATGGTCATACTTCCACATAATGGGGCAAATAATTCCATATCTTACTCTTTTTCAATTTTCTGTTTTTTCCTAATTCTTTATGTCTTAGTTGTTCCAGGATTACTAAAATGTGGGTCAAATTTCACATTGCAACTGATACTTTTCATCTGCTAATTCCCTCCTTACAGGAACTAATAGTTCCATTATTAAAAATAAACAAATTATATCTCTATCCAAAATAAACAAAAATAATGTTTGGTGGTTTATACATTTGAATATCATGATGAACTTCTTCTTTGCTTTGAAATAATATGTTGTCACTAAGAAGTATATTCCCAGTTTGTAGTGTCTTTTTTTTTTTCCCTTGGGAATTTAAAATACTTTAAATAATTTGGGCTTTGCCTGATTCCCCCAGAAGTGTAGAGTATGACTGATAACTGCCTTTAGAATCCCTAATAGCTAAATTACAATTATTATGCAAAGTCCTACAACAGACAGTTATATGGATTGTTAAATGACTTTGCCTTTTTTGCAAACTATAATCATTTTCCTTTATTAGCTGAAGGATTTCATAATTTAAGGAAAATGAAAAACCTATAAGTCACACTTTCAAAGAAGGAACATGGCTATTGCAAACATTAAATTCCCCCATAAAAATGTTAAGGCATCATTAAACTAGGTTCAGATTAATACAATTCAGTCAACTCTAGATAGATATCTCCCATAATAAGCTGAAACAATACCTAGTGATCTAAGATGTAAAATATTTTACTACAGCCAATTTATAAGCCTATAAAACATATAGGTATCATTCAACTTCTTTATTAATAGTGCATGCATTGTATTAAATCAAAACCGTTTTAAAGGCCCCTCTCCTTTGATATTCCCTTCCTCAGCTGTTGCCCCTCATCATGTGTTATCTCACTGAAGCTCATCCAAAGTGAATGACAGCATCTTTTTTTTTTTACTAGAGCAGCATAGGCAATTCCCAGTCTAGTGCTACAACTTAACTATCTTTGAGATTTAGACACACTTGCTACCTTCAACCTACAACATTCTATGGCCTTATGTTGATGTATTTGTTTCTCTACTGTAAGTAGATGTAGTTTCTCTCATTTTGGAAAACTGAAATTTATTATTTTTAGGTTTTTGCAAGTTGCTTTACACGTGAATCATATTCCCAAGAAAACTGATACGGGGAGAACTTTATGTTGTAGTCAATTCTTTTGAATCTGGAAGATCCATTTTTCACCCTGTTTTTGCCCAATAAGAAAGCCAAACATTTCATATTGGCTGAGTTACTGGGGGTTTTAATGAGTTATCGGTTCTGGTTATCTATTGCCATATAACAACCTAACCCTAACAAAACAAGGATATATGCTGGGCTCACAATTCTGCAAGTGGGGATGACTCATCCCTGCTCTACTTGGCATTGGCTAGAGTAGTCCTAGTTTAGAGGCTGAAATCACCTGAAGATTAACTTGTCTGTTTGTTGGTTGTTTGGTCACTAACCCCATGTGGTATCTCTGGCCTAGTGTCTTCAGGGCAGCCAGGTTGATCCATGCTGATTCTGAACAATGCAGAGTCCCAAGAAGAGATGGGAGCTCGAGCTCTTTCCAACCTGGTCTCATAAGTCCTTCCCATTACTTCCACCTCATTCCATGTGTTAAAAGAGAGTCAACATGGATGATCCATAATCAAGGGGAGGGGAATCCGACTCAACATTTAAATGGGAGAAGTATGAAAAAATGTGTGGACATGTTTTATAACTGTCACATTATAAAAGGAGAAATTAACCCAGGACTTTTAAATAGCACTATGAAAAATAAACAGTGGTTCATTTCTAAGGTTGCCTCACAGAAACTATTTTTAAGATATAAATTCTTTTTTTAACGTAAAACAATTTTTCAGCTTTAATGACGTATAATTGACAAATAAATTTTCAATTTATTTAAAGTGTACAACATAATGATTTCTTATAGGTATAGAGTGTGAAATGATTACCACAATTAAGTTAACTAACACATCTATCACCTCACATAGTTATCTTTTTTTTTTCTCTTTTTGGTGAGAATGCTTGTTCTTATTCCTTTGTTCCATAGACTCCTTACACAAGATGTGTCATATCAGATCATCTTGCTAAAAAATCAGGGTATAATAAAGAAAAAGAATTTAATATATACAAATATGTGTAGTATACTTACCAGAGAAATTTTGAACTCTGACTCATCACAGATACATATGCTATGAAATTAAGATTAAGCTATGATTAAGATTAAGATTAAATCATAGATTAATCTATGAAAGAATTTTCATACCATTTTGACAGTAGAGTTCTTCCATACAACATGGATAAATATGTTATTTTTAATGCAAAATCATCCCAGAAGAATCTTTCTTTAACTAGGAAAAGAATTTTAAAGAATGAAGACTAAATCTCTAAGATTATTCAGACAAATAATAAGAACAAAATAAAACCAAAAAAAGATTAAAGTATAAATGCTTAAGCTGATATATATGTACATATACTTACATAGTCAAGATTAATATTATAAAAGATTAATAAAATCGCTATAAATAGTTGATCAAAAAAGTATATAACTGAATTTACTAGAATAACTACACAATAAAAGTTTATTTCTCATTTACAAAGCAATCTAATCTGAATATTTCTAGTTGATAAAAAGCACTCCTCACTTAAGCTTGATATGTTAGTGCCAGGCAAAAGAAGACTGGGCCTCATTACAGTTCCGCCCAGAGGTAACCATGAAGCTCATCGGTAAAAGGAAATTATCCCATTTGCCAAAGCTTCAAGAAGTACACTTTGCTGTGTACATCATAACTCAAGAAAGGTATAATGTGGTAGAGAGTCCTAGGCTGTGATCAGTGGTTTTGCCAGTTGGTCAGAGGTACCTGTAAAGAGGTAAGACTGGAAGAAGAGTGCCAAGAAGGACTGGAGAATAAGCATGTGAATGGACCTCTCAGAGAGGGCATCATATTTACAGATCTTTATGTATCACTTTAATGCCAACCAGAAAGCATCCACCAATGAGAAGTCACTTTACAACCAAATGGACAAGATGAACTGCCTTACAGATAACCTGTCTTTTTTCTTGACTACCTTTGTGCTTATATGTAATGGACCCATAATAACAGCAGCCTTGGTGGCAGGGATGGGAGCAATGCTTGAGCCCACAATATGGACTTTGTCTTAATATAGCTTCTAAGTTTCCAACCAACCAGCATCAGAAATGGAGCCTCTACCCTGGATATGGCACTATTTCTCTGGGGGCTGAGTGAACGGGTAAACAGGTTATGAGGTTAAACAGGCACCAGGTTAAATGCCGGCATCCAGATTCTGCTGTCCCAGGAGTCTATCATCTGTCTTAATATTGAGCAGCGCAATTCAGTGGAAGCATCCCGACTGTCAACTCTGACCCATGGAGTACAGTCACTAGGAAGCTTGTCTAAGTTGTCTTTGCCTCCTCACCATGGCTTTCCTCACTTCCTTAGTAAAGGAAGTTCCTCTGAATCGTCCCAGAGAACACAGTCAGATGGTAGGTTCTTGGGTCCAATCTACCATAGCAATTCTAACCCCCCCATCTTCATGAACATCTGGACTATTTTGTATACTACCACACAAAGTTCCCTTACTTCCACTCTTTTTACTCTAGTGCATCATCCAGGTTAGATTTCCACAGATCAAAAAAGCTAAATGTTGGATCGTGACTCACGATGAGCAAAACCATGTTGGTGACTTAATTCTCTCCTGCCCAGACTAATAGTCTGTGTCACCCTCCCTGACTCCAGTCTACCACCCTCTACTCAAGATCTTCTACATGGTCCCCTAGTTAGTGCCGACACACGTTAACCAAGTGTGCAAGCAGCATTGCATGTATGCCCAGGTTAACTTCTCCAAAATCTAACCTTACTTATCAGCGATTTGGCTGAAGTTAGGCCTAGGGCTGCAACTTGAAACGCAGCAGGTGACAAGCTCATCAGGGACAGTAGAAGGGATGCTGCAGTCCAGGAGGTGGACAGTTAACCTCTGAAGGAAATTGTACCCAATGTAATCTGAGAAGGCCCAAAATGTTTGTATCTAATACAATATTTCTTTCAGGACAATAAGGCCTTCAAGGTTATATATTTACCAAACAGTTTTTACTTTTTTCTTTTCCTATGATGTATCAATTTATAAATGAACTTAAATAAAACCCTAATCTTTTAATCTAAAATGTATCTTAGTTGTATAAGTTAATTTCTCTATGATAATTGCCCTTGTTAGCTTAGCTTACAATAAGGAAAGGCAGACTTTTCATCATCAGACCAACTGTAAACTATGCACTTATGGGTAAGGAATTTAACTTCTTAAGGCCTTAGTTGTAAGTAAAATTTATGTAATATCAAATAATTCACTGGTTTATTATAAAGACACTTTCAAAAATAAATCCATGCATTTCAATTAAATAGATCATGAATTTCACAAATTGATGTTAAGCCCTACAATATATTAACTATATGAATATAACTATTTCATTAAAAAGATATATATAAAATAAAGGTAAATTCAGCCCTGTAGAATGGTAATTTAATAAAATTATATAGTAATCCACCAATAGGTTATACTCATATTATTCTGTGTAATAAAGAAAAGGTTAAGTGTGAAGCAAAATGTACAAGATACAAACAACTAAGAAGGCAAACTATATATTTGAAAATACAGTTGTGGTTCATGGCCAATTATTTCATATCTCTAAGAGAATTTTTTAATTGCATACAAAGGGTAAATTTAATTACCATACAAACGTTTGAAACTCTCTGATATAATAAATCCCTTAGGATCACATGTCAATTAAACAGATTTCCTTCTCTTTCCAAATACATTATTGATCAGTTTGGCCATGGATTTAGATCCACTGGGTCTTCTCTTTTCTTTGAGTTTGAAGTTTGTCAGGATGCCCTTGATAATTCTCATAAACATCATTTCCACCTCCAGAGATTGCTCTGCTGCAGACAGTTCACAGAATTGGCACTGGTTATCCAATGCCAGTTTTTGCCCTTCTTCCCAGCCAACCTCTCGCACATGACAGAGATCTTGCTTGTTACCCACCAAAAGCACAGCTGATTCCACAGCTCTGAAACACAGATGCACAATTCTTTGGCAAGACTCTTTTAACAACTCTTTTTTTTTTTATTAAGTAGGTTTATATCAAAAAGAATTATGGACCAAAAAAAAAGAATACTGTGTGTGTATGTGTGTTATTTGTGGTCATGTGTGTGTGTATCTCATTTACTCACAAAAATTATTTTAGATAAAATGTAGTAAATGACACAGAAGCAACAAGGCTCTTAAAGCATAACATTTGAAGTGGTACAAACCTATTCCCGGAATTATGGCTGTTTACTAACAAGACATGATTGTAACATTTTCCACTTTCAATTCCCTTATATGTAAAAAAAAAAAAAAAAAAAAAAAAAAAAAAAAGGTAAAATAATCCTCGTCACACAGCATGTTCACAGAGGTTGAATGAAGATGTGTATAAAAATCTAGCCCAGTGCCAGGCAATAAAATATGCTTACTAAGTATTATCTTTCATTTCCTTATCAACTGAAAGAGAAGGACTAACTAATGCCTCTTTACTAATTCAATACTTGTTGCTGTTTGTTAATATTCATTACGGCATACTTTAAAGAAAATTTTACAGTCTCGTGACCTTGTACAATTTTTCTGTTTATTGAAGAAATATATCGCTTTGGTAAGGTAATATCTATGGCAAATATCAATATAATCTCCTCGGTTACAGTGTAACATTCCTAAAGCAGAGTTTCATTTGAAGAATACAGTAAGGCTACTGGGTCTTAAATGGCATGGAACTCTGCCAAGATATTGCCTATAGGGAAGAAATGGGAAAATGAAAACAGTCTTCAGGCTGGTTTCATTCACATGACAGTGTGAGCCGTAAGGGAAAAAGCACTGTATGTGTTGGATTTTGAGGTCACTAAGAGTATCTTTTTCTATAGAGTTCAGAAAATTATTGTGAAGAATTAATGGGGAAGAATAAACGAAATATTTTGAAGGGTGAATCACAAATATCAGATGTAATTTTATAAAACAATGCCATAATTTTGCTTTTTATCTACAAATTAGAGACTAGTTTACCTAGAGAATGAGAACTGGAAAAACTCAAAAGTTATTTGGTCAATATATTAAAAAGTTTGCCTGAAAAATGTCAAATATAGGGATTTTTTAAATATACTTTTTTTGCCTATTCGTGAGTGATTCGTTTGATTTGTAAGAATAGAAAATAGTTTTAATTACTTTCCCTTACCTAAGTTATGGTGCTTAAATATAAGGCATTTAACACTTGAAACAATGGAGGTCCCTCAAAATCAATAATATTATAGGAAATCAGAGCTATGAGGTACCTTAGTAAAATCATTCTTTTCCCCTACCGTGTTTCTATCACTTTTATAGTCAGAAAAAGGAGGTCTAGAGATTAAAGGGTTTACCCAAGGTCAATCAGATATAAACAAGAATTTAGATCAAATGACTGTAGGGAA
>NW_006781351.1:2656362-2673817 GCF_000442215.2 Lipotes vexillifer | reverse complement strand
GACTGTAGGGAAATATAACTTATCAATTATTATCTGATGATTTCTTGATAGTAGGCATTTAAAATAGATATAAAAAGCACAGGTACCAATTTTCAGGTATAATATTGTGCTTTTTTGCTTCCCAGATTAGAATGCTATTTTAGATTTTAAGGGCAAATCTGGTTATGAGCACAAAGAATCCCTTATACCAGCAGGTTAAACAAAAATAAATATTTTAAATGGAAAGGCTAAAACAATAAAAAAAAAAGGAAAACTAAAATGGGAAATTCATAGGTTTAAATTTATATCTACTAATGCAAAATTAGTTTAAGGCACAGTTATGTTTTCCTTCATAGTCACTTGTGTCAAGACATTAGCAATCGGGAGTCGTTGATCAGCTCTTTGTTTTAGGAAGTGAAATGGAGAAAAAGGTACTCTCATACTTAGAATCTGTAACAGTTTGATTATTCAGTCTATTTTGCTTTGATTGATTGAACAGCTCAATGACTAGGAATTGGATGCCAAGTGTAATAAATCTGGATTTATTTAGTATCCTTCACATTTTTTGTGGGAATGAAAAAGAAAGGTGGAAAGGGAACTATCTGTGTACAGAGGGCCATTATTTTGCAAGTGAATGTCATGTTAACAATAGAAGCTGTCTTGTAAAATAGCCATTTACTCGGGGCAAGTAACTGTTTATGTCAGCCAGGATATAAAGTATTCTCATCTTATTCCTTTTACTACATGTGCAACTCCTGTGGAATGGAAGGTGGATTGTTCAGGGCTGTTAAATTTTGTAATTGGAAGCCCGTATTAAACTCTTCCTAATGATGCTTACAGCTCTATGATGATTTACTAAAAAGAAAGCAGAGAGGAAAGAAAAATACCTTACCTTTTACAATGACTAGTCTGTGGCTCCCGAATTCTGTAGATTAGTGCTTTTGCAAAAGCAAACGAAGACCTGTCACTGATGTCATACACAATAATAAACCCATCTGCCCAATGCAGCTCACTTGTGAGGGAAAATTTTGCTTTCTGTGGCTGAAAATAAACCAAGCACATTGAAAGTGGTGGGAACTGATCCCTATATTTTACCCGTTAGACAGTTAATTAATGGAGACCCATTTCACCTGGAAGAGAATTCAGCAAGCCAAATACTGATATTTTCTAAAATGTAGTCTCTGTTTCATTTTTATCATCCTCTTTCTTTAAACAAAAGTGATTAAATTTTTAAAAATAAAGAGCTATAATAAAGTTATATCCACCTCATTTGATACCTTTTTTCTAAAAAAACTCTTTTTCTGAAAAATTGATAAGCCCTAATAATTCCATTTAAAATCAAAATCCACATATATGTTTGAAAAGAGATGATATTTTCTATCCTTATTAGTAAATGGAATATGTTTCGATTTTGGGTACTAGATTTAAATCAGTAAAAAAAACCAGTATTGATAAGGTTTAGCTAAAAAGATTTGAGGGATATCTTCTTCAAATCATAATTGAAAACATATTTTGTTTTACTTACCTGAGAACAAGAGTCGTATATTTCTAGATTCAATTGCTTCCCTTCCAAATACAAATGCTTTTTATAGATAGATTCTGAAAAATATGCATATACTCATTGTCAGTATGGAAATCCTCCAGAATTTAAAAAATGGCCTTATAGGGCTTCCCTGGTGGCGCAGTGGTTGAGAGTCCACCTGCCAATGCAGGGGACGCGGGTTCGTGCCCCGGTCCAGGAGGATCCCACATGCCGTGGAGTGGCTGGGCCCGTGAGCCATGGCCGCTGGGCCTGCGCGTCCGGAGCCTGTGCGTCCGGAGCCTGTGCTCCGCAACGGGAGAGGCCACAACAGTGAGAGGCCCGCGTACCGAAAAAAAAAAAATGGCCTTATATTTGGATCACAGTCCTGCAAAGTCAACCAGTCATATTTTAGTTGAGTACTACAGTACTGCTCTGTCAGTAGTATTAGTATAGCTGATCACACCTACCTCCTCAAAATGTTTTTCTCACATGGCTTTCAAGGCAACATACTCTCCTGGGTTTTTTCTTTATTCCATATTGCTTTGTATTAATCTTTTTTATCTGTCCCACAATATCTTCTCTCACTCCAACTGTGATTCTAGTTTATGGATTTCTTCTCTATCTACACTTACTCCCTTGCTAATCTCATCCAGTCAGAGTCCTTATGTAACAATTATTGCTGATAAAGCCATTTCTGTAGTCTGGACCTCTTCCCTGGACTCTAGACATCTACCACCCCTGGGAGCCTCCAATTAGATACCTGATAGACATCTCAACCTTAACATGCTTAAAATGGAACCTCTGATCTCCCCGCAAAGACTGCATATCCCACAGGTTTCCATTTCATTAAATGACATATCCATAACTAGTCTCGCAGGTTAAAAGCCTCAAGGGCATCCCTGATTCTTTCTTTCTCTTACGTCCTATATTTATTCTATTAAAAATTCATTTTTACTCTATCTTCAAAGAATATTTTGAATTTGTCTGCCTCTCATCACCTCCTTTGCTCACACTCTGGTCCAACCCATCATTAATTTTGCCAGTATTATTAGAACACCTCCTAACTCAGCTCTTTGCTTTATCCCTCCTCTAACTCCCTTCTTGCTCTCAGTCTATTCTCAATCCAGGAGCAAAAGCCAATTTGTAGCCAGATCATGTCACTTGCCTGATCAAATCTCTCCAATGGCTCCCCATCTCACTTAGATAAACCTAAGCTTTTAAAATGCCTGAGAATTTCCCTAGTTATCTAGTTTCCTATGACCTCCATGATCTCAGTAGACTTCTTTGGCATTTGTCTCCCACATTCCTCCACTGAAGCTACACAGTCCTCCATACCATACCTCACATTTTTCAGAAAGTTCCTTCCTCTGAACTTCGGCAACTGTTTCTTCGACCTGGAATGTAACTGCCCAAATATCTTCATGGCTCAGTTTTTATCACCTGTAGGTCTGTTCAAATGTCTCCATCTCAGCCAGGTCTACCCTGACTACTCTATTTTAAATGACCACACACCACTCCCCTATGCTTTCTTTTCCTTCATAACATTTATCATCATAAGACATTATATATAAATATATACGTAGATATATATATATATGTATAGATATAGATATAGATAGACTAATGCATTTTTAATTAGCTGACCCTTCCCTCCAGAATGTAAATCTTATGAAGGCGCGGATATTTGTTCATTACTAGAGCCTCTCTACCTAGAAGAGTACCTGCCACATGACAGGTATTCAATAAATATTTGTTGAATGAACGAAGGACTTGGTTTCTGTAACTGTCCCTCCAGTGTTTTAATACAAGACCTACCTCTCTCCAAAATTGCATACTGACACAAAATCATGACCCATTCTGGCAAATACTCTGTAACCTGTGGTTAGCAAAATGTAGCGGACATTTGGGAAAGCCGACTTCAGGAGGTTAGGGATGAATTTTAAAATCCTTCTAGGTTATGTTTAATGAAATTTGTTAGTGTTTCATTAAATCTTAAAATGTCTTCAGACAGTTTATTCTAAACTTTATGAGCTTACTACTGTGAACTGTATACTTTCCTTCTAAGACATTTTAAAATACCCACTCTCAAAACTCAAAAACTGCCAGCAGGGGTCACCCACCAGCTCTTAACTTTTTAAAATTTTATTATTTTCCCCTTCTAACCCTCATTTACAAATGGGGTCATTTTTTTGCTAATTAATCCTCATGTGGTGGTGAACTTTTGCTCATTTGGTTGTCTTTAAGAATGTCTCTAGGTCTTATATTTTTAATAGAGATGTAACAGCCAGAAATGTGTACACTTCATTTGCTTATTTATCTATTGATATATCTTATAAAAGATTAAGATGATGTTTTTATTTTGTTGTTGCTGTTACTGCTTTTTGTGGGTGTTCTTTTATTTATGTTTTGTTTTATAGTTTTAGAACATTTTCTCATGCCTGACTCCTAGTTTGTGTGTTACCTTTTTTGACTGAGGTTGTTGACCTGAGATATGAAACAATAAGAATTTCTCTTCCTATATATTTCTTCTTTCTATAATCAGTTTTCAAGTGCTTGCCCTAAAACATTTACAGTGGCATATGGACTGAAATACTATGTGGGCTACACGTAGGAAACAATGCAATACTTTAAAGTTATTTTCTAAAATACTCTAATAATGTTATATCATAAATGAATGCTAAAGATTTTTGTTGTTTATTTCTCATGAAAACACTTCCAATCATAACTTCTTCTTACTCTAAATATTATTGAACAAAGGAATAATTTCCCTTTCTCCCAATTCTCATATTTCTTAAAATCTTTGTTCTTATTAAAGAACCCCATAAAACCTTTCCCCACCACACCTTCAGTCAGGTAAGATATTAGTAGCATTATATAGATTAATTGCTGAGCCAAAAATATATTCAAACCTCTGGCAAAATTCCCCACTTATTAATTCCCCACTGTGGCATTTCCCATATGTCATGCTAATTCTCATCAAAATAACAGAAATTTATAGTAGAGTTAGTGAAATGATCCTAAGATTATATCAAGGTGCCCTGGCATCTGTTTTAGAATTTCTCTGAAACTTACATAAGCAACCTAGCTAATTATGATATGATCTTTAATCATAGCATAATTTTCCAGTTATTGTCACATGGTTTTGCAATGAAAATAAGCATTTATTTTGTAGTTACTTGTGCTTTTATAATTAATTTGTCTTTATTTTTCAACAGATGTTGCTTCAATTTCAAATTGTTTCAAATTGCTTACAAAAAAATCCACACTCACATGCTCTACAACACTTGGTACAGGCGGTAGGTCCCTCTAGACTGAAAGCAACTGGATTTCTAATCCATTTTATTTAACATCAAATTGGATAACTTTTTATCATAAAAGAACAATTAATTAAAATATTTGGGCTTTTCTAACCAGAACCCATGAATAAATAAATTGCTTAAAAGTGCAAAAATGGGGGACTTCCCTGGTGGTGCAGTGGTTAAGAATCCGCCTGCCAATGCAGGGGACACGAGTTCGAGCCCTGGTCCAGGAAGATCCCACATGCCGCAGAGCAACTAAGCCTGTGCACCACAACTACTGAGCCTGCGCTCTAGAGCCCGTGAGCCACAACTAGTGAAGCCCGCACGCCTAGAGCACATGCTCTGCAACAAGAGAAGCCACCGCAATGAGAAGCCCGCGCTCTGCAACGAAGTGTAGCTCCCGCTGACGGCAGCTAGAGAAAGCCTGTGTGCAGCAACGAAGACCCAACGCAGCCAAAAATAAATAAATAAATTTATTCTTTAAAAAGTGCAAAAATGGAAGATTCTATTAAAATGTTTCTCTGATATTAATTATGATGCTGAAGTTTTAAGGTGAAAAAGTCTAAAGTAGTGACTTACCAAAATTAGAAGCATATTCTCCAATAAATCGCTTGGTAAGAAACCTTACTGTAAGGGCTGCAAAACAAAACAAGCTGGATTTGGGGTCTTGTCTGTTTTAGGATACAAATAATTTAGTAATGTACATAAGCATCTAGCATCTCAACTCAAAATTTACTAAGTATTAATGAAGACCTTAAAACTTTACTAAATTCTGGTCTAAGAATTTCCACTGTACAGCCATAAAAATTAGGAGGCTAGAAAGAAAGTGATTTCAGTGTGCTGCCCACTCAAATCACTGCGTAAGTAATTTACAAATGCAAAGACACGTAAGACAACTCACCTTTGTAACAGAGATAGATTTCTCATTAAATACGAGATGCAAGAACTATAACATCTCTATATTTTCTTTATAAAATTAACTGTGGCTCCATGGTGCTGCATCCTAATAGTGGCCAGGACGGTTTCAAGTGTTTGCAATTGTTTAAGGAAATAGGGACTTCAAAATCCAGGAAACAGAGGAACGACCTCTAGTGTTGGTTTATCTTATTGCAGCTCCTGGGTCTGGCCCGTTGTTAAGATTCATTAGGCTACGGTGGTTCTATTGGTGGCATGCTTAGTACCATCATAATGTGACCAAATACAAAACAAAAGAAAACAAAAGCATAGCTTCCAAGGTCTGGTCTGGGCACCTCTTACTCATTTCTGGGCATTTAAAAAGCCATGCCCCTCCAAAGTTTTTCTCACTTTGATAATGTGAAAAAATGGCATTTAAAAAATAATTCATAGGTCTCCATACCTCTCTCTCCACCCTTAGTCTCAGGGCAGCAGAATCTTTTCAAGGGCATTGTTTGGCCACTGGTAGGTGTGGAGGCAGGTGTGCTGGAGTGAGAAGTAGGTGGGATAGTGATGGGAGGGATTTCCTGTTATTCCAATGAATTTCAAACATCAGTAGAACAAGATACAAATTAATACTTCAAACAGTTATATTCCACAACCTGTATATAAATTTTATATACAGGTAATTGCATTACTTATAAAGCGAAAACTCCTACTTAAAAATAATATATAGTTATATCAAGTTTATATACATATAATATGTTATAATGTAATACATATCATGTCAATATATTTCTCACTCTTTATGTACTCTACACCATGCCACAGAAAACAACACCACTTACCAGATTTACCCGTTCCTTCACCACCCAAGACAGCAAGTTTCACATCATTCATCTTGCTTTTCTGCTCCTTCTTGGTCCGTCCTGACTTCTGGAGATATACTGACTTGAGCCAAGCATGTGTTTTCCAAAATCCTTTTTATTATTGCTGCTCTCACTTCCCTAAGGTCAACTCCACCCCATACTCCTACCATCCAATAATAACTTTAAAAATATTTTCCTAGAGTAGTTTTGAACATGTCTCATAAAAAACCGTGGACTTACTATTTAGACACAAAGTTTTACTAAGCCAATAGTTAAGAGTTTAACAGAAGTGTAGCTCATCTTTTACTTTCATGTACCTGGAATCTACCTTCTCCTAGAACCTAGAAAGATGATCTCTCTTCATTAAGAAAGTTTTTAGAGGATGGGTAAACATTCCTGTAAATTTCCTTTGAGTGGATCAGTTTTGCTTTTTCTATTAATACCTGAGGCTACATCTTCTTGGGTTTCTCCTGTGAAAGACAAGGGGGAATAAGTTAATTCAATCATGAAAAGAAATGAAAGAAGGGAGAGGATGGCTCTCTTGGATGGATTAGCTCAGGGTTGACAGCAATGCACGTGAATATCCAGCCCATGTTTTTGTGTCACTTGAGGCTCTCAAGGAGAAGTATGGGAACCCCAGAGTTTCACCTTTCCAATGTCTTCCTTAAAAACTAAGTTTTCTCTTTCTTTTTAAAAAAGTGTTATACCAATAGACAACAGTAAGATTTCTGGAAAAAACAATAAAGCAATCAGCCTTATGTTGTTTAAATAGCACTAAACAGGAACATGTCATGTTTCCTTACATAGTACTTTTTTCAAAAGAAAAGAACATTTGGAAGGGGTGTTCTGACATTAATTCACTCCTGCTATGAAATAAAAAGGCAAATTTGATATGCACAATTATCACTCTTTTATACATCTTTTCGTCAATTGTCCCTGCTACTCCAAGTCCCCAAATTATTTTCTTCCCTTTCTTTCTCCCCATTTGTATATGTATAAATTTGAAAGTTGAGAAAAGAGTACAACAAAAAAATAGAAGAATTCAACTTTTGTGGACTACATTTTAAGACCCAGGTAAAGAAGCTTCATTTCCAGGTTGGGTCTATCACAGAAATACATGCTTCTTAAAAATGCATTTATTTAACAAATATTGATTAATTGCCACTCTCTGTTAAAGCTATATTTGGTTTAATTAGATAGGTCAACAATTAAATAATGAATTTTCTGACCTGATGGAGCCTACAGTCTACCAAGAGAAAAATGGAAACAGAATTACAACGAATATTATCATTGCTAAAATGGGGCTCTGATCAAGAGCTGCAGAAAGTAGATCAGTAGATACAAAGGTCTTCAAAAAGCAGGTAAAGTTTGAAACATGATCAGGACCTACAGAGAGAAGAAGGAAAAAGTGATTGGGGAAGGAAACAGTGATTGGGGAGATGTGTCTGTTCTAAAAGAAGAAACAGACTCTGTAAAGAAAAAAAGGCAAGAGAGAGTATATCAGTTTGTGGGATCAACAAGGTAATATCTGAATAACTTAGATTTTTTCCTTTTATTACAAATTATAAAAAAATGTTAAATAAGCTATGTTTTCTCTTTAATCCATGCCACTGTATTTAAGTAACAGAGTAGGTTTTTTTTAAGGAAGTTTAACAGTTGATTTAGTACACTATGGAATTAAATGTTTTTCTTCTTTTTGGAGAAATCCTATTCTTATCTTCCTAAGAAACTTCTGATTGATGTCTTTAGGAAGTTTAGTATATCTACTGATAGGAAGGAAGAACTTCTTTTCATGACATGCATGACATTGAAAACAACATATGAAGGGTTCTTATCAAGACACCTGCATTCTTTCATCATAGCCTCTTCCTCCCTATGTCCATTGGTATTCCAAAGTAAATCTAATTAAGAAAGCAGCCTGGGGCTAGAATAGAGTGAAGTTATAAACCTGAACAAAGAGAATATAGTTATGCACATACTTTTCTAAGAAACAGAATGCCAATATATATATATTCTTTCGACCTCATGTAAAGGGTGCTAAAACGTTAGTATTCTAATAGACACATTACTATACTACCTAGAGCTTTCTCACATCTCTCTAAAGAAATATCCATTCACAACCGAAGCAAAATCATTTATTACTTTATTCAGTTACTGAATGAACAAAAATTTATTGAGTGTCTACCATGGGCTTGGCACTAATCTTCACTGCTAAAAACATATCAATAAACAAAGTATTCATATATTCTGGTCATAGGAGATGGACATGTGACACTAAAAAAAAAAAAGCCAACTAGTTACGTATCGGTATTCATGAATGTTATAGTTTTATCTGTTTAGTTTTGCTTCTCTGAGGTCAGATTAACCAGCCCTTCTCAGCTAATCTCATTTCCCTATAGTTTCTGTTAGAGTAGATGCATAATTTCCATCAAAAGCTTCAGATTCACAAGAGTGGAGTGATTCAAACAAATACCTAAGGAGAAAGAGTATCTTTGTTCCATTATCCTGTTCCAGATTTTGAAATACTTCCCAACTTATTTTCTGTGTCTATCATAAACCTAAACCAGACATAAATGGTATACACACAGAGAGAGAGAACAAAGAAATAACCAATGTCATTTATGAATATGGAGCCCAGGTCCTAACAATATGAGCAAATCAAATCCAGAAACGTATTTAAAGAGACAAGCATCATGAGCTAGTAGAACTTATTCTAAAAATGTCAAATTGGTTGAACATTAGGACACTTGGTAGACTATTTTAATACATTACCAAGATAAAGGAGAAAAACTATATGTCTCATATGCTCCCAAAAGCATTTCATGAAATTTAACAGCTACTTAAAAAAAAGAAAAAACTTATGTAATCTAAAAATAGGGGATTTCTTAACGTGATTAAGGTTATAATTTTTAGAAATCCAAATATCAAAAAAATGCCTATAGATTTATTGCTCCTAATTTTCCCCTGAAAAGAGGATATTGTCTGTTACTTTTAGCATGGAATTGGTAGTCCTATCCAACACAATGAGGAAATAGCACATATGAAAAAGAGGAGACAAAATGATTATTATCTACAAATGATAGTTTTCTATAGCTGTATTATCTGCATTATTAGCATGCATTAAAACCATTCAGTAAGGTGGCCAGATAAGATACCATAACAAAAGCAATAATTCCAAACAGTAAAACTAGCAGCTAACACGTGTTTAACACAGTATAATAACAGGCAATTTTTTTTTTTTTTTTTTTTCCTTGCGTTATGCGGGCCTCTCACTGTTGTGGCCTCTCCCATTTGCGGAGCACAGGCTCCGGACGCGCAGGCTCAGTGGCCATGGCTCACGGGCCCAGCCGCTCCGCGGCATGTGGGATCTTCCCGAAACGGGGCCCGAACCTGCGGCTCCTGCATCGGCAGGCGGACTCTCAAGCACTGCGCCACCAGGGAAGCCCATAACAGGCAATTTTTAAAAATGATTTCCAGGTATACAACATTTCATCCTCTGAGAAACTTCATGAAGTAGGTATCATTAATAACTTCTAACATGATAGAAATACAGTCCTTTTCACAAAGAAAGAAGAGGGGGAAAAAGGATGCAAAGAAGAATAAAACTAAAAGGGAATGTATAACATTTATATGATAAATTCTCTAATCCTTTACTGAAGATTATAAAACAAGCTTTGAATATGTGGACAAACATGACTAGAAAGACTCAATGTTGTATTTACTGCCAAATTAATCTGCAAGCAAAATGTAATGACAATTAAAATCCCAACAAAGATTGTTTGAATGTGGACAGCCTGTTTTGGAAAAGAAAATATGTAAGAATAATTGAGAAATTTTAAGGTAAAATAGTTAGAAAATACCTCTTATGAGCCAAATCATACCAAAAAATAATTAAATGCTACTTTATTAGAACTGGATCGATATGCTCATTAATAGAATAGCTATTTGAGTATAGAAATTGAGTACATAGAAATTAATTTTATTATAAAGTTTTTAATATGTGCTATCATTAAATTGCATTGATACTATCAGAAAAAGTCACTGAATAATGTTATGTTTGTGCCTCACATGCAGAAAAATGAATTATGAATATTAAAAACCTTAGCATGAAAAACTAGAAAAGGGTCAAATTAACATATATATGGGAATCTTCCAAATAATCTCGAGGAGGGTAAAGTCTTCCTGGCAAAAAATGAATCCAAAGACAAAGGAAAAATACATATAGAAAAAAAAATCCAGTGACTTTTCATAATTGAACTTTAAGTGTCGGTTATGTTAGTCCCATGGGATTATTTACCAAAGTGAGTGCATATGTCAATTTATTAATAGCACAATAAGTATCTACATACAAATGGATCATTTTTAATCAGAATGGAGGTACTCATCTCACCTCTAATTATAATGCAAGTTACTGAAGGAATCAAAGTTCTAGCAGAAGCAAATTTTTTTTTTTAATTAATTAATTTATTTATTTTCGCTGTGTTGGGTCTTCGCTTCTGTGCGAGGGCTTTCTCTAGTTGTGGCAAGCGGGGGCCACTCTTCATCGCGGTGCGCGGGCCTCTCACTGTCGCGGCCCCTCTTGCTACGGAGCATAAGCTTCAGACGCGCAGGCTCAGCAGTTGTGGCTCACGGGCCTAGTTGCTCCGCGGCATGTGGGATCCTCCCAGACCAGGGCTCAAACCCGTGTCTCCTGCATTAGCAGGCAGATTCTCAACCACTGCACCACCAGGGAAGCCCCAGCAAATGTTTTCACGATGGAATTACTTCTGGATACCTTTATGTGCTAATATGGAAATTCATCATGGAAGAGCAGTGGATTTTTTTAAGAAGAAAATGCTATTCTAATCTCACAAAGCACATGTTTTCAAACAGCTAACAGATTTAAACTGCATTGAGGTGTACGAACATTTGCACATTATATTGGGGTTAGGTAAGGAATCTAAAGGGAAATTTTTACAGAAAAAACAACAACACTTGATTGCTAAGCTCTGTTTATTTTTCTGTTCTCAAAGCACTTTTTGCAATTCATCATGGCACGAATAGCACAGGTAACATTCCCAGCCAGAGATCAGAAGCAATTTCTCTGCAATCGCAAATCCTCCAAAACCTCTTCCAAAGAAATTATTCAAATCCAGACATTTACTCTAATAACCAAATGATGAAGATATTGCAATAGTGGCTACAGTACAAAACTTCCATTAATATGAAAAGTAGTTACTATGAAGAAGAGTGCTTTCTTGTTTGCTAGTATGGTAATAAAATACTTTATACATTAAATTCAATTTACAGAAAAAGATAAAGTTTGATAACTTTTGTAGTAGAATTTGTAACTGGACATAATCCTCATCGTAATAAAATTCACCTTTATGAACTAGTATTGTTCTATGTTACAATAAACATTTATGTATTAATATATTTATAAAATATGATTTTTTTCTCTATGATAAGTGTGTGTGTGTGTGTGTGTAAATTGCAACTGAACAAGATGTTTATATCATCCCCAAGCAATTTAAAAACTCAGTTGACATCATTAATAGAATTGACCTATGACACTCATGCCTTTATTACTCTAAATCACTTTTAGAACAAGCTTTGAAAGATAATCTTTCACTAGGGTATCAAATTCTAAAGAAATGTTTTATTCAATATGTAATGTTAGTAATTAACTAAATTACATGGGCTTTTTTGGTAAAAGAAAAATGATGAATACTTCACCAATTTTCAAGGGTTTTCAAAGCGTATGTGAGACTAAATAATTGAATGGCTTTGCTAATTTTTCTCAGCATGTATACTTATAATTGCAATTATCTTTTGAAGGTAATGATTCAGTATTTATTTTACTCTTTTAAATAATTCTTGAGGTGTTTATTGTTTCATAAGGTTTTAGTTTCCCACTACGTTTATAATAGTTAAAACATGATAGCTAACAGTAATTACGACTCAGCTAGTCACCCTCTTTGTCTCCTCTACAAATTTATGTCATCTTCCCACAGACATGAGAAATCTTTGAAACTACTTTAGTTCTCCTCAAATGTCGTAAGTAGGTTAAAATTTTAGTTAGCTCTTTCTTAATCACTTGAAGTTGTCCAGTAGATACAAAAGCATGGTCTTCAAAAACAGTCTTCCTTCTGTAACACAGCTGCTGCAACAGGAAGCCTGATTGAGTGCACACTCTGCAGAAATAATGAGTTTAAAAAGCTGAGCAAGGCAGATGTGAGAAAAATGTCGCTCATATTTTCTCGACTCCTTTCATTACCCTTTAGAAATAAATATTCCAAAATTAAAATTAAGGTTTCAGAATTAAGATTGCTGTGTTGCCATAACATCTTACGGAAAAACCCGAACGAACTTTTCGGCCAACCTAATATATGTATACGTGTATGTATACACATACACACATATCTATCTATCTATCTATCATCTATCTATATCAGACCCTATTGTCTCTGTTCCTCTAGAATACTCTGACTAATAAAACTTCCGAGAAGAAATTTTATTCTAATAGTATACTTAGAGTTGTAACTTGCTCAGGGTGACACAAGGAGTATTGAAGCCAAGTTGGCACAAAGCCTGCAGTCTTTCCAATATAACACCCTGCCACCCGCCACAAATCTCCCCTTTCCCTGCTCCTTTGTTCTTATGTGAAGCAGACTCTTCCCTCTCCGATATTTTTTGCAAAATTCCAATCACCTATGCTTTAGCCTTAATGACGTTATTCTAACAGGTTTATGATACATGTTTACATTTGGCTTTTTTCTTTTACCCATCTCCTTGGCTTTTTCTCAAAAGTTGAGCCGAGCCCATTAGAGTGCCCTCTCTTTATATTCATAAAGTCATGCTTAATTTTTTAGGAGTAAATGTAATTGAATTTTTTTCACGTTTGCTTTATATCAAGCATTTTCTTCTATGATTTCTACGACTCAAAGATTCTGAAATGGCTTTCTTACATTTCTGCCAATGCTATATTACAAAGAAAGCTATGTCCTGCATTAGACTGCTTTTGCTGCAAACTAATTACCACAAACTTAACGACAAAACAACACATACTTATTATTTCACAGTTTCTATAGGTCAGAAGTCCAGGCAACTGAATATTCTGATTCAGGGTCTCATCAGGCTGCAGCCCACGTGTCAGCTGGGGCTGTGATCTTCTCTGAAGCCCTACTGGTGAAAGAGCCATTTCCACTCTTCTTGTGGCTATAGGACTCTGGCTCCTCTTGTTTTTATCTGGTTGTCATCCAGTGGCCTCTCTCAGCTTTTGGAGGCTACCTGCAGTTCCTTGCCACATGGTCTTGTCCATATGCCCATGCACAACGTGGCAGCTTACTTCTGAAAAGCCAGCAGTGGAGGGCCATCTCTCCAGGGCATGCTAGCAATACAAAGATAGATAGATAGATAGATAGATAGATAGATAGATAGGTAGATAGACAGATTGATCTTGTGTGTGTATAGCAGTGGATCTTATATATATATATATATATATATATTTATTTATTTATTTATTTATCTTGTAACATAATTATAGGATGGATATTCCATCACTTTTGCTGTATTCTAGTGGTTAGAAGGGTAGAGGATTATACAAGGGCTTAACTCATTGGGGATCACCTTAGGGCATATGTGTCACATGCCCTAACACTTTATTTGATGCTACTCCTGAACAAAGCATACCTTTATCGCATTTTATTTACAGATGTAAGTATTAATGGTGATAAGATCACATTTCACATTAATAGATAAGCATGTAGGTACATAACTATTGTTTAATGTGGTAGTCTGCGTCAGAGTGGTCTATATAATTCCATTGGCCAGTTATGTCTTGGAATTTTTATCCTAAGAAAATGAATTCGTAAACCAGCATTTGAAAAATGAAGTATTTTTATTTGCATTATTTTATTAGCTAGGGTTAGAAAGCAAGCCACACTGGCTATGAGGTGCTCCAGACAGCGAGAAAAGCATGTGCTATCCTTCTTGTTCCTTCCATCTGGGTAAGTCATCCATTTTGAAAATAAAAGAGCAGAGCTGACTACATTTCAAAAGTTCAAGAAACATGCATTAATTGCCTACTATGTGGCAGATACCTTGCTAGGGCACAAAGAGTAAGAAAGAAAGATAAATAAAATCATCCTCTGGCCTTGAGGAAGATTTAATATTTGTATATCAATTATAAATTGAAGTAAACATAGGGTGCCATGGGTGCACAGATAAAAGAAACCTAGCTAAATTCTAGAGGGATAGTATAATAGGCTGAATAATAGCCCTCAAAGATATCAGGTCCGAATTAATTTCTGGAACCAGTAAATGTTAAGTTATATAAGAAAAGTTATCTGCAACTGTGATTAAGTTAAGAATCTTGAGATGCAGAGATTATCCTAGATTATCAGAGTGAGCCCTAAATGCAATCACAAGTATCTTTATAAGAAGGAGGCAGAGGGATATTTGACAGAACAAGAGAAGATAATGGGACCACAGAAGTAGAAATTGAAGTAATGCAGCCACAAGCCAAGAAAGGCTGGAAGCCACCAAAAACTGGAAGAAGCAAGGAATAGACTCTCCCCTAGTGACTCTGAGGGAGAAGGACCCGGTGGACACCTTGATTCCAACCCAGTGAAACTGATTTTGGACTTCTGACTTAAGTAGCTGTAAGAGGATACATGTATGTGGTTTTATGCCACAACATTTGTAGTAATTGTTTACAGAAGCCATAGGAAACTAGTAGAGAAGGTATTATAGACAGAGAAAAGCTTGAGCACAGTCAGGAAAGGAGGAAGCAGATGAGAGATACTGGACACTGAAAAACCTCTGCATTACTTGATAGCAAAGAATGAGTGAAAATGGTGGGATCTGAGGCTCATTTAAAAGACAAGGAGAAATCAGAGTGGCTTATATACCATACTAAAGACATTATCCTGTAGGCATAAAGAGTTACCAAGAATTTTTAAGTAGGAGAGAAATGCTTTATTATTTATTTATTATTATGTATTATTTATTATTATTATCTATTATTTATACTCTACTCTGTAAAGTAATATAAAATACGGTTTGGAGATAGTGCAATAAAGGAGGTAAAAGAAGCTGAAGAAGTAGAAGCAGGAACACCTCTTAAAAAGCTATCTTATATTTTCAAAGGTTCTGAGTTAGAGCAGCAGTGAGATCAGAGGAAACTTGTTTTAAGAAATACGTAGCCAATAGAAATAAGAAAATCTGGAAAGTAGTATGAGAAAGGCAGAGTAAACCTTAGATGAGTAGCAAATTCTGATTTAAATGATTAGGTTGAGAGTAGTGTCATTAACAGGTTTTTGTTGTTTAATTTCACTATGAGAAGGAGTTTGAAGGAACAGACGCTTTCATTTTTAGACATGTTAAGTTGAAGGTACCCTCGGGGCTGTGCAGTAGTGAGTTGGCTGTACAAGTCTAATGCTAGTGAGAGAAGACGCAGAGCTGGTAGAACATGCAGTTCGTCTTGTCAATAAATTTTCAGTTCAGAGTTAAGATTTTTGTTTTTGTTTTTTTTTTCCGGACAGGGATTTCAAATTGTATGAAGATTTTTTGAAAAAGCACCCACTTTGATCTCTGGAGAAGAGAGAAAGATGTTCACATAGACTTTTCCACATTTGGTTTTTTAGATGGTTTCTTAAACCAAAGTGCCCTAGATATTTTGGAAATTCTAAAAAACATATTAAGTAAAATACTTCTGCTTATTTTAACAACCTCTTAAATAGGCATTATAGATCATATTCTTCCCTGTTTACAAGCATGCACGCTGAGTCTCAGAGGGGATTTTAAGTATGCAACCCAGAGAAACACTCTTAGTAAGTAGAAGTTAGAATTTAAGCTACAGTTTCTTTGATACATAATCCCAGTGTTCTTTCTACTCCACCCTACTGTCTCTTGGCTTTAAGATATTTTTTCTCAAATCTAAATGATTCTTCTTCTTAACATTTGTTGAAGCTGATTTTTTTATCAGCTTTTTAGTACTATGTAACAAAACCAAAAATGTGACAGAAATCAATTTTAGAAACAAATTATAGTCCTATAATATATAGCATAGCACTTACCATATAGCAGGTCTTACAACTGTCATTCATTCATTGTTGTCTGAAAATCTGAGTGTTCACAATCAAACCAAGGTTAATTGCTGAATGTGTATTTTAATAGATGAGATGTATATAGCCAAGTTATTATTCTAACTTCCGTTACAGAGAGATCCTTTGTTTCTGATAGACATTATCTATTTATCTAAGCAAATATTTGTGCTCTGTCACTCTTATAATTAAGTTCTTCCCAAAGGAACTCCAGCTGAGAACAGAAACCTTCCCATGAGAATCTGAAACAGAACTTCCTTTTGCAAATCTGTGTAATCTCGTGGTCCTTATTCTTAGACTTGTTTTCCTTATTCAGTGATGACATTATTTAGCTACGTTCCATACAAGTTGCAAATAGAACTGTATTTTGTTATAGGAATCTTTGAAAATACAATCACAAAAAGTATATTTGATCAAGAAAGAACACTGACAGTTGCCTTCCTCAAGAAAATGGTTTTTACACGTTACCAGTGCCTTGTTTAGTTTTCTGCCCTATATGTACACATTTTTAAAAACCATTTCTACCACTAGCCTGGTTCCTAAGAGCTTGGATTTGTTCCCACTCTTCACCGTCTACCTGACTTAAAATTGTCATAGTGACCATTTGGGGAATTTGAGTTGGGCAGTAGTTCTCCACTGAACTTTAGGCCTGGACAAGCCAGCTGCTTCTCAGGGACTTGTCTCTGTTGCTGGGATTCACATACCCACCTCCAACTCAACCAAGCATAGCCCTCAGTCTGGGGTGCTCTATACCTTAGTGATCACTGATAACAAGTAAGCTTTAATATTTCAGTCAAGTCCTGCTGA
>NW_006781351.1:2649815-2656276 GCF_000442215.2 Lipotes vexillifer | reverse complement strand
CCTGCTGAATCTGAACAGAATTAATATATAGAAACAAAAGATGTTCAAAGATGTTCAGGACACCATTAATGGTAATAACCCTGGGGCTAATCAGTGGTAATGAAAATGAATGAGAAATTCTGAGAAATATTTGTGAAAATTTGTTTGCAGAAACAGAATGGTTTAAGGATGATAAAAAGTTTTCCGGTCTGTAATACGGGGATACTAATTGCCTTATTAACAGGAGTGGGGAAATCGAGAAGAAAAGATCATTTAAATTCAAGATATATTCTATTTGAGAGTAAGCTGATTATTTCAATAGCTATTAAATTTATTAAGTAAGAAATCTATTTCATAAGATGTCAGTGATATTACTCAGTTTTAGAAAGGGGCAAACAGGTGTGTCTGGATGTGAATATGAACTAGCTTTTTAGATAGCTCCTATGAAGAGATGTTTTATTTTTTAAAGATATATTTATTCTAAAACTTTCAGATATTTAACTATTCCACTTATAGTGCATATATACCTCTTATTTAGTATCCCTCAAAGTCTTTTCCCAACAGGTTAGGTTCTGGTAAAATAGTTTTCTCCAGAGGGCAGGCCTTGTTAAGAAGAACAGAATGATCTGCCATATTTCAAAATGGTTCCTTGTCCTCTCCTCTTGCCAGAGGGCTATTTTTTCCCCTCGGGTACACACTGTAAGAATCTGATAGAGCTCCTGAGAGTAAAACTCACAAAAACATAGGGGCTTCCCTACAACTGGGTTCCCCTGGAGATTTTTCCTGTCACACTTGTCTACACTGAGCCCCCAGCAATTCATTAGTTACAGTTCAGGTTTTCCTATCATGGCACTGGTTCCCACAGAGATTTCTGCTTGTGGGTTTCTGTTCTGGTAAGTTGTGATTCTCTGTATTTGCCTGTCTGTCTCTTTAATTTTGGTGCATTGGTTTGCACTGTGACCTCATTTTTCTGATGGATCTAAGAAAAGTTGTTGATATTTTAGTTTGTTCAGCCTGTTACTTGTTAGGAGTGAGTGGTGACTTCTAATCTTCTTATGTACATATGAGACCCCTATATTTCCTTTTAAGGGAAAAAACATTGGAAACATAAATCTATATAGTATGCTGGTTGAAATGGACAGGGCAATTATTATTATACTATTTTACAGTTGATAAGAAGATTCTGGGAGGGATTAAATAATAACCCCATGATTACACATCAAAAGTCAGCAAATCTATGCTTTCAACAACCTTTGGCATTAATATTACACTTTAGACTTTCTTAGAAAAGGGAAAGCACATTTATAGAATTTCCAACATTTCTTAAGTTGGAATACATATTTTTCAGATAGCTGCCATCTTGTAAGTCACCAATCAAGAACTCAAATGCATTTAAGTATTAGGCAGGTAAAACAAATGTGTGAAATGACATGAAATGGACTGAGATAAAGCAAAGGAGGTTCTGCACATGATGGTTAACTGAGGAGTGAATGCCTACCCCCATTTAAAGGTGTTCAAGCACAAATTTAGGGGAAAATAAAACAAGCTAAAAAATTCTCTGGCTGGGCTAGTGCCCCAAGTCACAGTTTTTTAAAAACTCTGTAAGTAATCAAATTTTCTTTTCTTGATGAATTTTAAAATTTTTAAAATGATGTGACATAATTAGATTATGAGCTTCAATCATTTTGAATGCACCCAAACATAAGAAATCAAGATTTATGCCCTCAAACTACTCTATTGGTTCAAATCCAGGACTAAAATATCTCACAGAGAAAACCAAAAAAAAAGAGAATACATTACCAAAAATAAAGTTGAAGATAAATTATAAGACAAGCTAAAAATAAAACATATGGGAACCAAACAAATATACTTATCATGAAGGGAATCTGATTATGGGACTAATACCCTTTTTAAATATTTTGTAGATAAAAATATAACATGAACTTCTGCAAACCCTATATCATTTAAACCTCACAATAATGATATCAGTAATATAGTTCTTTTTCTTAATCCTTAAAATCACATGGTATTACTATCATCAGTTTTTACAGTCCAAGTGACTTTTTTTACATTTATCTTCATCATACAAATGCCTATTATATTTCAGATCTTCCCTATAGAATAATTTCCTTCTCCTGAAATTATATCCTTGTAAGTTCCTTTATTAACAATCTATTGGAAGTAAGCTGTATGCTTATTTTTTCTGAAATTGTCTTTACTTATTATCTCTTGTTCTTGAGAGAAAATTTCTTTGAATATATTGGTTGGTATGTATTTGGCCTCTGAAGTAATCATACCATTTTATTCTGCCTTTCATTGTTGCTATTGCTACTGTCAGACTTTGAAGGTAATCTCTATTTGCTTTCTGGCTTTTTTTGCTCTAGGATCTTTATCTTGCATTTGGTATTCTTCAATTTTATGATAATGTGTTTATGTCTTTATTTTGTGTAACTTGTTTTGTTTGGGATTTCTGTGTTTTTATTCAATTATATAAAGTCCACAGCTAATATTTATTTAATTACAACCTCTCAACTTTTTTTTTTTTTTTTTGCGGTACGCGGGCCTCTCACTGTTGTGGCCTCTCCCCTTGCGGAGCACAGGCTCCAGACGTGCAGGCTCAGCGGCCATGGCTCATGGGCCCAGCGGCTCCACGGCATGTGGGGTCTTCCCGGACCGGGGCACGAATCCATGTCCCCTGCATCGGCAGGTGGACTCTCAACCACTGCACCACCAGGGAAGCCCAGCCTCTCAACTTTTTATTTTATTCTTCTGGAACTCAACTAGACATGTGTTAACATTCTCTTTAGATGTACTATGACATTTAACCTCTGTTTCATGTATTTCTCTTTTAATATTTGCAGACCATACCGTATTCTATTTAGCTCCTTCAGATCTATATTGCAGTTCACCAATTTTCTCTTCAGCTCCTATTTATCCAGTTCATTAAAATATATGTGATATTAAGAATGGATGATTTATGACATGTTAGTAAAGATACTACTTATAGGATTTAGGGAAAACAACAAGTAATGGTGCAGTATCTTAGGGAAAAAAAATCTGGGAAGAGTTACTATACCTAAGCCTGAAGGCATAAGAGAAGACAGCAGTCTTAAGAAGCTGTAAAGAAAGCTGCTTGGACAGCACAACCTAACAAGATTTCCGATCTTTGTAGAATGATATAGCCAAGCCAAAGCAACCCAGCAGAAAGCGATACTGGAGGACAATACTTCAGCCTCATTCTTCTGCCACCTTCCAGTTTACTATAATTTACTACAATGGGTCCCATTGGTGTAACCCAACCAAAAGCCAGAGGGCAAGAAAGCAAGCCAATACAATTCATTCATTCTAGTCAGTATCTCAAGGCACAGAACAAAGCAGAAGAAAATGGAGGAGCAAAGAGAAAACATCCAGCACAATGGGACATGTTATGATTACCTTACTCTATGTAGTATTTTTGATTAAAGCTCTATATATGATCACTTTTTAAATTGTTCTTTTCAAAGGAACAAAAAAAGAAAAAGCAAGTGCTGCCATTGTATTGTATGACAGAATGTTCCTTCAGAAATGTTTTAGTCATTCAACACAGAGATCTGATATAGTCCTAAGTGTCACTCACCATTGAGGTCAAGAGGTTCATTAAAGTACTGGGGTAAGGTATATATTAGATTTATTCATTAAGGCATTCAGTTTTGGAATGAATGTGGCAAAATTTTCTTTTGCAGAAAGATAAAAGTCTAGTACTCACCTGTTTCATCTTTATTTTTTATTTATCCCTTCAGTTGCAATTATCATCATTGTTATCATCATCAAAACCTCTGTGTGTGACTGAATTTAAAGTTAAGGAAAGCATTTCAATATTTTTTCATGTAAGATAATCTAGAATAATGCCAGACAAAAAATTAGGATAATTAATTTTATTCTCTGACTTAAATTCTAGTTTGTCACAATACACTAGTTTAAAAGTGTAATCCTTAAATATTCTCAGTGCAGCTTCAAAAAACCTAAAATCTGGACTCATGAAATTAATTGCTCTTTCCTTCTCTTAATCATTTTTAACTCTGATCCAAATAAGCAATCTAAATATATCTGTGAAAAGATAATTATGCCAGTTAGATTTAGTTGATCTAAAAACTTAAGAGCCCAGTAAATTACTCTTTATATATTGCTAATTCAAATGTTTTGTAATGTTTAGAGTTTAATTTATATTGAGTATTTTAACTTAATTTTTGTACGAATAGAGGACTAAAAGTCTACGATTTTTAATAGGAGACTCTCTTTAATTCCCAATTCCAGCTTAGTAGGAGAGCCAAAGAACATGAGTAAATTCCAGCATCCATTGTTTCAAAGACCTATTATAAACATATCTAATACTTATTCACACCTTACCCTTTTTCCTGTTTCACACTTCCTCTTTTCTGCAAACCACTGACTTTCTTTAAACACTTCTGCTTTAGGCCTTGGCTCTGATATATGTAATTTCTGATCCAGTTTTTGCCTTCTGGCTCATAGTTTGTCTCTATCCAAAGCATGATCGTATTTGAGCCAAATTCCCAACTAATTCACATATCAGATTTGGCCTTTGGCAAGTCTCATGAGTTCTTCTTAGTGTGGCTTCTGTGAATACAGACCACCATGTTTAGAAGCAAAATCTCTCCCAGCTTTAAGTCTAACAGATTCAGATTTTTAACATTATCAGGTCCTCTATTTTGTAGATCGACAAGACTTGGAAAACAAATAAAAACCATTAACAGCATTTCAAACCGGCAAGTTGCCTGTTCTACAGAAAGTATCTGATCTGTGGGTGAAAATTTCCTGTTAAGTAGTTTACAGAAAATATGCTGATAAAGTTGACCTTTTCTACAGCAGGGCAATCTCAAGAGTATGCTGTGTTTCATAAAATGACCCCTGAGATAATAGAAGATCCAAAAAAAATGTGTAGAGGTTAAGAACATATATATGTGTGTGTGTATATATATATGTATAACTGAATCACTTTGTTGTAGAGCAGTAATTAACACAACACTGTAATTCAACTATACTTCAATAAAAAATAAATTAAAAAAGGAATCAAAAGTAAAGAAAAATCCTATATATACTATATCCCTTGAAGTTTTTATCACATGACTATGAAATATAAGCTAGAAATCAATAAACTCCCTTCTACAAAAAAAAAAATAGTGTAGAGGCTAAAACATTAAACTGAATTCTCAGCATTCACCAGTTATAACTATATAAATTTGGAAAATTTTCTTAACCTTTTTTTGTATCAGTTTTTTCATGTATAAAATGGGCATAATAAGAGTGATTCTGTCAAGGGGCTGATGGAGGAATAAGTTAATGCATAGAAGTAAGCACTCAACAAGTGCCACCTCATTATGATTTCACAGTTCCTTTTGAATTTAGGAGCCTTATGATTCTCCAAGCCTCTAGTTTCCTAGGACAGGCTGAGAGATTTTCCTGTTCTTCTATTCTTCTAGCAAAGGGGAAAAACATATTGTATCAAAAGACACAATAACAAACAAACAGATATTTACTCTGAGTTCTGGATTCTGAGTGTTTCTATGGGATCTACTATGTCTATTTAAAATGACAGAAGACATGGATGACACATCTATATGACCTGTCCCAGATGACAGTATAATAAGTGCAACTTTTGTTGGCTTTTGGGGTAAAAGCCCTATAAACATCTATGCAATACATTTACAACCTCAAGCCAAGATTATACCTGGAAAAATGATTTTCTCTTAAGTAGGGATCCAAACACTTTAGTGCATCTAAACTCCTGGAAAAATTGTTAAAACGCAGTTCCCAGGGCTACAACCCAACCTACTCAATAGGAATTTCTGCAGAGTCTGGCCTCAAGAAAATGCATTTTACCCCCAGGTTGGGACACACAATTTTAAGGGCACTAGCCTGCTGTGGCCCTCTTTGCCTGGAAAAGCAATAAAGCTATTCTTTTCTACTTCATCCCCCACCCCCACAAAAATGCATTTTAACATGTACCCTAGGTAATCTTGAAGCAGATGGTAGGTGGCTCCAACGTAACTGGAAAACACTTCTCAAGGTGCTGTAACTAAAGGCCCAAGTAAATGAGATGCCTATGGAGACCTAATAAGAGTATTTATTCAATTAACCCATTTGTAAACAGAGATTGGTCCACCATTCACACATGCTTTCCAGTTCCCAAAGTAATGCCTGCCCAAGTATATTCTATGGCCGTTGCCCTAGAAGATGATGCATCTGGTTGGTGGAGTGGGATGTTCCTCAGTTGTATTTTATACAGTGAGCATGGGAAAGATGGAATGATGGGCCATTTTGCGTATCTGGAGTGTCTGAGGAATTGAGAACTCATAGTACTTAATGCAGTAAATCAAGCAGGAGAGTTCATATTAGATGATTTACAAATAGACATAGGGCAGATCATGGAATAAGTTGTAGGTTAAAGTAATGATTTTGAATTGTATTTTGAGAATCGGGGAAGT
>NW_006781351.1:2633223-2649794 GCF_000442215.2 Lipotes vexillifer | reverse complement strand
GTAGGGAATGAGTTATAGGAGGCAAGAGTGGAAGCAGAAAGATTAGATAAAAGGTCAACCCAGCAGTCTAGGCAGGAAAGAACAACGGCTTGATTAAAATGAAGCAACAAACATGGAGAGAAGAGTTTAGCTTCAAGATGTATGAAGATAGAATAAACAAAAATTGGAAATAAATTGAAAATAATGAAAAACGTAAAGGAAGAAATCAATACTCTTCAAGAACTTTGGATTGGGGAAAATAGGATTTATGGTACCATTTACTGAGATTAAAAAAAAAAAGAGTTGGCAGGATCTGGGAACAAATTGGAAGATGTGAAGAATCAAAAACTTCATTCTGAACCTCTTGAAATTTAGGATATTAGATCTGAGTCAGCTTCTCAGAGAAGATTCTGCATAAAGATGTATTTTTGTAATCATCAGCACAAAAATGGAGGGTCGACATAGAAGGAAACATTTCTGCCAATCTATAGAAATTTAAGTTGCCTGAGAAACAATTATTGTCATGTATCCAGTTCATGTATTATAGTTTCTTGTAAAACTGCATTTGAAAGGGGAGTTTTCTCTCTAAGAATGCTTTTTGCATTGCATCAGAAGCATCAACATAACCTGCGAGCATATTAGGAATACAGAATTGCAGGTCCCATTCCTGGCTTACTGAATCAGTATCTACATTTTAACAAAATTCCTAGGTGGTTCATATGCACATTGAAGTACAAGATGGTACCACTTTAGCTTATGGAATGGTGGGAAAGAGGGAAAAGAGTTAAGGAAAGGCAGTATACTGCTATACATGGGAATCTGGGGCCACTGACCTGGCCTCCAGTGCTTTGAAATTTCTCTTTTTTTAATTTATTTTATTTATTTATTTTTGGTTGCATTGGGTCTTTGTTGCTGCGCGCGGGCTTTCTCTAGTTGCGGCAAGCCGGGGCTACTCTTCATTGCGGTGCGCAGGCTTCTCGTTGCAGTGGCTTCTCTTGTTGCAGATCACGGGCTCTAGGTGCACAGGCTTAAATAGTTGTGGCATGCGGGCTTCAGTAGTTGTGGTTCACGGGCTCTAGACCGCAGGCTTAGTAGTTGTGGCGCATGGGATTAGTTGCTCTGCGGCATGTGAGATCTTCCAGACCAGGGCTTGAACCCGTGTCCCCTGCATTGGCAGGTGGATTCTTAACCACTGTGCCACCAGGGAAGCCCTGAAATATCTCGTTACTATGCATTTGTGTGCTGCTACCGTTGTTACGAGGATTATACAAAAGAATTCACCAACCTGTACAACAAGAACATTGTATAGTTTCCACTGAGGTCAAGAATAATATTTTATTCATCTGTGTATGCTCAGTACTTATGTTGGATATATATGTAAATGTCAGTATATAATATCTCCAGGGAAAAGTGGAATGAATGAAGGCAAGTTACCAAATTCAGAGCAATTTTCCCCCTAGAATCATAGAATGTGTAACTAAGGGAATCTCAGAGATCATTTAGCTCAGCCCATTTAGCTAACAGGCATTTTAAAGGAGGCTCTTTGCAGAATTTTCTGTTTATTATTTGATCTTATACATTTATATCACTTTAATTCCAGACCATTTGTTTTTCCTTAATTACTATTTTGAAATGTTATGTTTGATGAAGTCTGTATAAATCAATATGTTTCATGGCTGTTGTATCACTCTAAATTACTTTTATTATTGTTCTTTCTCTAAATTACTTTTATTATTATTCTTTAATATTATAATGTAATTTTAACTTTATAATATTTGTGTCATTTTAATTTAAAATTCTTATTTTTAAACTAAAAGCTACACTTTAAGACTAAATGACCACTGTGTGTGTATATGAATAGTTAATATAAATACATCAAAATGAGTTACAGACTAATTAAATTAGTTTAAGAACATTTATAGATTTATAAAAGCTTTTACTCATAAATAAATACTGTAGTTATCCCCACAGGCCCAAATGTACCAATCAAAAATTTGGCTTGGGTATTAAGATTGATAGCACACATCAAGAGGTTCTGAAAAGGTTTATTACTCATATAATGAGGCTTTCTGGGATAGCAGTGCAGGCTCCCAAGCAGATCCAAAATGTCTAAGGAGCAGGGAAAGGAGTTGATCTTAGCTTTTACTTAGAATGGGGCTGGATTGAGGGTGCCAGTGCACATGGCCAATGCTTGAAGTGTTCAAGCTTCCTGCTGGCACCAAATGAGGAAGTACCTGGGCTGTTTTATCAGCTTGTGCGCATATGGGGTAGAGGGGGCAAGGGGAGTTGTGTGATGTGAAATCTATCAGCAGTCAAACGTTAAAAATTCAGTCAGAGTCTTATTATAATAAGAAATAAACATTTTTATTTTAAATATTTAGCTGCATTAGTAAAACTTAAAGAAAGAATCATTTCTGAGACATCTTTAAAATATACATCATGTATTTCCCAATAATTAAACTAACTGTGATCAATAGTTACTAAGGGATTGCAAAAAAATTTCAATATGGAGATAAATATAATAATTTCTTTGATAACTCAAATTTTTCACCATTCGTTTTTTCCATGTTGCAATGTTTCTCACAGTTCAAGATGTTTCCCACAGTTAGAAGGTTTATAATTTAAAGCAAGAACATGCAAATATTTTATATTGGTTTAAAGTTTGATTTATATTTGATTACTTTAAATTACTTTAAATATTTTCCATCTTTAAAAAAAAACTATCCTTTTAACTAACCGTCTTATTTACAGATATGATGGTTACAAATCCACACACAAAAAAGTGTATTCTAAAATTCATAAGGTTTTATCATAATTTAAAAACATGTTACATGACGACTTTCTAATATTGACTCTTATCCTCTGAACTGAAGAAGCCCTTACTGTACTAGCAGAAGGTTATCCTAAAACATCAGCATTTCTACCATAATGAGAGAACAGAGGCTGAAAAGTTCTGAGCCTACTCATGACTTAACTGTTTCTACTTTTAGAGCAGGACTGACCTTTCTCAAGCACAGGATTTGAAGGGACATTCATACAACTTTTGGGGACTTCAAAAAGTTAGGAACTTTCACCCCTGAGTTTAATATGATTGATGTCCATACATTTCAAATTTTAGAGCTTTGGTGAATGACTATGATGAAAATCAGTGTTATTTTGACAATTTGGTGGTAAAAAAAACCTCTAAGGAATGGTCTTTTCTAAAAATATCACAAAATGTCTATTATGGGAATATGAGACTGGTTAAGCAAATGCTAGTTAACTAGAAACTATCATTTCTATTATATATTCGTTTTGTGTATGTGTGCCCTCTTTTCCTTTGCTGAGATATAAAAATGTACATGAAAGAACAGTGATTTATATATGTAAACTGACATATGTTGAAAGAACATAATGAAGCTGGAATATGCATTTCTTCTTTTAAAAAAGAGCAAAAATATTTCTTTTGTTGAAATTTTAGTACCCATCAAGCCCAGTTCAAAATTTACTTTGTCATTCATATTTACCCTGGTCTACCCAGATGTATTTAATCTCCCTTCTACTTAAAGATTTAAAGAACAACGACAAGAAACAACCAAGCTCACAGATACAGAGAACAGACTGGTGGTTTCCAGAGGCAGGGGATGGAGCATGAGCAAATGAGTTAAGCGGGGGGTTAAAGGGACAAACTTCCAGTTATAAATTAAAGAAATCATGGGGGTGTATTGTACTTTTGAAAGACAGTAAGGGAGTAGATTTAAAAAATTCTCACCCCAAGAAAAAAAATTTATGTATGGGGATGATATTATTAGACGTATTGTAGTGATCATTTCACAATATATACAAATACTGAATAATTATATTGTACACTTGAAACTAATATAATATTATACATCATTTATACCTCAAAAAAAGATTTAAGTGTTTATCCTTCATTTAGTCACATTCTGCCTTGACTATTGCTTTGAATTTATTTACCTCTACTGAAGCTTCTACTACAAAAAATCCAGTCTTACGTTAATATGATTCAAAGAAATATATATGTGTATATATGTATATACATACATACACACACACACATATATATATAAAATCTTTGCAAGACTGAAAGATAGATGAGAAAGTAACCTTGAGGAGAAGCATATGAATAGCATATGACTAGACCGCTGGGACTGTGCACAGTATATAAGGATATTTGTGTCCCATTTGTGCTGAGCAGAGAGCACCCGTGAAGAGGAGACTTTTAATAATTAAGTAAGATGACCCATCCTATGAAATTCTGTCAGATGCCATTCTGTGTACTTATAAAGCGTCCATGACAGCAGGAAGAAAGACTATGCATGGCCTCAAATTCATAATATCCCTCACCAAGGCTCATCTTCCAACTACCACTATTAAGGATCCTGTTGACAACAGCAAAAACAAATTCCAAGTCTTTGATCTGGCATAATTCCCTGGGAGTACCAGACGTGGTGGCAGGTTGTTTCCACTATCTCCTTGCATCATCGAAGGAGTAATGATTTACCCTCAGATGAAGAGATTCGTATACCAGATTAATACACAGATTTGTTTTTCCAGTCTGAAACTTTTCTGTCAGCACCACCATTCATGCTTTATCCATCATTTTGACATTCCACACATCATCATGGGATTCAGTTCCTGGCAAAGGAATGGTGGAATAACCTACTGGAGGCTCAATACAAAATCATCTGGGATACATAAACTACACATTTAGGATGCTATTCTTTAAGATGTGGCATATTCCTCCAAGGAGAGGCCACACACAGTGCCATCTACTCTAGAGCCCTCTACCCAGTAACAAAGGAACAGAAAATAAAATGTCTCCTGTCACTGACAGCAAACAAACCACATTCCCATATCTGTAAAGTTGATCAGTTGGTTGGGAGGTTTTAGTGCTTAAGAGAGAAATGTTTCCACTAGGGCACAGTCAGGGTCCTATTAAATTGGAAGCTGAAACAGGCCCTGACCATCTTAGGCTCCCCATGCAGATTCAGTCAGGCAAAATAATGAAGCATTGTATTGGCTGATGTGTGACTGATTCTAAAACCTCAGGGCAAACTGAGCCACTGTTACTCAATGAGGATAAGGAGAATATATTGAAAACCAGAAGTTATTACTGATGCACTGCCTAGTATGGCTTTTATGAGAATGCTAGTACATTGGAAACTTTTACATGACAACTTGATAAAGACATAACCACCAAGGATTCAATCTATGTAAATATGCAGGTTTCGGTCACCTCATGGAAGAGGAATCTTATCTAGCTGAGATACTGATAAAAGGTAATCCTCAATCACAAGCACTGAGTATAATTATTTTGCTATTACTCATTACAATCTTGATCAGCCAAAAAAATGTTTTGATTCACAGACATTTTTTTCATATATTTTAGCGGCAGTAAAATATTTTGCCATTGGAAGATCAGACATAATTACTTAGATAGCCATCTAATTATTTGAGTTTTTTACCTTTGACTCTTAATCCATTTGAAATTTGATGCATAGCTTGAGGTACTTATATGTTTCTACCTTAAAAATTAATAACCTTACCAACTGAATGATTTTAAATTTATTTAAGTATAATATATAATGAATGATTTCTCAGATGGGTCAAGTATAATCTTTATTATTTATGAAATTATTTTGTATGAGGCAAAACAAATACATATTATTTCAACTGTTGGTGACAGAATTTCTTTTAGTATAGAACCTTCTTTGGGGAGGAGCATATGTTGGATAAATTAGTTAAATGATGTAGAAATTTTTCTGATTAAAAGTTAGAACTGGCGAACATTTTATCACAATCAGTACAAACCTTTCTCACTTCCTTTTTCCTTCTTCCACTTGCACGTGTTCCGTGCAAATCTACCATTTCTCTTGTTCATTCTATTCCTTCATGTTGCTCATTAAAATGTTACATTTTATACCCAGTATTGTTCGCAATCTACAAGGTTTTTATCATTTAGATAAAAGCAATCTACTTCATGCACAGCTGTTTTCCGGTATGATCTAACAGCTTTAGTGGTATGTCTCAGACACCTAATGCCACACAGAGCATCGCTGAGCTTTTCCCATACGTAAATTATATTACTTGTAGATGAACTTGTTTTATAACATGTATCTAGAAAGAGTTTCAGCTCATTTAATGAAATGTCTAACATCAAATTTCATTGAAAATGTGCCTGCAATCACTATTTTCCATTGCATATATATCCCTGATTTATTTTGTTTTTATTACATATTTCTAAAACATAACTTTGTATATGAATATTGATGTTTTAAACATTTATACCACATTTTATATCTTTATTTTAGTGACTTTTTAATTTTCGATTGCAATGTACTACTTGAAATTTGTAATTAAAGAAGTTTAATTGAACTGTATTTTGTGTTTGGTTTGCATGGTTATTTTATTGTTATTAATATATGTCATATCACTTAAAGTCCATGAATCTACATTTTTGAAAATTAGCCAATTGGCTTTAATTTCACATCCCTGCATCATTTTCAAGAGACCAAAATTTTGTTGTCTTGCTTTAGATCATGTTTAAGTTTTTTGTTTGTTTGTTTTGTTTTGTTTTTGCGGTACGCGGGGCTCTCACTGTTGTGGCCTCTCCCCTTGCGGAGCACAGGCTCCGGACGTGCAGGCTCAGCGGCCATGGCTCACGGGCCCAGCCGCTCTGCGGCATGTGGGATCTTCCCGGACCGGGGCGCAAACCCGTATCCCCTGCATCGGCAGGCGGACTCTCAGCCACCACGCCACCAGGGAAGCCCATGTTTAAGTTTTAAATTGGAAATTTCAAGTTGAATGCCATAACTAATTAAATGTTTCCATCCTTTTATATGTGAGTGAAATACTTTTCATTTTAATCTTATGAAGTGTTTTGGGAAAAAATACATAGGCAAAGAGGAGCAATAAAATCAAGTAATGGCTCTACTGAAAGTTTAACATGATTACCTCCATCTTTCATTTTAGAAATTGAGTTTTGGTGAAAAACAATCATGTTTACTACATACATTACTTTGTATTATCTTAGTCTAATAAAATATCAAGCAGAAGCATGGAGTGGATGGGAACTAGTAGGAGAGAAAGATTTGGCAAGTAAAATGAAATGAAACCACTGAAAAAGCACTCATTCTTAATTAAGAACTGAGAACCTGACATTGCTGGGGGGAAAAAATCTACAGAAAAATTTTTTAAATTGATCTTTATTGGAGTATAATTGCTTCACAATACTGTGTTAGTTTCTGTTGCACAACAAAGAGAATCAGCCATATGCATACATAGGTCCCCATATCCCCTCCCTCTTGAGCCTCCCTCCCATCCTCCCTATCCCACCCCTCTATGTCATCACAAAGCACCATGTCCATTTCCCTGTGCTATACTGCTGCTTCCCACCAGCCAACTATTTTACATTCTGTAGTGTATATATGTTGATGCTATTCTTACTTTGCCCCAGCTTTGCCCTCCCACCCCACATCAAGTCTATTCTCTCTGTGTACATCTTTATTCCTGCCCTGCAACTAGGTTCATCAGTACCATTTTTTTTTTTTTTAGATTCCATATATATGCATTAGCATATGGTATTTGTTTTTCTTTTTCTGACTTACTGAAATATGAAGTACTCTGTATGACAGACTCTAGGTCCATCCACCTCCCTACAAGTAACTCAATTTCGTTTCTTTATATGGATGAATAATATTCCATTGTATATATGTGCCACATCTTTATCCATTCATCTGTCTATGGACACTTAGGTTGCTTCCATGTCCTGGCTATTGTAAATAGAGCTGCAATGAACATTGTGGTACATGACACTTTTTGAATTTTGGTTTTCTCAGGGTATATGCCCAGTAGTAGGATTGCTGGGTCATATGGTAGTTCTATTTTCAGTTTCTTTAGGAACCTCCATACTGTTTTCCATAGTGGTTGTATCAATTTACATTCCTACCAACAGTGCAGGAGGGTTCCATTTTCAACACACCCTTTCAAGCATTAATTGTTTCTAGATTTTTTGATAATGGCCATTCTGACTGGTGTGAGTTGATACCTCATTGTAGTTTTGATTTGCATTTCTCTAATAATTAGTGATGTTAAGCATCTTTTCATGTGCCTCTTGGCCATCTGTATGTCTTCCTTGGTGAAATGTCTATTTAGGTCTTCTGCCCATTTTTTTTTTAACATCTTTATTGGGGTACAATTGCCTTACAATGCTGTGTTAGTTTCTGCTTTATAACAAAGTGAATCAGCTATACATATACATATATGCCCACATCTCCTTCCTCTTGTGCCTCCCTCCCATTTCCACCCATTTTTTACTGGATTGCTTTTTGATATTGAGCTCCAGGAGCTGTTTGTATATTTTGGAGATTAATCCTTTGTCTGTTGTTTCATTTGCAAATATTTTCTCCCATTCTCAGGGTTGTCTTTTTGTCTTGATTATGGTTTCCTTTGGTGTGCAAAAGCTTTTAAGTTTAATTAACTCCTATTTGTTTATTTTTGTTCTTATTTCCATTACTCTAGGAGGTGGGTCAAAAAAGATCTTACCGTGGTTTATGTCAAACAGTGTTTTTGGCTATGTTTTCCTCTAAGAGTTTTATAGTGTCTGGTTTTACATTTAAGTCTTTAATCCATTTGGAGTTTATTTTTGTATGGTGTTAGGTAGTGTTCTAATTTCATTCTTTTACATGTCGCTGTCCAGTTTTCCCAACACCACTTATTGAAGAGGCTGTCTTTTCTCCATTGTATGTTCTTACCTCCTTTGTCATAAATTAGGTGCCTATATGTGTGTAGGTTTATCTCAGGGCATTCTACTTTGTGCCACTTACCTATATTTCTGTTTTTGTGCCAGTATCATACTGCCTTGATTACTGTAGTTTTGTGGTATAGTTTGAAGTCAGGGAGCCTGACTTCTCCAACTACGTTTTTCTTTCTCAAGATTGCTTTGACAATTCAGGGTCTTTTGTCTTTCTGCATGAATTGTAAAATTTTTTGTTCTAATTCTGTGAAGAATGCCATTGGTAGTTTGATAGGGATTGCATTGAATCTGTAGATTGCTTTGGGTAGTATAGTCATTTTCACAATGTTGATTCTTCCAATCCAAAAACATGGTATATTTCTCCAACTGTTTATGTCATCTTTTCTTTCTTTCATCAGTGTTTTATAGTTTTCTGAGTAGAAGTCTTTCGCCTCCTTAGGCAGGTTTATTCCTAGGTATTTTATTCTTTTTGTTGCAGTGGTAAATGTGAGTGTTTCCTTAATTTCTCTTTCTGATTTTTTGTTGTTGGTGTATAGGAATGCCAGAGATTTCTGTGCAATTTTGTATCCTGTAACCTTACCAAATCATTAATTAGTTCTAGTAGTTTTCTGGTGGCATCTTTAGGATTTTCTATGTATGTATCATGTCATTGGGTAACATTGACAGTTTTACTTCTTTTTTTCCAACTTTTATTCCTTTTATTTCTTTTTCTTCTCTGATTGCTGTGGCTAGGACTGCCAAAACTATGTTGAATAAGAGTGGTGAGAGTGGACATCCTTGTCTTTCCTGACTTTAGTGGAAATGCTTTCAGTTTTTCACCATTGATTATGATGCTTGTTGTGGGTTTGTCACATATGGCCTTTATTATTGAGGTAGGTTCCTTCTATGCCCATTTTCTGGAGAGTTTTTATCATAAATGGGTGTTGAATTTGGTCAAAAGCTTTTTCTGCATTTATTGAGATTATCATATGGTTTTTATTCCTTAATTTGTTAATGTGGTGTATCACAGTGATTGATTTGCATATATTTGAAGAATCCTTGCATCCTTGGGATAAATCCCACTTGGTCATGGTGTATGATCCTTTTAATGTGCTGTTAGATTCTGTTTGCTAGTATTTTGTTCAGGATTTTTGCATCTATGTTCATCAGTGATATTGGTGTATAATTTTCTCTTTTTGTGATAGTTTTTTCTGGTTTTGGTATCAGGGTTATGGTGGCATTGTAGAATGAATTTGGGAGTGTTTGTCCCTCTAATTTTTTAGAATAGTTTGAGAAGGATTGGTGTCAGATCTTCTCTAAATGTTTGATAGAATTCACCTGTGAAGCCATCTGGTCCTGGACTTTTGTTTGTTGGAAGATATTTAATCACAGTTTCAATTTCAGTACTTGTGATTGGTCTGTTTATTTTTCCTATTTCTTCCTGGTTCAGTCTTGGAAAGTTGTACCTTTCCAAGAATTTGTCCATTTCTTCGTGGTTGTCCATTTTATTGGCATATAGTTGTTTGCAATAGTCTCTTATAATACTTTGAATTTTTGCAGTGTCAGTTGTGATTTCTCCTTTTTCGTTTCTAATTTAATTGATTTGCATCCTCTCCTTTTTCTTGATGAGTCTGGCTAAGGATTTATCAATTTTGTTTGTCTTCTCAGAGCCAGCTTTTAGTTTTATTGATCTTTACTATTGTTTTCTTTGTTTCTATTTCATTTATTTCTGCTCTGATATTTATGATTTCTTTCCTTCTACTGGCTTTGGGTTTTCTTTGTTCTTCTTTCTCTAGTTGTTTTAAGTGTAGGGTTAGATTGTTTATTTGAGATTTTTCTTCTTTCTTGAGGTGAGATTGTATTGCTATGTACTTCCCTCTTAGAACAGCTTTTGCTGTGTCCCATAGGTTTTGGGTCATCATGTTTTCATTGTCATTTGTTTCAATGTATTTTATTATTTCTTCTTTGATTTCTTCAGTGATCTCTTGGTTATTTAGTAGCACACTGTTTAGCCTCCATGTATTTGTGGTTTTTACAGTTTTCTTCCTGTAATTGATTTCCAATCTCATAGCATTGTGGTCAGAAAAGATGCTTGATATGATTCAATTTTCTTAAATTTACTGAGGCTTGATTTGTGACCTAATATGAGAACGATCCTGGAGAATGTTCCATGTGCACTAGAGAAGAAAGTGTATTCTACCACTTTTGGGTGGAGTGTTCTATAAACATCAATTAGATCTATCTGGTCTACTGTGTCATTTAAAGCTTGTGTTTCCTTATTTATTTTCTTTTTGGATGTTCTGTCCATTCGTGTAAGTGGGGTGTTAAAGTCCCCTGCCATGAATGTGTTACTGTTGATTTCTCATTTCATGGTTGTTAGCATTTGCCTTATGTATTGAGGTGCTCCTATGTTTGGTGCATAACCATTTATAATTGTTATATCTTCTTCCTGGATTGATCCCTTGAACATTATGTAGTATCCTTCTTTGTCTCTTGGAACAGTCTTTATTTTAAAGTCTATTTTCAGCAAAGGAAACCATAAACAAGACAAAAAGACAACTCTCAGAATGGGAGAAAATATTTACAAATGAAGCAACTGACAAAGGATTAATCTCCAAAGCATACAAGCAACTCATGCAGCTCAATATCAAAAAAACAAACAACCCAATCCAAAAACGGGCAGAAGACCTAAACAGACATTTGTCCAACGAAAATATACAGATTGCCAACAAACACATGAAAGAACGTTCAACATCATTAATCATTAGAGAAATGCAAATCAAAACTACAATGATATCATCTCACACCAGTCAGAATGGCCATCATCAAAACATCTACAAACAATAAATGCTGGAGAGGGCGTGGAGAAAAGGGAACCCTCTTGCACTGTTGGTAGGAATGTAAATTGATACAGCCACTATGGAGAACACTATGGAGGTTCCTTAAAAAACTAAAAGTAGAACTACCATACTACCCAAAAATCCCACTACTGGGCATATACCCTGAGAAAACCATAATTCAAAGAGTCATGTACCAAAATGTTCATTGCAGCTCTATTTACAATAGCCAGGACATGGAAGCCACCTAAGTGTCCATCAACAGATGAATGGATAAAGAAGATGTGGCACATGTATACAATGGACTATTACTCAGCCATAAAAAGGGACGAAACTGAGTTATTTGTAGTGAGGTGGATGGACCTAGAGACTGACATACAGAGTGAAGTAAGTCAGAAAGAGAAAAACAAATACCATATGCTAACACATATATATGGAATCCAAAAAACAAAAAAAAAGAAAAAAGAAAAACAATGGTCAGAAGAACCTAGGGGCAAGATGGGAATAAAGATGCAGACCTACGAGAGAATGGACTTGAGGATACAGGGAGGGGGAAGGGTAAGTGAGAGAGTGGCATGGACATATATACACTACCAAATGTAAAATAGCTAGCTAGTGGGAAGCAGCCGCATAGCACAGGGCACAGGGAGATCAGCTAGGTGTTTTGTGACCACTTAGAGGGGTGGGATAGGGAGGGTGGGAGGGAGGGAGATGCAAGAGGGAAGAGACATGGGGACATGTGTATAACTGCTTCACTTTGTTATAAAGCAGAAACTAACACACCATTGTAAAGCAATTATACTCCAATAAAGATGTTTAAAAAAAAAAATCCCATGTGAAAGATACCAGAGATAAAAGGTCACATACTGTATGATTCCATTTCTGTAAAATATCTGGAATAGGTAAATCAATCCATAGAGACAGAAAGAAGATGAGTGGTTGCCAGGGGCTAGAGTTGGGGGAGAAT
This sequence comes from Lipotes vexillifer, assembly GCF_000442215.2. Classification (NCBI taxonomy): domain Eukaryota; kingdom Metazoa; phylum Chordata; class Mammalia; order Artiodactyla; family Lipotidae; genus Lipotes; species Lipotes vexillifer. Next base: position 2,637,274 of record NW_006781351.1, on the reverse strand, counting down.
GGAGAGCAACAGCTTAATGGGATTTTATTTGGAGGTGATGGAAATAGTTTAAAACTAGATAGAGGTGATGGTTGCAAAACATTGTGAATGTACTAAATGCCACTGAATTATTCACTTTATTTATTTATTTTTTGATGTGGACCATTTTTAAAGTCTTTATTGGATTTGTTACACTATTGCTGCTGTTTTATGTTTGGGGTTTTTTGGCCCCGAGGCACATGGGAGCTTGGCTCCCCAACCAGGGATCAAACCTGAGCCCCCTGCAGTGGAAGGCAAAGTCTCGACCACTGGACCACCAGGGAAGTCCCAAATTATTCACTTTAAATGATTAATTTTACATTGTGAAAATTTCCTCTCAACAACAACAACAGTTGGGGGACTGAATCAATGGTACGTGCTCCTTTCAAAAGAGGCAACTGCTGCTCATCACTGCCAGGCTGCAAGAAGAAATGCAAGCTCACTGTTACCAGAGTTTTCAACTTTTCAGGATAAGCCAGAAATCCAAATTTGTATGTAAACTCTCCCAAGTTTTATGCACTGATAACCAATTAAAAGTTTTTAAAATCTCAAAGAAAAAAAATAATAAAGTCTATTTTGTCTGATATGCGAATTGCTACTCCAGCTTTCTTTTGATTTCCATTTGCATGGAATATCTTTTTCCATCCCCTCACTTTCAGTCTGTATGTGTCCCTAGGTCTGTAGACAGCATATATATGAGTCTTGTTTTTGTATCCATTCAGCCAGTCTGTGTCTTTTGGTTGGAGCATTTTATTCATTTACATTTAAGGTAGTTATCGATATGTATGTGCCAATTACCATTTTCTTAATTGTTTTGGCTTTGTTATTGTAAGTCTTTTCCTTCTCTTGTGTTTGCTAGCTAGAGAAGTTCCTTTAGCATTTGAAAAGTAGCAAAAGTAAAGCATAAAGTAAAGCTGGTTTGGTGGTGCTGAATTCTCTTAGCCTTTGCTTGTCTGAAAAGCTTTTGACTTCTCCATCGAATCTGAATGAGATCCTGCTAGGTAGAGTAATCTTGGTTGTAGGTTTTTCTCTTTCATCCCTTTAAGTATATACCGCCACTCCCTTCTGGCCTGCAGAGTTTCTGCTGAAAAGTCAGCTGATAACCTTATGGGCATTCCTTTGTATGTTACTGTTTTTGTTTTTCCCTTGCTGCTTTTAATATTTTTTCTTTGAATTTAATTTTTGTTACTTTGATTAATATGTGTCTTGGTGTGTTTCTCCTAGAGTTTATCCTTTATGGGACTCTCTGTGCTTCCTGGACTTGTGTGACTATTTCCTTTCCCAAGTTAGGGAAGTTTCCAGCTATAGTCTCTTTTAATATTTTCTCACCGTTTCTTTTTCTCTTCTTCTTCTGGGACCCCTATAATTTGAATTTTGGTGTGTTTAGTGTTGTCCCAGAGGTCTCTGAGATTGTCTTCAATTGTTTTCATTCTTTTCTCTTTATTCTGCTCCTCAGCAGTTACTTCCACCATTTTGTTTTCCAGCTCACCTATTCATTCTTCTGCCTCAGTTGTTCTGTTATTGATTCCTTCTGGTGTATTTTTCGTTTCAGTTATTGTGTTGTTCATCTGTTTGTTTGTTCTCTAGTTCTTCTAGATCTTTGTTAAACTTTTCTTTTATTTTCTCAATCTGTGCCACTATTCTATTTCTGAGATTCTGGATCAGCTTTACTATCACTATTGTGAATTCTTTTTCAGGTAGATTGCCTATTTCCTCTTCATTTATTTGGTCTTGTTGGTTTTTACCTTGCTCCTTCATCTGTGACATATTTTTGCCATCTAATTTTTTTTTTTTTTTTAATGAGTGGGATTGTGTTCCTGTCTTACTGGTTGTTTGCCCTGAGGCTTCCAACACTGGGGTTTGTAGGCTATTCGGTAGAGTTGGGTCTTGGTGCTGAGATGAGGAACTCTGTGAGACCTCACTCTGATGAATATTCCCATGAGTCTGAGTTTCTCTGTTAGTCCAGTGGTTCGGTCTTCAAAGCTCCCACTGCAGGAGCTTCGGCCGGACCCCAGGTTCATGAACCAAGATCTTGCAAGCCGCCTGAGGCAGCATAAAAACAAAACAACAATAACAAAGTAAAAAATAATATGAGATAGGTCTGTAGACAGCATATATATGAGTCTTGTTTTTGTATCCATTCAGCCAGTCTGTGTCTTTTGGTTGGAGCATTTTATTCATTTACATTTAAGGTAGTTATCGATATGTATGTGCCAATTACCATTTTCTTAATTGTTTTGGCTTTGTTATTGTAAGTCTTTTCCTTCTCTTGTGTTTGCTAGCTAGAGAAGTTCCTTTAGCATTTGAAAAGTAGCAAAAGTAAAGCATAATGTAGAGCTGGTTTGGTGGTGCTGAATTCTCTTAGCCTTTGCTTGTCTGAAAAGCTTTTGACTTCTCCATCGAATCTGAATGAGATCCTGCTAGGTAGAGTAATCTTGGTTGTAGGTTTTTCTCTTTCATCCCTTTAAGTATATACCGCCACTCCCTTCTGGCCTGCAGAGTTTCTGCTGAAAAGTCAGCTGATAACCTTATGGGCATTCCTTTGTATGTTACTGTTTTTGTTTTTCCCTTGCTGCTTTTAATATTTTTTCTTTGAATTTAATTTTTGTTACTTTGATTAATATGTGTCTTGGTGTGTTTCTCCTAGAGTTTATCCTTTATGGGACTCTCTGTGCTTCCTGGACTTGTGTGACTATTTCCTTTCCCAAGTTAGGGAAGTTTCCAGCTATAGTCTCTTTTAATATTTTCTCACCGTTTCTTTTTCTCTTCTTCTTCTGGGACCCCTATAATTTGAATTTTGGTGTGTTTAGTGTTGTCCCAGAGGTCTCTGAGATTGTCTTCAATTGTTTTCATTCTTTTCTCTTTATTCTGCTCCTCAGCAGTTACTTCCACCATTTTGTTTTCCAGCTCACCTATTCATTCTTCTGCCTCAGTTGTTCTGTTATTGATTCCTTCTGGTGTATTTTTCGTTTCAGTTATTGTGTTGTTCATCTGTTTGTTTGTTCTCTAGTTCTTCTAGATCTTTGTTAAACTTTTCTTTTATTTTCTCAATCTGTGCCACTATTCTATTTCTGAGATTCTGGATCAGCTTTACTATCACTATTGTGAATTCTTTTTCAGGTAGATTGCCTATTTCCTCTTCATTTATTTGGTCTTGTTGGTTTTTACCTTGCTCCTTCATCTGTGACATATTTTTGCCATCTAATTTTTTTTTTTTTTTTAATGAGTGGGATTGTGTTCCTGTCTTACTGGTTGTTTGCCCTGAGGCTTCCAACACTGGGGTTTGTAGGCTATTCGGTAGAGTTGGGTCTTGGTGCTGAGATGAGGAACTCTGTGAGACCTCACTCTGATGAATATTCCCATGAGTCTGAGTTTCTCTGTTAGTCCAGTGGTTCGGTCTTCAAAGCTCCCACTGCAGGAGCTTCGGCCGGACCCCAGGTTCATGAACCAAGATCTTGCAAGCCGCCTGAGGCAGCATAAAAACAAAACAACAATAACAAAGTAAAAAATAATATGAGACTAGGAAACTAACAGATATGTTAGGAAGAATATAAAAATAAAAATATAGATGAATCAACAACCAGAAAGTACATCAGTACCACAGTAGTAAAAAAAGAGGAGGAGGGAAAAGAAAAGGAGCGGGGGAGGCCTTGGTTGTGGAGGGTGGGGCCTAAGCAGTGGCAAAGTTTGGGTGGGGCCAGTCCTCAGGACCCACAGGGCTGGAAAAGGCCCTGGGGCTGCAGGGGGTGGGGCTTAAGCTCAAGGAACAGAAGGGGCTCAGGCATGTCCCCCACCCTAGTCTCAGAGGGCAGGGGACCTCACCTGGGAGCCCAGGAGGCTTCCTGGGCTCCAGTGGGTGGGGCAAACTCCTCTCCTCTCCTGCTCCTCCTGTCTGGGAGGGCCCCTCCCACCTGCCTCTCCTGATCTCCCTGGCCTCCCTCCTATGCCCCCAAGGACCCATGTGGCCTGCAAGGGGCCTTGGAGGGCAGAGGACCAGCCTGGGAACTCAGCAGGTTCCCCGACCCGAGTGGGC
>NW_006781351.1:2530589-2633213 GCF_000442215.2 Lipotes vexillifer | reverse complement strand
CGCTCTTCCCAGAGAGTTCCTCCTGCCTTCTCCAGATCTCCCTGGCCTCAGGGGCACCGATCCTGTCTGGCCTCCACTTCTCCTTCCCCCTCAGTACCCCTACATCCTACTGGTTCACTTTGGGGTTTCTCTCATCTCCTTGGAGGTCAGAGTCCCCCACCAGTGGCCGGCAGGTGCCCTAGTTGTAGGGAGATGCTAACTCCACGTCTTCCCACACTGCCATTTTGACTCCTCCTCTTTCATACCCTTTTATAACAACAATCTACAGAAATTTTAAAACCTTGGTATATAAACACTAATATCTTTCACCTAAGTTTAAATAGGCATGTATTTTATGTGATTATCCTATCCTATCAATGCACACATATGACATGTTTGCCTATAATTTACAAAAAGTAATAGCTCCTTATAGGATCTACATCTCTTTGTATATTCAGCATAAAATCACTTAAAATAAGTTTGTAAAGTTCTAAGATGTGTAAAAATGCCAGAACTATGTATAGTAGTAGAAGAAATTAGATACGAGTATTGGAAGCAATCAAAGAGTCTAGGGGACTAAAACCGAACTATAACGACAAAGATGGATCAAGAATATTGATGAGAGACAAGCACAATTAGAAATTAGTAAGAAAAGCAAACTGCCATAAGACTAATCAAGTTCTAGAAGTATCAGACGAGAAAGTTCAATAGGTTGTAATCAGCATGAAAGACATAGAATATATGTGCTACATTTGTGCACTATGAATTTAAAGATATTGGGGCAAAGTTTAGAAACATTAAATATATGTGCAAAATGTAGCCAGGGTTGAAAGAATTCAATCAACCCACATTTTAAAACATTTGCTCTATTTTAAGAATTGCTTAAGAGAGATACATGAGAAGCAAAAAGTATAGAGAACATACACGAGAATAACAATTTAGAAAAAAATTTACATGGATAGCAAGATTAAACCACACCCTGAAAATAATGCTTTTTGTGTCAAATACAAAGCTTACTAACATAGTTTAAAATCTGCTAAGAATGGCATAAATTTCCCAGTATATATCTAGTTATAATTTATGAAAACAGAAAATATGGGCTAACCAAAGCAAGCGTATGGTCAGTATGATCATAAAGCAAACTGTTATTTGATATGGATGACCACCTCTTTGACGTCTCCTTTGGGACAAAAAAGGAATTAATAAGTGTCATCATCTATACTGTCTTGTATAGGTTACATTTCTTTTTAAGTTATGTTCATGCTTGGTGAATATTTTGCAAAATATTTTAAATCAAGTAGCTGAACATACAGTTGCCCTCTGGAGCAGTCTAACATTGATCTTATGAAGATCAATGGTGACTGTGCTATGCTATTTTTTCAATTTTCATTCAATAAAAAAAAACAATTTCAAGAATTTAATATACAATGGTTTAAGTGGTTTATTTATTTTTTTAAGTGGTTTATTGTCAACATGAACAAGAAAGTTAAAAAAGGTAACATATACTGATTGAATTAATGTCAGGCACTATTTCTCCAGTGGTGATTATTCTAAATATTTGGGTTTATGTGTGATGCAACTGTAATATGTAGCAAAACAGAAGTAAAAGGACCATCCTAAAATTTTAAGATGTATAAAATGTTTGAGAAAGAACATATACACTCAAAAAAGACCAGAAAGTCCATGGTCCAGGATCTGTAACTGTAGTGAATACACTGATAAGAGATATATGCAAGTGTGCATGTTGTGTGTGTGTCTTGGAGAATTGCTAGAAAAAGCTTCCTCGAGTTGGTACTTTAAATGAGTGGCTTTATTTATCAGAAGGAGAGAGTAAAATTGCAAAGTTTTCCTAAAAAAATGAGGCAGCAAAAGTGAAGGTACTGGGCTATGAGGCGGCATGGTATGTCTGAGCACAGGTGATTTTGTGCTGTCGAAAAGGAAGGAAAAAAAGGAGTTGTTCAAAATGATGCTAGCAAGGCTTGCAAGACCCACTCATTTAAGTGTGGTATGTATGCCATTTGAGGAATTTAGAATTTGGAAGGATTTGGAGAGGTACTGATCAGTGTTAAACATGGGAGTAATATGCTTATGTTTACTTTTTAGATCCACAATTCTGGCATGGATATAGATTTAGCACTTCTGTTTCCAGTCTAATCTAATATGGCAGATTAGAATTACCCAAACAACTTTCTCCATTGAGAAAACTACAATATCAAATAAAATATACTAAGAATAATTATTTAAACATGTTGCTAACTTAATGAAAGCAGTAATTTTGAAAGGAACAAGGAAGAAATTGCAGAGATAAGCAAGTGCTTGTTCCAGATTAAGTCTTGAATGTAGTTGCTAAAAAATTGGGACCCTGAGTTGCCACCTAGACAATACCAAGCCACAGAGAACAAGATATAAAGATTTGACTTCTGCTTCTGCGTATGATGGAGTAGCTTGAATCTAACTAACCCTCATTTACTAACAATTGGAAGAGCTGGGGGTGAACAAACTATTTGACGGCACTGGAAAGCAACCAACACACTCAGGAACTGAGGGACTGTGATCCTTGAAACAAGGGAAATATACAAGGTAGGTTCCACATTTGTCCCTGAGGCCACTTTCTGGTTTGCTGCATCGTAGTGGCATAGGGCCAAACAGAAGGAAGTGGTCTTAAGAGGAAAGGCTGTGTTGGACCCTCACAAAGTGACTAGAGGTAGCTATAATGGAAGCCAGCTGGGCCGTCCACCAGCAGCATGTCAGAGGTTTTTGTTTTCTGCAGACCTTAACTGGACCTTGTGGAAGGTTGCCAAGAGGCCATTTCTGAAGGGCTTTCTACTGAAGGAAATATCCTCAACTTAAACAGTACTATTGGTAGACGTCAAGTGATGAAAGTAGAGTCCTGTAAGTGTCTTCCAGAGGACATATATCACCCTTTAAAAGAAAACTTTAAGAATATTCTAACAGTAAAGTATCTCTAACAATCTGAAAATGTCTATGTGTGTGTGTGTGCACACGCGTACACACACACACACACACACACACACGTGGCAGCTTTAACCACCTACAAAGACTGGAGAATTTTAATATCTTGCAATCACAAGGCAATCGAGTAAGGCTTTTCCTGCCCCTTACTTTGCCACTCTCTCCCCAGTCCCTCTGACTCTGCTTGGACTCTGTCATACAAATGTCCCACTACCCTAAGACCTTCATGCTGAAGAGGTCACATATAAGCTCTGCAGGCAACTGCCCACTTGAATTTTTAGCCAACAACCAGCATCAATGGGCAGCCATGCAAGTGAGTTACCTTGGACATCCAGTCCAGTAAAAACTTCAAATGATTTCAGCCTCAGCTACCATCTGACTATGACCACAGAGATACTCCAAACAAAAACAGGGCAGACAAACCACTCCCAAATTCCTGACCTACAAAATCATAAGCAAAAGGAATTTGTTTTTTAATCACTTATTTGGAGGTAATTTTTTTATATGTCAGTAGTAATTACAATAAGAAAGCTGTGATTATTGGGATTATTCACCAAATATTCACTCCCCATTGATGGTGGACTTAGACTTACGATTTGCTTTGGCCAAAGAAAATCCTTGAAATGGCCTCTTGCACAGGGACCTTGCACTCTTGCATTCCTGATACTTTGATGAGAAGAAACTTGTACCCCTCCACACTGGGACACATGAGTAGCAGAAGTGAGCCCAGTTGTCAACAGGGAGCTATGCCCAGGCAGACATACAGCTGGAAACACAGCTACCCATCTGAGCCAAAAATCAGAGAAGTACCTCAACTGAGCTGCAGAGACGAAGTGTAAATCCTATTGTTGTATGCCACTGAGATTTTCTAACTGTCATGCAGCTATTTCACAGTAATAGTTGACTGATAATTGAGGTTCACTCTGGGGAAAATATATGTGTATTATTGGGGGTGAAGGTGAAAATCAGAGTTGGGGAAACTATGGCTTAGTTAAAATAGTGAGTAACTAAACTTAGTATGACACAGCAGTGGTGATTAAGAGCATGGAATTTGGGAAGCTTACAACTACCTTTTCCAGAGGTAGCTACCTCTTATAATTTCTTTTTGAAACAGAGGAGAAAAAAACAGTGGTTCCTGGGCTTCCCTGGTGGCGCAGTGGTTGGGAGTCCGCCTGCCGATGCAGGGGACGCCGGTTCGTGCCCCGGTCCGGGAGGATCCCACATGCCGCGGAGCGGCTGGGCCCGTGAGCCATGGCCGCGGAGCCTGCGCGTCCGGAGCCTATGCTCCGCAACGGGAGAGGCCACAACAGTGAGAGCCCCGTGTACCGCAAAAAAAAAAAAAAAAAATCAGTGGTTCCAAAAGGTGAGATAGCTATGAATGAGGGGTGGGTTTCTAGGGTAAATATTACAGAGTGTACATGATCACAGAAAGTATTGTTACATATTTTAAATTTATCAGGTACAGATTTTTTAATTTATGGATAGCAAAATAAACTGAGGACTATAGCCAAGTGACCTCATCTACACGTCACAAGGCGTTTCTAGCCGTCTCATTTTCCCACTGGAAAAGTCTGTCATGATTGTAGCTCACAGACATGGACCATGATCTTATTCAGATCCTCTAACCTTCCTTCTTATCTTAATCAGGTCACCAAGACAAGAAACATCCTCTGCTTTCTCTGCGGGATGTAAACTGCCTAGCTATACTGTCTAACAAGTAACAAGTAATTGGACATGTTTGTGTTATAATTAATCAGCACTGCAGTTTTAAAATTTACCATTAAACAGTCATAACTTTATTGTCTTTGCTTTCATTGACAAACAATAATTTTGTTCTTTGAAAGGGTGATTTGGCTTTAAGAATAGTTCTGAGAGAACAAATCAATTTTTTTCCTTCTTAAACAGGTCTCAGGATTTTCCTATGTTAGGAAATATCAAACCTTTTCTTCAATATGTATGATGGTCTGGATGACCCATTTGTAAATATGTTCAACTATAAAAATGCTTTCATTTGTAGGAGCTTATGGAGAGCTGTCCTCTGATTAATCAAAATTCACTTGTACCACCACTGAGTATGCTGATTGTTGTGCTTTGATTTTGTATTTCAGTTTTCATAGTAATGGTATATATATATATATATATATATATATATATATATGTTTATATAATATATATATAAAATTTAGGGCTCTTTACTCTAACAGGGAATATAAAATAATTGATTTGGTTTTGTTAAAATAAGTAGACTTTGCCTAATATGACTTACTCCAGTCCAAAATCTATTACCCAACTCCCTTTAAACTCATTTTGGGTCTAATTATCAGAAAAATGCAAATGGAAGAAATCTAGTGCAAATTGGGTCTTATTATCTAGTTGCCTTAAATTATATTTGAATCAATATGGGAAAATCACAGAAAAGAAGAGAGATGGCCCTATGATGACCAATAAAGATAGTTTCAGTATGTGTTAATATTTATTATTGTGAAAACCTGTAATAATTTAATTAAGTTGCCTTATCTTTTCCCTTAAATTCTTAAAAAAAAAAACATATTAATGCAGCCAATGTGTTAATATTTATTATTGTGAAAACCTGTGATCATTTAATTAAGTTGCCTTATCTTTTCCCTTAAATTCTTAAAAAAAAAACATATTAATGCAGCCAAATAAGCACTTCAGAATTTTAAAAGTCTATTGATTTTTTTTTCTTCTAAAATCTCCTCAATAAGATTTGTCCCTAGAGAATTCTATAAAAGGGCAAAAGATGTCCTTGCCGCCTTGGCTCTTTCAGACAGTTGGCAGTTTAATGACTCACTGTACTTATAAATGTTCCTGATTAAGCTCTTTTAGTTTTATTCTGTAATTTAGTTTATATCATTACATTTTACACAGAATTTCTCATTTCTGCTACTGGATTCACATATCATTAAATGTCCACTTATGCAGTTGATAGTCTCTTGTAAACATCAAGTATGTTTTCTCTACTTGACCTTTGGTAATCTTCTATAACAGACCTTTTCTTTCAAATGGGCAGAAATGACTTTTTGCATGTAAGTTATCTATAACACAGTCTGTAAAATCATTTACCTTAAAATCAAACTTCAACTTCATATACACTGATATTGAGAAACAGGACTAAAAGATGATGCTAGAAATTAATTCTGTCCCCTAGGCTTAGTTTCATTCAGATCTTGGAAAAGATGTAACATTGAAGCAGCTGTTTGCTTACTAGGGTATTAAAGTTTCCCACCACAGAGTTTGACACTTTAGATCAAAAGATGTATAACTGAGTGTTAAAATATAATTTGACACTGAAGCAGAAGTGATATTAGATATGAAATTCCACCATAAGCTGCCACACCAAAATATAATCTTCCAAAAGATAACTGGGTCTAGGATTCTTGAACCCTCGCACCTACTTTGAGAATATAAAATAGTCAAATGGAAATATCACAAAAAAATTTTCTTGATGAGGGCTTTTCCCTCACTGTGAGCCTTCCCCCTTGTCAAAGGGGAGGCATGAGATCCCCTCTCTATTTCAAGCCATAGAAGGAGGACTCTATGGAGGCCTCAGTTAGAAGTCTATTCCCTGAGGTTTGTAGGCATAGGTGAATGGGGCCTGACTAATGTCTGAGAAAGCCAAAGCTGCCTTTGAACTAGGGCATGACTCCTGCCTGGAAAATCTAGAGACCAAGGAAAAAGCTGATGGACTATTTTGGGGGCAAGTTTAAGGAATACTATTGCCATGAAATAGATCTGCACTCAGAGTTTTCAGGCATGAGTTGCACAAATATTTCCCAGGGATAAGAGTCTCACATAACTGGGAAGCAGAAAGAAGGTGAAGGTATAATTCCTGATATCCTGGGAGTCACACAGTTATACACACAGGGAACTTCAAGGGAGAAAGACAGCAAAAATCCCCCAAAGAGCCCTGCAGAGAGTTAGCTTAAACCAGCTGCCAGGACTGGGAAGCAGGAAAGTATCCACAAATAGAGATTATCCAATCACCTTCCCTCCCCTCCCTCCCTCTTCTTTTGAATATGGAAGAAGCCAAACTTTAAGCGAGCTGTGGAAAATCTGGAATAGCACTGAGGCAAGAAGGACAAATCCCAAACCAAGTTTGATGTTTTTATTTTCATACTACTATGTTAAGATAGCATTTTCAAATTAAAATGTCTTGAAAGACTTATCTATAAGCAAGTAGTAAAAAACAAAACAAAACAAAACCAAGGGACCCCCCAAAAAACTTTCATACGGGCCAAGGAGTATTTACCCCAACTGAATACTTTTAAAGGGATGATGGCAGGCAAAGAAATAGGGATGTTATTATGTCATAAGTTCTGCTTACTCAGCACGATCGTGACCTAATTTTTGAAGGATTAAAGTACTTTGTATGATTGAAAATGTATCACATTTATTAAAAATAATGACATTGTATGTTTCTAAAATATGATACTAAAATACTAATTATTTATATTAGAAGGTTCCTAAAATTACATTAGTTAAAACTTATTTTAATAAATGTCAAGGCTTGGACTTAACTGGAGTTTCAATCCAGAATAAATAATATTAATTTGTTGTCCCTAAATATTTTTTCAAGTATTAATTATAAGCATTTGAAAATGAAGAATAGGTCTTACATGTTTGTACTTCCCCCATTTAGGCCAAGCATGACACTCGACAAAATATATCATCCTTAAATGTTTGGTGACTGATTCACTTGGGGGTTTTGAATAATTCAACTTAATAAAATTAATAAAAAACTAATAAAAATTATATTCAAATTAATAAAAGCTTACATTTCTAGCCTGTCTATGTGCTATGAAGGAGGTTATTATTATCTCCAATATCAAAAGAGGAAAAACCAAGGCTCAGAAAGTTTGTTAGTTCCCCCAAATCACAGTACCAGCAAAGCTAGAAGTGGAAATTGGTCTTACCGACTCCAAAGGCTACACTTTTTCCACTACATTGTATCACACGGTAAGCCAAATAAATTCAGTAACAAACCTATATATTTTCTAAACATAATTAATTAAAATCAAGTTATCAATATATTACTGAACTAGGTCACTTTACAAACTCCTTGATAAAAAACAAAACAAAAACAGAAATCTCTCAGAGCATACCAATTTGGTTGTTTGAAACAACAAAAACAAAAATAAGTTCTGCCTTGCTTAGTTTCTTAGAAAACCAGGAAAATTCTGGAACAGATTTATCTTGAAATATTTACAAAAGATTACAAGCATCCATTCACTCACATTTGCATCATTGATTCATCAGGTATTTGTTGGCCAACTATGCACTGCTCTAGACTCAGGAGATTAATCTTAGGAGACAAGACAATGTCTCTGTTTTATGCAACTTACATTTATATGGGAGAAGCAGGACAATAATCAAAAACAAATAAGTTTTAAGTGATATGCAGCTTATTACTAAAAGCATTCCATGTAATGAGAATTTTCTAAAATAGAAAATAATTTTTAAATCTTCTTTGAAGCAGCTATTTATATAAAGATTGAAACAGAAGTGCTCATGCATTGGTTAAGTACATTTCATCCTAACTGAGAGGCAAGTACTGAAAAACGTAGTACCTTCATATTATTCATAGATATAAAAATACCCTTTAATATCTTTAGAGGCAATATCTTAAAACACCACAAGAGGGTGACATTACTCTTTAAAAACAAATCTTTGGCTCAGAACATAAACATTCTTCAGTTTCCTAAAGCAAAAGCTAAAGCGTTCATTTTGTTTGTTTGTTTTTAGTGTTTTGAAAGCAAATATGAGTTTCCAAGAATATATAACTGTTGAAATCACATTAAAGAGTGATTTTCCAAATTAATATGTTAAAATCTATGAGACAGTTTAAAATAGCAGTGTGAATAAATGAATCAACTAGAGCTTTGGCCAATATTGACATTTCATCCTTAAAATTCTTGATCTAAAATTACTGTGGCTCGTCTCTTATGTTTACACACAACATTTTTTGTGTGTGTGTGTGGAGTTTTAGCATTTGGAATTCCCTGTCTTTGATAACAAATTGCAGAATGGTTATATATCAAAATATAGTAACAAAATGTCTTGATATCTTTTGGAAACTAATCCTTTACTGGTCACATCATTTGGAAATATTTTTTCTCATTCTGTGGGTTGTCTTTTCATTTTGTTTATGGTTTCCTTTGCTATGTGAAAGCTTTTGAGTTTAATTAGGTCCCATTTGTTTATTTTTGTTTTTATTTCCATTACTCTGGGAGATGGATCGAAAAAGATATTGCTGCGATTTATGTCAGAGAGTGTTCTGCCTATGTTTTCCTCTAAGAGTTTTATAGTGTCCGGTCTCACATTTAGGTCTTTAATCCATTTTGTGTTTATTTTGGTGTATGGTGTTAAAGAATGTTCTAATTTCATTTTTTTTACATGTAGCTGTCCAGTTTTCATCAAAACAAACAACCCAATCAAAACATGGGTAGAAGATCTAAACAGACATTTCTCCAAAGAAGACATGCAGATGGCCAAGAGGTACATGAAAAGACGTTCAACAATGCTATTAGAGAAATGCAAATCAAAACTACAATGAGATATCACCTCACACCAGTCAGAATTGCTATCATCAAAAAGTTTACAAACAATAAATGCTGGTGAGGAAGTGGAGAGAAGGGAACCCTCCTACACTGTTGGTAAGAATGTATCAATAAATTGGTACAGCCACTATGGAAAACAGTATGGAGGTTCCTTAAGAAACTAAAAATAGAGCTACCATATGACCCTGCAATCCCAATCCTGGGCACATACCTGGAGAAGAACATGGTCCAAAAGGATACATGCACCCCAATGTTCATTGCAGTGCTGTTTTCAATAGCCAAGACATGGAAGCAACCTAAATGCCCATCGACAGAAGAATGGATAAAGAAGATGTGGTACGTATATACAATGGACTATTACTCAGCCATTAAAAATGAAATAATGCCATTTGCAGCAATATGGATGGATCTAGAGAATGTCATACTGAGTGAAGTGAGTCAGACAGAGAAAGAGAAATATCATATGATATTGCTTATATGAGGAATCTAAAAGACCAATACAAATGAACTTATTTACAAAACAGACTCACAGACTTAGAGAATGAACTTATGGCTACCGGGGGGAAGGGTGGGTGGGGAGGGACAGTTAGGGAGTTTGGGATTGACACATACACACTGCTATATTTAAAATGGATAACCAACAAGGACCTACTGTATAGCCCAGGGAACTCTGATCCATATTCTGTAACAACCTACTTCGGAAAAGAATTTGAAAAAGAATAGGTACATGTATATGTATAACTGAATCACTTTGTTGTACACCTAAAACTAACACAACATTTTTTTAAACACAACATTGTTAATCAACTGCACTCGAATATAAAATAAAAGAAAAAAAAAGAATAAGTGATTGCTTATTTATATACTTAACACCATTTTGAGAAAAGATTTGAAGCTATAAAAAATGTATTTTGTAAAGATTATTTTAAAAGATAGTTTTATTATATGAAATGGTAAAATATATAAAAGCAAAATAAAATTGAAATCATGAAAAAAATCTTGATATCAAAGAGACTGCATTGATGATCTCTAATTATGTTAAAGAAATGACTTGTTTCAGGCTTACATTTATAAGTGTCAAATGCTAAGAATTTGAACTAGTAAAATATCCTAAAGTAATCATGTGCATCTTCCCTATACATCATATTTTTTATTTTTCCCAGTTATCAGATTGTCTTGTTGTTAATTCTACATCCTAATACTCATATTCTCCTCTGAATCATAGGAGAATCCCCTTCCAGTGTGTTCTTAGGTCAAGATCTGACAAGGAGACTCTCACTTGAGATTTGAAAAGCATAAGAAAAAGAAAAGCCTTTAATTTCTGATGGCAGCTGCAAGCAGGGATATAGGCAAGAAGTAGATAGAAGGTTTGCAGAGACTTCCAAAATGATATCCTGTAAACCCATCCATCTCAGTGCTATAAGCACCTGGAATAGGCAGGATTTTCTGATATCATTCAAGTTGATAACATCTAAGTGAGCTTCTGCAAATAACCCATTTGAGGCAGCTGAGATCATTCACTGCATTGTCATTTTTGTAACCTCTAGTGACATTTTTTCTGAACTTTACTTCCCAGTCCATTTCAATGGTTGTGTAAATCTCCAATTCCTTTTATTAAAACGAATATCTCCTGGAATACATAGAGTGGCATTTGCTTTCCTGACTTAACCCAGGCTGATACACTCCCATAAATTCCAAAGAAATAAAATGAGAATACAGCATGTGAAACTGTACATAAGGTGACACTCTCTGAAGTATAGTTATAATAATCACAACAAACCCTCCCATTTATTTATTTACTTTATTTTATTATTTTACTGTCTAGAACAAGAGTATAATTGCACCTCTTCACAGACTTTGATAACAGGTAAGGAAAGTAATATACTTAGATTTGCATCATGCAGCCTCGATGTAAAATATATCTTTCTAGAAATTATTTTTAAATTTTAATTTTATTGGCATATAGTTGATTTACAATGCTGTGTTAGCTTGAGCTGTACAGCAAAGTGATTCAGTTATACATATACATATATTCATTTTTTTTAAGATTCTTTTTTCTTTTAGGTTATCATAGAATACTGAGTAGAGTTCCCTGTGCTATACAGTATGTCTTTTTGGTTATCTATCTTATATATAGTAGTGTGTGTATGTTCATCTTAAGCTCCTGATTTATCCCTCACCCCCACGTTTCCACTTTGGCAACCATAAGTTTGTTTTTGATATCTGTAAGACTGTTTCTGTTTTGTAAATAAGTTCATTTGTATCATTTTTCAATTAGATTCCACATATGAGTGATACCATATGACATTTGTCTTTCTCTGTATGACTTACTTCACTTATATGATAATCTCTAGGTCCATCCACATTGCTGCAAATGGCATTATTTCATTCTTTTTCATGGCTGAGTAATATTCCTTTGTGTATATATATATATATATATATATATAGATATATATATATATATATATATATTTATGTATGACATCTTCTTTATCCATTCTTCTGTCGATGGACATTTTGGCTGCTTACAACGTCATGGCTACTGTAAATAGTGCTGTAATGAACACGAGTTCATGTATCTTTTTGGATTATGGTTTTCTCAGGGTATATGCCCAGGAGTGGGATTGCAGGATCATATGGTAGTTCTATTTTTAGTTTTTTAAGGAACTTCCATAGTGGTTGGGCCAACTTACATTCCCACCAACAGTGCAAGAGGGTTCCCTTTTCTCCACACCCTCTCCAGCATTTATTGTTGGTGGACTTTTTGATGATGGCCATTCTGACCAGTGTGAGGTGATACCTCATTGTAGTATTGATTTGCATTTCTCTGATAATTAGTGATGTTGAGCATCTTTTCATGTGCTTTTTGGCCAACTCTGTGTCTTCTTTGAAGAAATGTCTATTTAGATCTTCTGTCAATTTTTGGATTGGGTTGTTTGTTTTTTTGACATAGAGCTGCATGGTCTGTTTGTATATTTTGGAGATTAATCCTTTGTCAGTTGCTTCATTTGAAAATATTTTCTCCCATTCTGTAGGTTGTATTTTAGTTTTGTTTATGGTTTCCTTTGCTCTGCATAAGCTTTTAAATTTAACTAGGTCCCATTTGGTTTCATTTTTCTTTTCATTACTCTAGGAGGTGGATCAAAAAAGATATTGCTGCAATTTATGTCAAAGAGTGTTCTGCCAACGTTTTCCTCTAAGAGTTTTAGAGTGTCCAGCCTTACATTTAGGTCTTTAATCCATTTTGAGTTTGTTTTTGTGTACAGTGTTAGGGAGTGTTCTAATTTCATTCTTTTACATGTAGCTGTCCAGTTTTGCCAGCACCACTTATTGAAGAGGCTGTCTTTTCTCCATTATATATTCTTGCCTCCTTTGTCATAGATTAATTGGCAATAGTTGCATGGGCTTATTTCTGGGCTTTCTATCCTGTTCCATTGATCTATATTTCTGTTTTTCTGCCAGTACCATACTGTTTTGATTACTGTAGCTTTGTAGTATAGCAAACACTGCCATTTAAAAATAAGAAAGGGAGGCACATAACTTTGAGGGAAGTTATTAAGATAACTTTGAGGGAGCCAAACTCTTAGTCTCTTTGTTCTGAGCCTTTTTCTGCGATGAAAACATTTGCAGGGACCACCTTGATCCATTTAGTTTTCACCACCTTGATCCATTTAGTTTTCACTCTAAAGGGCTTTATAAATACATCTTAAATTGAATTTTGCTTATAGTTTGAGTTTTAATCAGTCTTTGTTATTACTCAGAGCAATTTTTTTAGGTTATACTCCATTCATAGTTATTATAAAATATTGACTATATTCCCTGTCTGTACAATATATCCTTGTAATTTATTTATTTTATACATAAGAGTTTGTACCTCCTACCTCTATCATGCCCATCCCCCTTCCCTCTCCTCACTGCTAAACACTAGTTTGTCCTCTATATCTGTGATCCTGTTTCTTTTTTTGTTATATGGCAAAATTTCAGTCTTTTTTTATGGCTGAGTAGTTCATATTTCATTGTGTATACATGCCACACCTTCTTTATCCATTCATCTGTTGATGGACACTTAGGTTGCTTCCATGTCTTGGCTGTTATAAATAATGCTGCTACAAAAATTGGGGTGCATATATCTTTTTGAATTAATGTTTTCATCTTCTTTGTTTATAGACCCAGGAGTGGAATTCCTGGATTATATGGTATGGATCTCAGAACATTTTTGAATGCATCTTTTTGGATATCAGAAGGAGTTGTATATTTCAACACTGCAAGGATTTCTCTAATAAATTGAATTTTCTAATTATCTGATGCTGGACTAGGAAAATATAATTGAAGTTTTGCCTGATATTCAGAAACTGCTATATTATCTTATGAATAATCATCTTTAGGGAATTCCTTGGTGGTCCAGTGGTTAGGACTCAGTGCTTTCACTGCAATGGCCTGGATTCAGTCTCTGGCTGGGGAACTAAGATCCCACAAGCCACACAGTGTTGAAAAAAAAAAAAATTCATCTTTAGAGTTTATATTTTACAAAAGCATATTTTCCAAAATATTGACAATATTATTTTTGTCTAATCCTATAACTGTTTTATAAATTTCTTTTTCCTGCCTTATTTCATCAGCCAGTCCAGTCCTGAATGGAAGTGATGGCTCCTTTATTCATTCACAGTATTACAGAGAAAGCTATCAATGTATCACCACCAGCTTTGAGATTGACAGTAGGTTTCCACACACACACAATTTAAATTAAGCAAGCTTCTCTCTGCTCTTACTTTACTAAGAAGTTTTATCATGAATAGATATTGATTTTTTTCAAATGCATTTTCTGCATCTGTTGAAATAATCAAATAAGTTTCTCCTTTATTCTACTAATGGTGAATCAAAGAATGTGTTTGATCAAAGAATGTCAAAAAAAAAATCCTTGAATCCTTAATATAAGCTCAACTTTCCCATGACATATTATGCTTTTTATACACAGCTTGATTGGATATTTTAATATTTTTTCTAGGATACTTGCATTTATATTCTTAAGTAAAATTGACATGTAATGATCCTTTCTTGAAAAGTCCTTGTTAGGTTTTTGTAACAAGTCTTGCCTGATACCAAGTGCTGCCTTCTGTAATGAGTTAAAAAGCTTTCTCTCTTTTTTGACTCTATGGGAAGATTTCCCCCTTAAATGTTCAGTGGAATTCACTGTGAAAGACTGGAGGTTATTGCATTTGAAGACCTTAATAATGGTTTCATTTTCTTAAGAGTTTGTAAATGACTGAAAATTTCTCATCTCTTCTTAGTTTGGGTAAACTCTGTATTTAAAGGAATTTGTCAATTTCATCTAGATTTTCAAATATATTAGGCTAAACTTGTTCATAAAATTCTCTTAATGCCTTTTGACACTTGAACTATCAATGCTGATGTTTCCTTTTCACTCTTAATTAAAATTTTTTTCTCTTTTTTGATCACTTTAAGTAGAGGTTTATTCAAAGTCTTTTCTTTGAACTAATCTTTGTCTAATTTGATTCTCGTATATGTTAATTATCTATTTCATTAATTTAATTCATTAATAATTTCATTAATATACTCAATTTCACTAATTTATCTTCTCACCTTTATCATTTTCCTCCTTCAGTTTTCTTTGATTATATTTTGCTGTTTATTTTTCAACTTCTGTAGTTGGATTCTTAGACTATTGATTCTTTAGTCTTTCTTATTTTAAAAAAATATATATATTAGCTACATATTTCTAGAAGAAAGAAGTCAGAGAAAATAAGACTGTCAAAGACAAAGAGTCATGGATTATGCAATAATACTAAAGAGGTCAAGTAAGATATAAGAGCTGTTTGGGGCTTCCCTGGTGGCGCAGTGGTTGAGAGTCCGCCTGCCGATGCAGGGGACACCGGTTCATGCCCCGGTCCGGGAGGATCCCACATGCCGCGGAGCGGCTGGGCCCGTGAGCCATGGCCGCGGAGCCTGCGCGTCCGGAGCCTGTGCTCCGCAACGGGAGAGGCCACAACAGTAAGAGGCCTGCGTACCGCAAAAAAAAAAAAAAAAAAAAAAAAAAGATATAAGAGCTGTCTATTGGATTTAATATTGAAAGTTAAATTGCTGTGCATTCAGATACCAGTTTAATGAGATAACTGATAACTCTACCATTGCAACTTTCTTTATTCTTAAATTCATTCTCTTTCTAGCAAATCAGCTTTGGCCATTAAATGGAAAATTGTCTAAGGTTATCAGTGATGTCATTCTGGGAAAATCCCTTGTCTTGGTAATGCTTGTTATCATATTTCTACTTTATTTGAACTCACTTGTTTGGCATAGAATTTGTGATATAGAAGAGAAAACTGAAACAATTTTCAAGGCAAATTGGAAATATGCCCAATAAAATATTTCTAAATATGCTCAGACACGTTAAGTGAAAACTTTTATGAATTAGCAAGATACTCATTATTATCTGTAACATTTTATGCATAAAAATGTGTATTGGAACCTATATTAATAAAAATTTTGAAATGTATTGAGCTAGAGTGCAATAATATTCATATTAACAATTAAAATCTGAAGAATATTTAATAACATGAAAATTTCATGGTAGCCTATTAAATGAAATAGCAGGTTAAAGAATCAAGGTATTAGAAGCCACCAGTAAGAACGATAGCCCAAAATATCAGCAATTGAAAGTTGGATTCACTCCAGATGAAATAAAAATAATTGAAGTTTTTGAAAAGATTTTTTTAAATGTTCAGTCTTTAGAAAGTTAAATAAAGCAATTGCATCACTGGAGAATCTTCTCCAAAATTGAAAAGGCATAAACTACACAAAAACATGTATGAAAAAGTGAATAAACTGAAAAACTGAGAAGTCAAAATATTATCTCTAGAAGAAAAATATCCAATAGAAAAGACTTGAGCACAGTCAGAGTACTGATAAACTGGAAGATAATGAGGAATTTACTCAGAATGCAGTATTGAGAGACAATTACATTTTAAAAGTATAAAAGAACATTAAGAGAAATGAAGGATAAATTGAGAGACCCCCACCTCCAATTAGAATCCAAGAAGCACGGGTGAATACTAGAAAATCACCTAAAGAAACAGTGAAAACTTGTGAGTCCTGAGGGAAAACTTGCAGGCTGAGTTCCAAGCAGGATAAATAAGTTCTCACCTAGTCAGATTATACTGAAGCTACAAATTATGAAGAATTAAAGATAAACAATTATAAATGCAAATGAAGAGGAAAGCCAGGTCACCAAAAAATCCAGAGACAGTTAGATTCACAATATCCTTACTATCAGCAATAACAAATACCAGAAAATGATGGTATGATGTACTGAAGGAAACAACTTTCAACTGAAATTTCTATTTCTAGCTGCATTATTATTTAAGGATATAAATAAAATAAAGATATCTTCAGACATAAAAAGCACGAGAGTTTATAGTCCACAGACATGTAATAAAAGACTCATTAAAATATATACTTAAACATGAAGAAAACTGAGCTCAGGGTTTCTCTGATGGCGCAGTGGTTGAGAGTCCGCCTGCCGATGCAGGGGACATGGGTTCGTGCCCCAGTCTGGGAAGATCCCACATGCCGCGGAGCGGCTGGGCCCGTGAGCCATGGCCGCAGAGCCTGCGCATCCGGAGCCTGTGCTCCGCAACAGGAGAAGCCACAACAGTGAGAGGCCCGCGTACCGCAAAAAAAACAAAAACAAAAACTAACAAAAAAAAACTGAGCTCAGATGTAAGGACTGGCCATATGAAAAATATGATGAATAATAAAAATGTAATAATAATGATAATAAATAGAATTAGAAGTTGATTTGTAAGACATATTATGGCCAATTAGAGAGTAAAAAAATGATAAAGTCAAGATTCTAATCAATAGTAATAAGAGGGAGATTGTTCAAATACTGGGTAAAGGAAATAAACTTCTTTGTCTTTTAAAGAGAATAATGATGTTGCATAATTTTAGATTGTGTTAGAAAAATATTTAGTTATGTATGTATGTTATATATTTAAAGGTAACTATTGTAAGAATGGTTATATACTCCATTACTTCTAAAAAACAGGAGCGTGAGGAAGAGATAGAAATTACATTATCTGTCCACCCAAATGCATAAAACAAAAGGGAGTAAGGAAATGTTTTTTGTTTTTTTTTTAAACATAGAAAATGGAACTGGTTAATGGAAAACACAAAATAAATTCATATATATATAATCATAATAAATATAAACTAGTTATACCCACCTATTTAAAAAAATCTATGTTTAATCTGCTCACAAGATTTATGATAAATCCATACCTCATAGAAAATTTGAAAAATAAAAAAAAAAGAAATTAAGCAAAAAACTTCAGAAAAATACCTTTCAAAAGAAAGCCCATGTAATGATATCAAAAAGAGATCAATATAGAAAACTTATATATTAACTATAAAAAGAGAAATTTGAATTTAAAGTAAAAAGCAGTACCTAGCAGACACAACAACAGACACAAAAAACAGACACAGTACCTAACAACAAAAGGCATAATTCATAAAAATATTGTGCTAAGAGCTTACACATGCTCACAGATAGCTTGTTATCCTGTCTTTCTGGACACATGGAAGCTTGTACTTTCCATTTCCTTTGCAGTGAGATGGTCCTATGTGACTAGTCCTAGGTACTGAAATGTGAGAAGAGATGTGTGCCCCTTATGAGAGAGGCAATGGCAAGCCCATGCATGATTCTCCAGTCTGCCTCTGATCCTGCCACAAGGACTAAGGAGGCTATATGCTTTGGATCAGAACTTTCCAATAGGAATATAGTGACCCCCATAGTTAGTTATAAAATTTTCTTTTAACACATTTTTAAAAAGTAAAATGAAACCAATAAAATTAATTTTAATAATACATTTTATTTAACCCAAGATATATGTAAAATATTACCATTTCAACACATATAATCAATATAAAAACATTTTTTATAATAACTGAAATTATTTTATGCTTATAGCATATCTCTGATCAGATAGCCACATATCAAGCACTCAGTAACCACTATGAGTCCTTCTGTATTGGACAGCATAGTTTTACATAGTGGGGTTACCACGTGGAGCCCACTTGAGCTGGAATTGCTGACATGTTACAGAAGACAGGTTCCCTGAGAAATCCACTAGATCCACAATATATTTTGTATGAGAAAGATATAAATCCTTGTTAACACAGAAAATTATGGAGTTCTTTATACTGCATCATAGTTTACATATCACAAAATTACAAAGATAACAACAATCATGGCTTCCTATGCACATAAAAATATAGCTTTGAAATATATAAAACAAAAACTGATATACTCTCAAGAATAATTTATAAAACTTGATTCAAAGAGGTTTTTATGCATGTCTATGAAAAAGTTATTGATATCGCTTAAAATTTATAAGGTTATAGGATCTTTGAATTAACAGTTATTCTAATGAACATATAATATGGAACCTATATCTCACAAATAGACACTATTTTTTAAGCATTCATGAAGCATTTTCTTTATAATTTTTATGTGCTACTGTTGAAGGAATTATCAATAAAACTAAAAAATTCAATATTATGTAGACTATTTACTCTCAACATAATATGATTATATTATGATAAAAAACTAAAAAGAGATAAAAGTCTTATGGGTTTGGAAACAAATATATATATATATATATATATATATATATATATTACATATATATATATAAATTCCTCAGTGACTCATAAAGAAAAATGATAATGGTTTTCCAAAATCTTCAGAATTGTAGACAATAAAAATAATGCATAGCAATAAACCTAGAATGAAGCTAAATAGTTTTTACTGGAAATTTTATAATTTTAAATTCATTCATTAATTTAACAAGAAATTTGGAAAGAAATTGTTAACCAGTCAATTCAAGAGGCTTGGGGAAAAAAAACCAGAAGCAACCTCATCTTAAGAAAATGGAAGAAATAATACTCAAAACAAATAGTATAAATTAATTTTAAGAAACAAGAGGAAAGAAAATAATTTAGAAACCTGATTATTTGAAACCTTCAGTAAAACAGATAAACAACAAAAATGCGATGGACAAATAAATTCTATTCTAAAGGAGAAGGAACTAATATGTACTTAGAGTATATTTTTAATAGTAAGTAAAAAATTTAAGGAAGTTTTAATAGGAGAATTTTAAAGGCTCTCTCCTTGCCTGGTGGAGTTGCTTAGTACTAAATAGCAGAAACAAATATAAAAGCAAGAAAGGAATATTATGTCACTTGCCCTGTGTGAAGTATATATTGGAGTAAAATTGGGTAATTATTATTGCAGCTGACATATCCATACTTGTTTAATGTGTATAAGTATATTCCCATACACGTGAGTGTGTAAAATTGTCCCGTGTTTGTATACTTATGTGTGATGATTTCTCTATTGATTCTGTATCCATATATTTGAATGAATGTGTTATAATTTTGTAGCATAATAAAATCAACTGGTGTTATACATAGAATTTTTATCCAAAATATTTTTATACCACTTCCCACATTTCACAATAGTTAAAGCTAGGCTAGATACAAAATAGGTGTGTTAAATAAGAGAGAGGTGATTTATTTTAGTTCTATGAGGTATCATAATTATATTGAATTTAAATTGAGGAGGGATGTGTAAAATTTCTCTTACAAAAACTTTTGATTATTTTAATATTTGTTTGTAAGGTGGTGTAGAAACGTAGAGTCTAAAATTTGAAACCTTTACTTTTCAGAAGATAAATTGGCCCTAAAATTAAAATAGCTTAATATAACATAGATATTTCCATACTGACATATGGGAAAATAGGTTAGTCTGTGGAAATGCGAGCACTACATGAAGTTTTTGCTCTGTAATGGTCTATAAACAACTTAGCACACAATAAACTTAAGAAATTAACATTTCCACAGAAAACAAGTATTGTGCAATCCCCATGATATGCTATGAAGTAAATTCACAACATGGAGTTTAAGTTAAGCATTTTGATGGATGGACTAGATACTTAAGGCACAACATGATGAAATTACAAGTTCCTTGCTTTAGTTATCAGTCCTTAACAAGACAGATAACATGCTGATTTATTAATTTCAACCAGGCAGAAAGATAGAGTAAGGGGATATTGGAAAAAAGAAATGTCAGGATTTTGGGTTATCAGATACTTATGAATAAACCAAGATATCATCAAGTACATAACAAAGAGAAAAAAGGATGGTTATCTAAACTTGGAAAGGGACTTGGGCCTCTCACTGTTGTGGCCTCTCCCGTCGCGGAACACAGGCTCCGGACGTGCAGGCTCAGCGGCCATGGCTCACGGGCCCAGCCGCTCCGTGGCATGTGGGATCTTCCCGGACCGGGGCACGAACCCGTGTCCCCTGCATCGGCAGGCAGACTCTCAATCACTGTGCCACCAGGGAAGCCCTGTATAATGTCTTTTAATCAATATATAAAGTGCTATAAATGTCATGGTACTTTTCAATTCAATTCAACACAAATTTATTAAAAAAACTATTACCTACTAGGCATTATGAAAGGTACTGCAGACACACAGATAAAGAGTTAGACTAAGGGTTGCAAAAAGCTCCTAGCCAAGCAAAGAAGACAGGAAAATAAACTAATAAAATCTGAAGATGTAGAGGCACAGCACAATTGAAATATGTACATAGAGTTACTATAGAATAAAAATATTCATTTTACCTAGGAGACAGGAAGCCTTCCTGGAGGAGAGGACAGCTGATCTGGGTTCTGAGGACAGAGGGAAGAACCTGTGTCTTTGTAGGGGACAGAGTACAACTGGGTTAATGACTGTGGACAGAGTGGTGTCCCAACCTATAGGTCATGACCATTCAGGACCCTGTTCTAACATTTTGGCTGTGATCCTAGGTCAGAACACAACTTATCTGAGCTTTTGTCACCTCATCTGTAAAGAAATGATTGTAGTACTTCTAGAATTGTCATGAGGTTTAGAAATATGTATATAAAAGCACATAGTAAAATAATGACAATAGATTAATAACCATAATTCACTGAGTGCTTAATTATTAACAATTAAAATGAACACTTTTGATACATAACCATATTTAATTTCAAGTACAACCTTGTGGTACATATTATTCTCATTACAGAGGTATAAATTGAGGATTAGGAAAATTAAGCAATTTCTAAAATAATTATATAACATTAAATATCAACATCACCACCACCACCACAATTCCCTTAAGGATGAAACATTTCCATCTTACTGGTCACTTTATTTACAGCTTCTAGCACAGTCCTTTGTTCATAGCAGGAATTCAATAAATATTCATTAAGTAAATGAATAAACGTTTGGGAAAGTCTCACCCATGTCAAATTCCAAAAGCCACACTCTTAAATTGCAAAGGTAAGTAAATACTAACACTCAGAAGTTATTATTATTGAATGTTTAATGTTTGCTAACTGGAAATAGAAAATGCTTTCTAAAACAACTAATAGGAAGATGAAGTTTTACTGGCCAAAACAGACCAGAGAAGGAGAAAAGTGAAGAGAAATAGTGATCAGGTAATAGAAATGGTGTCCTAAATTAAATCTGTTGGCAGAAGTGATAGCTGAAAACAGTGTGGCTCATCGGCAGTCAAGGTTCTCAGAAGCAGGGATCAAAGAAAAGATGATCCAGCAATGAATAACCAAAAGTTAGAAATATTTGCATACAGAAGTAAGGCAAGAAGCCTCTAGGAGAATCAATATTCCACCACAAAGACAAATCAATAATAGAAGACTTCTGTAATATGTGATATGTGGAGTGGGGAGAAGGATGAAGAGGTGATAGAAATGAATTACTCTGACTTTTGGGGAGATATGATATATTACTTGAAAAAAACATGCATCAGGATCTTTTTCAGTAAAATAAACTACAGGGCCTCCTCTGTACTTATTTATTTCTCTGTACCTAAAGCTATAATTATAAACATGTCTATAACAGTATGTCTGAGCCATCCAGAAAGTGTGTGTGTGTGTATTTGTTTTTTACCTTGGACCTGAATTTTTGAGGCAGGTATTAAGTTATATTATTTTACATTGAATAGGTTGAGAAGTCTGAGGCACCTATTATATATTTTAGAAAGATTTATGTTAAAAATTAAAATAAAAATATTCATGCTCAGAAATTTCAATTAGCATTTAAAAGAGTTCTTGTCCTGTGTCTATAAAACTCAAAAACTCAATTCACTAGACTATTTTTGGAGACCCACACTTAATAGCTCTGAATATCCTGAATTCCCAGGTGACCTAGAGAAGACAGAGCCACTCTGTCTGAAAGAAATCTAGATATATTTCTTGAACTTCCAGTGTCCACCAACACCATGGAAGCATTGGATGGAACCGTTAAGTCCAGCCAAGTGAATAAACTTAGACACAGGATAGTGCAAATCACATTTGTTTGACGTTTGAAGTCTTCTTCCAGTTCAGTCTCCAGCTCCTTTTTCCATTACAACCTTCATGCCCTAATAAGTATGGATATTTCATTAGAGATTATATAAAAGGACTGTTTTGACCTTCCCCTCCTTGATTATATGGAGATCTCAACCAATGATCTTTTAGATATTAACATTTTCTGTATGAATAACTTATAGACTAAGCAATTGCAAATGCTTGAGAGTTATTAATGCACTCTCATTAATGACTAGGGGAATATAGGCCAACCTGGTTAACCATAGACATTGTTCTTTATCTTGGTAAGAAAACTCAGCTCAAATCCAAATCTAAATCCAAATATATTACCTTTTAAAAATAATTCTGGTGTGATTTGCTAGCTAATTTGATATACTAATATTTCACTGAAGATTTTTACCACTCTGTTCGTGAGGAATATTAGCCTGCAGTTTTCTTTTCTGGCAATGTTCTTATCTGGTTTGAGTATCAAAATAATGCTAGACTCATAAAACAAGTTAGAAAGAGTTCTGTCCTTTCCAGTTTATACAAATGTTTTAAAGAATCCATCAGTGAAGCCATGGATGGGTAGAGCTTTCTTTGTTCAAAGTTTAAACTACAAATTCAATTTCTTTAATCAGTGACTCCTACTTGGGTCACTTCTCCACTTCTCCAGATTTTTACTCTCTTCTACAATCAACCTACTCTTTATTTTTTCTTTATTTTTATATTCAGAGTCTTCAGATAGTTATTTTTTTGCTGGCGCTGCAACCCAGTTTTTGCTGTTACCACAACACACATTTTAAAGTGGAAAACAATTTAAATGAAAGAAGACTGGAGGTAGAAGACTGGAGGTAGGTATTTTCTGAATTCCTATTATGAATCAGGCCTTATATAGATTATTTCATTTACTCTACATGAAAAACCGTTTATTTATTTGTTATTATCTCCCATTTGAAGATGATGATGTGGGTTCAAAAAAATCAAATAACTTGACCAAACTCCTTCAGTAAAAAATAAAAAGAATTAGAATTTGAGCACAGGTTTCCGGCCAACAAGGTCCATCTATATTTTTACCAACAATCAGAGCCATTGGAAAACTACAATAAACGTTTCATATAATTAGTCTTTAACCACTTTCACATTTTTCAGAATATAATCTCAAACCAGCAGATATTCTTGAACTGATATATTTGAGAGCATCTAAAGAGTTTACAAATACTATTTGACAATAGTTTTAAAATTCTTACATAGTTTAGTAACTAATGTTTTCTCTTGAAAATAATTACTAGCACATTCCAAATAAAACCTTAACTTATCTATACTGATTTTAGGGTCATGTTGCTTCAAAGACCCCTCATTAACTTCTTTAAAAATCATATGATGGGAACAATATGGCAAAAGTGAAAATTACATAATTTTAATGATACTCATTAATACAGTGATATTTTACCCATCTGGGAGGCTGATATAAATACCAAATTCTTATAAATAAAAATCACAAATTATCACTCAAGTACTCTGAAAACAAAATTTTATAAAGGAATTTCCTATTTTATGCAACAGATATTTAATATCTCCAGTCATGTCCAATGTTTTTTATACAACTATATTAGTATAATATCTAAAATAATAGTTAGCATTTAAATTGCATTCCAACATGTCATATTTTCCTACTGAATTATATGACCTGTCTGTAAAAGTTTTAATTTTTTTGGTGGATCTCCGTTAGTAATGATGTCTAAAACATTGTTTCTCCGTGATCAACAAACATGTCAGTGTGTATATTGAAGAAATCACCATCAATATGTCTCAAATTCCAAAATATGACTCCTGCCCTAAAGAGAAATCTCCTTTTGTAAACAGTAATTTTTAAAATGTATTTGCTTTTAAAGTATGCATCTTCCTAAAGGTTTTTTTTTAAATTTCAAGAAAAACATTCTCATTTCCTTTTATACTCAGGTTGTCAAATACATGTAATATATTTCAGGCTCAGATTTGTAAGGGCAGCATATGAGGTAGTTACTTTTAGCATCTGCTTGTTATAAAGCTCTGTGTACCCTCCAGACATACCCTTCATAATCACTGAACATGAGAAACACTGTTCATATTAAATTGGGCTGCATGAATAATACAGAAGTCATGAATTTAAATTATTACTAGTATCCAGAGGAAATGGTAGAATTTCAGCCTTTAAATAAGAACTCCACTTTATTTCTAAAACTGAAGTTATTAAGTTGTAAATCAGTACCGTGCCAGGGTTCCGAGCCTCTCCTGATCCTTGAATC
Organism: Lipotes vexillifer; assembly: GCF_000442215.2. NCBI lineage: Eukaryota > Metazoa > Chordata > Mammalia > Artiodactyla > Lipotidae > Lipotes > Lipotes vexillifer. The sequence goes on along the minus strand of NW_006781351.1, from coordinate 2,607,984 downwards.
ACTCTAAGGTATTTCAGAAATACTGTTCTACATTATATGTCCCCTCAAAAGACTGTTAAGTTTACTCTCACAAGATACTGAAAGCTTTTCAATGATTTGTTTTGCATTTTCTTATTTTTATAAAGAGGCAAAATAAAATATGTAGCAGGTGCTGAAATATGCCCCTGACCTAGAATATATGAGTAGATGGATTCACAAACTACCATCAAGCACTATAATTCAGCACCGCTTCAGGGCAAACTATGCTTTTTTAATGAAGTTGCCAAATTTAAACAATTTTTTTCTCTACCTCAAATGTTCCCACTATGCTTTTGGCTACCTTGGAAACTGAATAGTACAGGATTCTGTGAGTTGTACTTATAAGAAGTCATAGGGGTCTGGAAAACATGATGTTAGAACCATTGCTTACATGGTTAACCCTGCCGGTAATGTTTTCTTCCTTCTTTTTTTCTATCTGAATTGAAATAATTGCTTAGCAGCTCAGTTCAGTGTGGGAATATGGAAAGCACTGCAGGTTTTTAAAGTAGAGAAACCTGAGTTTTGATTATCTCTTTGTGATTTGCTTGCAGTAAGTCCAATGCAACCTTTCTCCCCCTTCCATTTCTGTGATAATGAAACATGCTGCATCAGAGAAGTGAGGGTAAGATTGTAGGAAAAACAGTGCAACAAGACAGGTGTCAATTCCCTTACAACTTCTCAGAATATTTAAGGTCTGAATGTTGCAGAAATTGAGATGAGATTCCAATGGGTATGCTTATATTCTTGTATACATTATGTAGATACAATACAAAAAGCTAGTCTTTCACATAATGGGAAAAGACTGCAGCATTCTAATTAAAGTCACAAACAAAATAAGAATGTACACCAGCACCACTTTGTTTTCAGTGTTGTGATATAATCACCACTGTAATTATGTTAGAGCAATATTTCAAGGTATAAAAATTAAAGAGACAAAATATATTTACTTGCCAGTTCTATGATTATAATGTATAACAGTCAAGACAATAAATTAGAAATATAAGTTTAAAATATATTTTTAATTTAAAAATATAAACATCAAAGCAAAAGCATTTATTATAGGTAAGTACTTAATGTCCAGTACTTCTAATGATAGTTTGACATTTTATACATGAAATTTAATTTATAATTATAACTCATATTTTTGTTTTCTTAAGAATCTTAATACTTCTTAAACAGAGTTCTTGAAAATTTATATTAAAAGCCTATTTAATTCTTGAGTGAGCTCGGTTTCATAAAGGAGCCATCAATTCTCATCATTCTTTGTGACAGTTAATATAGTGAAACATTACACTCAGTCAATATCACTCATGTTCTTTACAAGTGGGAATTAGAAGAATTTCAAGAAATGTTTGGTTGAATTTTCTGGCAATCTAATATATATGCTGTCAGTTTCCAAGTAAATATTCTGGCTGGAGTATTTCACAGGAAGAAAAATTTGATTCATAGAATCATTGGGTTAAATTATACTTTATTACAAAGTATTGGGAGACTAGAGTTGTTACTTTTATATAAAAATTTAATGTAGAATTTAACTGATAGTAATATATTTCTTATACTGAAAGAACATGTATCAAAATTTCTTCTTACACATTTCTTATAAAGAATTTTATTGAGTTTGTTTTGATGATAGCAAGGTAATTACCTTATGAAAATCCAAGACAGCTATGAGAATATATAGTTTAGCTTTTACAATCTCCCACTTAATTTTGCTCCTATTTAATAGGGGACTTCAGTCTCTTTCATGGATTTTATATCAAATAAAACAGTGAATGTAATTGGTGTCATGGAAATAGCAATAATTAATAATAGTACATCTAATTCAGTTCTCAGTATAAAGTTATTTATTTCTATTTACATATCTAAAGCTAATTTAGATTCATCCAAATATAAAACTTCAGAAGATCAGTTATTTATATTTTCAATAACACAGGATGATTTACATGGGGGTACAAGTATGCTTTGATAATATAAATTCTAAAATTCCATGGCTAAAAAGTGATTTAAGGTTTATGCTTTCCCTCTTTCCCCAACCCAACCCTTCAGGTTTAACACTGTCTGTCAGTTATGTTCCTTTTTTTTTCATTCCCATATAAACTACACATGTATACAATGGACAATTAAAATATTCTTCTAATGTATCTGCTGTTATCTTTTTCATTCCATACAAATTTCATGTCCAAACTAATCTCCATAAAACACTTCTTTAATTATATTACTCATCTACTCCAAAACTTTTAATAAATTGTCATTATCCATAGGATGAAGTCTATACTTTTTACCTTCGTATTTAAAGCTCATTTCATTCTGCCTCTAAACTACTTTTTAGCATTGCCTTTAATTACCCTCCAACATGAAGCCTTAGTCTACTCAAAATAGCAGACAGGATTTCAGTAAAACAATTCTTACTATGAAACTTTGTCACTAAACAAGTAAAAAAGTCCTTCACATAGTATCAGATGCCATGTAGAAAACTAAATAGGGTAACATAATAAAGAATGAATCAAGCAGTGCCAGGGGGAAACATTAGATATCTAATGAAGAGAAGTAGCCATATGTAGAGTGTTTGGAACAGTCCTTGCTTCAAAGTCCATGAAAAAAATCTCCCTTTCTTTGCCTTGGTGGAGGTTTTGTTTAGTAAGACTGTCATATTAAGGTAAACAGGAACTTTTACTTTTGACAAAAGAATATTAAAATAAATTATGGATATTCTTCTTGCTATTTCTCTAAAATGTAATCTGATCATTTATTTCTCATTGAGATTTTTATAACATTGAGTTAAAGTAAAAGGCTAATGTTTTAAGATTACTCTTGTAATTGTCATGATCATATCTTTCATTAACATTCAACTCTAAGAATTCTGTGTACTGCAGTCAACATAACTGAAATACTCACTCCCAGGGAATGGAAAAGATATGTTCTACTGCTATAGAAATCATAGTGAGATGCAAAAGGTTTTCAGTATCTTTGCATATGAAAGCAAAGATGACAGCATATGGTAATTTTATCTCCAGATTATTTGATACAATATTAAATCATCTAGTTTGGTATTGTCCTTTTGTTCAGAACTGCAATGTATTCATGAGCTTCACTTTCTTTATAGAAAGAACGAGTTACATATTGGAATGAAATTTTAAAATTTCTTTCCATCTGAGTGTTTGATCCACCTCTGCAGTGACAAACACCAATTGATAAAGATGAGCTTCGGAGCACAGCCATTTGAAAAAATTAATTATTCTGAATGTCTGTGAATGAATATTCAAGTGATTCTCTTATATGGCTGAGGTGGAGTAATATAGAAAAATTAGAAGCTATTTATAAGAAACTGTGAAAGTATCTTGATGCAACCTTGAATACATTCATTTTTGTGAGTTGAAAATTAGGCTTGAAACATATATAATATCTCCACAAAGTCTGGAAGCACAAAGAATAGAAGCTGTCAATTTTATGCCACATGATCCAACTTATGGTTAAAGAGAAAAGAAGCAATGAATTGTGTTATAGCAGGAAGTATCTTGAATTTGAGTAAGAAGACTTGAAGTTTTAGGCCTGGCACTGCCATTCTGTAGCTATATGACTTTGGTGCAAGGCCTTGAATTAACGTCTCTTTATAAGAGTGTCTAAGATTCAGCAACTCATCTATAAAATGTGTGTCTGTGTGTATGTATGTGTATAAACACGTGCTCGGACTTCAATTCTGGCATCAGCTCCTACATTTAAAGAGGATGGAAGTTGCCATGTTATCCTTACAAGAAAAAGCTTGACAAACTGAAAAAAAAAAAACCTCTTAGATCCATCAGAAACCTGAGGTTGCAAGGCAAACTGCCACACTGAAATCTGGAGGGGCAGGTGAATGTAGAGAGTCTAGTCAAGATCTACATACCTTGAGCAGGAGCTGCTGAAATCATAAGTTGATAGGAACACTTTCATGGTAAGTTTTACAATTTACTGGAGACTGAGTCAAGACTAACTTGAGACTGAGAAACTCCTCTGAGCCACAATCTTAGGGGGGCCTATAAACTTTTGTTTGTCACTATGAAGATCTGAGAAAGATTTCCTGATGGTTCTGGCTGGGAGGAAATAAACAACTGTTGTGAAATATGTTCAGAACCTCCTCCATAACAAAGGATTACTTTCCAGGAAAATGACCTTTACCAGAACCTTCTAGAATGGGGAGGAGCACCCTCTAGCTTTGCTGTCTCACCTATAGATGAAAAGAATTCAACAGAAGTCAGGACTTTCCAGTAGACTGAAAATATTACAACCAGATAATGAAGTAGGGACAAGGGAAAGAAAGTTATCCCACTGGAAGAATACTTCAAATGTCATAGCCCAGATACACAGACCCATGAAAACACTGAGATTTCATCTGAAAATTATAGAATGCAAAAAGGGAAAAGAACAGAACATACAGGGAACAGAACAGAAGTGTGGGACAATAAGAAAAGTTATAACAGAAAAAGACTTGAAATAGTAATGGTTAAAAATTTTCTAAAATTAATGACAGACATCAAACCACAAATCCAGGAAACTTAGAGAATGACAAACAGAATGAACACAAAAAAACTTACCCATATCATGTCATATCAGATTCAAACTGAAGAAAACCAATGAAAAGGAAAAAATCTTGAAGGAAATCAGTAGTGAGGAAGGAGAAAACATCTTACCCGTAGAGACACAAGGATAAGAACTTCAGTGGATTTCTATCTGAAACCATGTAGTAAAGAAGAGAGTAACATAAAATATTTAAAATATTGAAAAGGAAAAAGCAAAAGCCACCAACCTAGAACTATATATCCAGTAAAATTATCCTTCAAAAGGAATGAAAGATAAAGACTTTCTTAGACAAACAAAAACTGACATATTCATTGCCCACGGATGTGCCTTTCAAGGAATGTTAAAAAAAATTTTTTAGGAAGAAAGAAATGATAACAGGATTCTCATTAAAAAAAGGAAGAGTGTCAGAGAAGGAATAAGTAAAGATAAAACTTTTTGCTTTTCTTATTCTTAATTTAAATGATAATTTTTTATAATAATAACAATAATAATGTATTGTGTGATTATAGCACATGAAAAAACAAGTGTGTGACAGCAATATCACAAGAAATGGGATGGTAAAATTGGGAATACTCTGATATATGGTACCTGCATCACATGGATGGCAGTACAATGTTATTTGAAGGTGGACTAGACTAGCTTAAAATATTTATTGTAAACTCTAGGGCAACAATTAGATATTTGTAAGTAACTTGATACACTAAGAGAGGAGATATAGTAAGATCATATAAATTGCTCAATTAAAACCAGAAAAGACAGAATATGAGAAGGCACAAAAGAAACAAAGAACAAATGCAGCATACAGGAAATAGTTACAAAAATGGTGGATGTTAATCTAACTATACAGATGATCAGTTTAAATTTGAATGATCTAAATGCACCAATTAAAAGGCAGAGAATACCAGAATAGATTTAAGAGCCAAACTATACATTGTCTACAAGAAATCCACTTAAAATAAAAGACTCAAATTGAAAATAAACGGAAAGAGAGAAGATATACAGTACTAGCACTAATCAAAAGAAAGCTGGAGTAGCAATATTAATTTCAGACAAAGCAGACTTCAGGATACAAAGGAACATTATATAATGACAAAGGGGTCAATTCTAAAAGAAGACATGTTAATCTTAAATGTGTATGCACCTAACAACAGAGCATCAAAGAGTATGTGAAGCAAAAACCAACATAACTGAAAGGAGAAATAGATAACTACACTATTATAGTTGGAGTCTTCAAAATATCTTTGTCAGTAATGGACAGATCAAACTGGCAGAAAGTCAGTACATGACAGATAGATAGATAGATAGATAGATAGTAAGGATAATTGCTACAGTAGTCAGGCCACTTACTAGTTTTACTGATACTATCTATGTGATCTTATATTGTCTAAATCCAGTACTGCATTCATATAATTGGAATAATAGTAGTCCCTAAGGACTCATAGGGTTGTTTGAGGGCTAAATAGATTCTTATTTTTTATTGCAGTTGAACTACTTATCAGAGTGTTTGACATATAGTAAATTCACAATGAAATATAACACCATTATATTATGTTTGGATATTAATTTTGGATTAGACTTCTTTATAAATGTTTCCTTAAAACTCATAAAATTCATGAAGCTGTCAGAATGAATTTCTTATTTTTGTACTGCCTGAATAATGTAGTATTCTCTTGATATTTTATATTGAAAAAATAAATATATTTTGATAAATACTATAACAATCAAATAATCTGCTTTTAGTAACATCTACAATGCCTGAAGGTGAAGTAAAAAGCATTGTATATCACTAGATAAATATAACAATCAATAAGTTGTATTTACTGTTCAGCTGTTAGATAAATATATTGATTTAGATCTTTTTCTCCTAAATGCCTTAGTAAACTTTCTTAAGAATAGCAAATTCCATTCAGTCTCTCTCAAATCTACCATTCAAATGATTCATTTGCCTCTCATTTTCTGGCACCATAATGCATAATTTCTTTATACTTTCCCTTGCAATTCTGACAGGAACACCAGGATTTTTGTTCAAGATCAAGAATAAAAGGCTAAAAAATGTCATTTTAGAGTCAGAGCCCATACAAAAGAATGTAGAAAGGAGTGAGCTTGTGGATGATGGAAATGCCAGTGGAATTTTTGTCTATGACCCAGAATTCTCAAGAAGAAGAATCAAATATTACTTGACTTTCAAAACTGTTTTCTCCTTTGGGAAGAAAAACAAACCATGTAAATAAAGAGTTCAGTGATTTTGATCTTTATTAGTAAATTAAAATGGACAATTTCTATTTTCAACTATATTGAAGAACTGTAATAATGTTATTGAATAGTTACATTTCTGAATAGACATTAGGAAATGTTTGAAATACTATATATTTTATTCCAATGACCGATGCTTTCTCTGCCTGGGAAAGGTGTCTTGACACAAAGTCAAACTATAATGTAAATTTTACAACCAAAAGAATTTTTAGAGTTCTACTAGGCACACAAAACAATACATATTAATAAGAATATAACATTGAAAAAATACGTAGTGATTTTTGAGCTGAGAGTAGAATTTCTAAGTAAAAAATATATGCATTTTTCAAAATGACCAGATATTACCAAATTACTTACCAAGTTGTGCTGATTACACTCCCATTGACATGGTTTAGAAATGTTTGTTTCTCCACAAAAAAACAAAGCTTGATGTTAGCAAATATTTTCCTTTTTCCATTCTAATAAGTGTAAAATAGTACCTTATAATTGTTTGATTTTACACTTTCCCAAATATTACAAATGATATAATTAAACATGTATTTATATGATTTATTTATATGGAACTAGGATCTTCTATTACATATTTTGCTCAATTTTCTATTCTGTTGTTAATTTTTCCTTAATAATTTAGAAACATTGATTACTAGTCCTCTGTCAAATATAATTGTTGTGATTATTTTCTCCCAGTCTGTGGTTTCCCTGTTAATTTTTATTATATATTTTATAAAAACATTTGTTGATATAGTCAAATTATCACAAATTTTATTTTAGGATTTATGACTTTGAGTCTAGTTTAAGAAATGCTTAACTACCAGAAGGTCATTTATTTTCTTCTAAAATTTTTAAAACTTTGTTTCTATTATTTAGCTCTTTTACCCACCAGGCATTGTTTTTTGTATGTTTGCTATGAGGTAGGATTTTAACATTCTTTTCCACATAGAGAAACATTTCCTGCACCACTGAAGAATCCATCTTTTCTGCACTGATTGGCAGTGCTTCTTAGTTCATGGGATTAAAGTTTCATTTGTCCATGGGTCTGTTTCTGAGGTTTCACTAATTAAATTGTTCTAGCAAACATTTCCCTGTGCCAATACCAGCCTACCTGATTTGATATAGCTTTAGAGTATATCTTGATATCTAAATATCAAACCATTCCTCAAATGCTGGATATATTTCATTTACACTTCCACTACCACTCTCCACCCTTTTCTGCCCTATTCTACGCTTTTCATACAAATGCATATTGGATTTGTTTTTTCACTTAGCAGACGCATTTGTTAGAATGGTTTTGAATTTACAGAAAAGTTACTAGATAGTACAGTACAAAGAGTTCCCATATGTTGCCCTCAGTTTCACCTATTAATAATGTTTTCATACAGTTTCACCTATTATTAATGTTTTCATTAATATGGTATATTTTTATGTTTAATTAACCCAATATTAATACATTATTGTTAACTAAATTCCATAGTTAGCATTAAGGTTCACCTTTTGTGTTATAAAGTTCTATGCGTTTTGACAAATGCATAATGTCATGTATCCACCATACAGTATCATACAGAATAGTTCCATTGTTCTAAAAACCCCCTGTGCTTCACCTATTCCAACCCTCCTCATAGCCCTGAGCCCCTCGAAGCCATTGTTTTTTTACTGTCCCTAGAGTTTTCCCTTTTTCAGAATGTCATGCAGCGGGAATCATACAGTGGCATTTACAGACTGGCTTCTATCACTTAGCAATAGACATTTAAGGTTCATCTATTTATTTTGTGTGGCTTTATAGTTAATTTTTAAAATCACTGAATAACATTCCATTGTATAAATAGAACACAGTATGTTTAGTCACTTACTGAAGGATATTTTGGTTGCTTTAAGTTTGGGGCAATTATGAATAAAACTACTGTAAAGATTGTTGTGCAGGTTTTTGTGTCGACCGTTTTCAACTCAACTGAGTAAATAACCTAAGCGGAATGATTGCTGGATCATATAGCAAGACTACATTTAGCTTTGTAAGTAACTGCAAATTGTCTTCCAATGTGGCTGTACCATTTTACATTACTACTGGCAATGGATGAGAATTCCTACGGCTCTGCATTCTTGCCAACAGTGGGTATATTTCAGGTTTGGTGGGGTTTTTTTGTTTGTCTGTTTGCTTTTTGAATTTTGGCTATTCTAATAAGTGTGTAGTACTGTGGTATCTCGATGTTGTTTTAACTTGCAATTCTTTAATGACATATAAACATATTTTCATATGCTTACAAGCCATCTGTGTATCTTTGAAGAGGTGCCTTTTCAGATTCTTGACCATTTTTTAATTGGGTTGTTTGTTTTGTTATTGTGGAGTTTTAACAGTACTTTGTATATTTTGAATACCAATACATTAGCAGCTATGTGTTTTGCAAATATTTTCTACCAGTCTGTGCCTTGTGTTTTCATTCTCTTAGCAGTGTCCTTCAGAGAGCAGAAGTTTTTAATTATAATTTTTTTAACTTGTCAATTTTTTCTTCTGTGGCTAGTGCTTCTGGTGTCGTATCTAAAAAATCATCACCAAAGCCAAGGCCACTTAGATTTTTTCTACATCATCTTCTAGAAGTTTTATGGTTTTGCATCTTACATTTAGGTTTACAATCCATTTTGAATTAATTTTTGTGAAGGTGTAAAATCTGTGACTAGCTTCATCTGTTTGCATTTTGCATTCCCACCTTTGCAATATATAGTTTTAATGGTTTGTATAGAAAAGACTATCAGTTCTTTGAAGCTTTTTGTAAATTTAACCTGTAAAGTTGACTGGTTCTGTTGCCTTTGGAGTTAAGTAGTTTATCTTGATTAATAATTAAAAGTTTTAGTGCTTAGGGGACTTTAAATCTCTATTTTCTTGAAATACTTTTGGTTATTAATTTTAGTAAAAGATACATTTCATTGCATAGAATTTTTCAAATTTATTGACATGAACTTTTTCATTATATATATATGTGTATATATATACATATATATATACACTTGATCTCTATCATATCTTTTGTAAAGAATCAGCTTTGGTTTTGGTCATCATTTTATGTATGTTGTGTATTTCACTATTTTATATTTTATTAATTTCTGTCATCCTTATCATGTTCATGCTTGTGTTTTCTTTAGGCTACAGTCTTGTCCTTTTACATTTCCTGCGTTAGATTCTTAGGTCATGAAACTGCAGTTTTTCTTGATTTAAAACACAATTGAAATTATGGCAGGAAATGTTCCAAAATATTGCCATGCCTTTAATACATTCATCCATTCAGTTTTATTTTGTAATGTCCATTGATTTTTTTTTCCCTCAAAGGCATGGTATTTTTTTTCAAGGAATTTAAAATTTTACAACATATGCAGTTGACCCTTGAACAATGTTGGGGTAGGGATACCAACCCCCCACACAGTTGAAAACTGCATATAACTTTATAGCTGGCTCTCTGTACCTGTGGTTCTGCATCCGTGGATTCAACCAACCATGGATCATGTAGTACTACAGTATGTATTTATTGGGAAAAAAAAAACTGGATATAAATGGACCAGTGCAGTTCAAACCCATGTTGTTCAAGGGTCAACTGTAGGGATATTTTTTACTATATTCATTATTCTTGCATGTCTCACTTAACTGCATTACGTCAAAAAATGAGGTCTCTGTAATATTTATTTTTAAATTTCTAGAGACATAATTGTGAAAATCTGCATGTTCTTTTTTGTAAATATATTTTTATGTAAAAATAAATATTTTTCATTAAAAATAAATGTATATTAGGCTTTAGGGATTAATATATTTCTACTAGATGAGTCTGTCTTAAAACTTTATTCATAACTTCTTTATTTTTATTAGAAATATATTGAAATCTCTCCAATGACTCTGGATTTAAGAATTTCTCTATTATTTTTTTAGTTTTGTCTTATAAATGTCAAAGCCAAGTTATTAGGTGCAAGCAAATTCAATAGTACTATATCTTCTTTGTATATTCATTGATTACTAAATTGTATTTTCTTTATCAGCTTATTTGTCTGATAGAAATACTGCACATCAGGTATTTTTTGGCTAATATTTTTCTGTTTACCCTCTCCTTCAACTTGGATTCATTTTCTTCATGCTCAATTAACATCTTTACTAGTTCTTTCTGTGCCAGTCTAAGAGGAGAAAACTTGCCTACTATTTTATGACTCACAAATGCCTTTATTTTTCTGTCTAATGGATGACAGTTTAGCTATCATAAAATACTAAGTTGTCTAAGTTTCTTAGAATTTAGACAATGTCCTGGTAAAGTATTCTGGTATTTATTGTTGTTAATGAGACAAAATATTTTAATCAAGTTGTCATACTTTTGCAGAAAATGTCATTTCTCTTTGACATATTTTAAAATTTTCATTTCACCTTTAGTATTTTACAATTTCACTCTGATTTGCTGAGTATGGCTTTACTTTAGTTTAATTGGCTTAGTACACAGAGTATACATTTGATTTCGGGACTCATAACTTCCTTCAATTGTGGAAGATTCTAAGTTGTCCATTTATATATTTCTTTTTCTCATTTTCTTCTTCTGCAATACCTTGTGTTTAGTGTACTAAATATTCACAACATTCACAATATTCTGTGGAAGGGTTATTTATCTCTACCACATTATAGTCAGGCTTGCCCATGGGACTTGCTTTGGCCAACAACATTTAAGTGGGAGTGTGGCATGTGCCACATTCTAAGCAGATGCTTTAAGAGCAATGACATGGTTGCATCGTGCTTTCATGGACATGTTCTGTGAATGAGAACTCAACATTTGTTATTTTTAATGCATTTCAGTCATTTTTACTTAGGTATGTATTAACAGAATCTGCTTTATAAAAACCTATGAAAACAAACATCAAATTTCTCAGTCTACCCTCTTTTAAACCTTCTATTTATATTTTTGATTGTTCCCCCCCTCTGAGAGTATTTCTCAATACTAATCTAATGTTTCAGTGAAAGCTTCTCTAAGAAACTGATGGCTTATTTCAAGTCTTTAACTGAAAGTATTTAATTGATCAGCTATTTTCAGAAGTGAGGCATGCCTAAGGAAACTATGAATGATGAAACACTCAGTGAGCAGTAATAGTGGGAAACATAATTTGAGGCCTGAACAAACAAAGGAAGAGAATGGTTTCAGGAAACAGAAAGTGCTGATGCTGTAAAAGAAGGTAAGGTCTGTAGGAACTATAAGCACAGTCATAGAGAAATGCAGGCATTGCCAGAAGTGTCATGAGGCTTAGGAAGAGGAGAGAAAAAAACTCCCACTTTGTCTATCCTAATAGCTTACATTCTACTGCCAGAGACTCCTTGTGTCTAGGCCCAACTAGAAGTTAAAATGGAAGAAGCCCAGATGATGCAGTCCACAGAATTCGGTCTGTAAGAACATAGAATATGGCACAAAATGGTAGGTTTGGGGAAAGAGGAAAAGGAAGAATAATCAAAACACCTTTTAAACCACAAATTTCTCTGTTTCCCTAAGTTCAATAAAGAAGTTATCTCATCTATGGACATTTTCATTTCATTTTCTTTTTTATTGGATGACATTTTAGGTTGCAAGGAACAGAAGCTGAGTCTGCATAATTAGACTATTATTAAAAGAATGAGTAGACTTTAAATCTGGCTGTTAGAGAATAACTTGTGTAAAAATAACCTGTCTACCAAAACAACTCTAAAAACAATAAAACACCTATTTGAATGCTTTGTAGATCAGCCAACACAGTCAGAACTCTAGGGCCTGTAATCCTCGAGAGAAGGGAAATGTGTGGATATGAGCTCCGTGTTCACCTTTGTTTCTAACTTGAGGGCATTTGCCAATTGTCAGTGAAGGACAATACAGCATGAACAGAAAGCCCCATCCCACTGAGCTAAGGAAGCAGAGATATGAAATCTAGGATTTCCAAAGAGATGAAAATGAAGGTGAAGAAACTGCTGAAAAGTAAACCCAAAAATTTGCATGAAATTTTATTTAGAAAAGTTTGGATGCCAAAGCTGTGCAGAAGTTTTCTGAAGATTTACAGTTCTGGGAAAACAGAAGTTGAAGTTCAAGAGACTCTGGTAAAGACCTCAGGCTTTCAGCAGAGATTCTTAAAGGTTTATGTTCCCTTCCTATGATATACTAAGAGGTACCCAATATCATGTATGCAGTGATTTTTGTCAAAAATATTTGAACTAAATCAAGTCATAAACATACTTATTAATATGACAGGACAAAAGGCTTGGAATCTTCAATGAATCAGATATGAAGAATGGCAGGAAACCTAGAATTTTTACAGATGAGAGAAACTGAAGGGACATAACCAATGATAATTCATCAATCTTGACAGAATCCTCAGCGGGGTAAAACAAACCCTTAACAGACATTTTTGCTACAACTGAGGAAAATTTGCATGCTGCATCATGATTTTGAATTAATGCTAATTTTCTTAAGTGTAATATTATTGTGGTTGGGTAGGAAAATGTCCTTGTCTTGGATGATTCATGCTGAAGTAGAAGTGAAATGTCTTGATGTTTGCAGCATCCATTTGGACAGAGAAAGGGGAAAATGGAACAGATGGATAGGATTTTAGTAATTGGTCAATGTTGGTGATGATACCACAGGTTTAAATTTTACTCTGCATTCAACTTTTCTGACCTTTTGAAAATTTTCAAAATAAAGGACAAACTTTTAAAAATTTCAAAGCCAACCTCTAAATTAAAGCATGTTTTATTTTTGAAAGCTGATTTCTCACTTAAGTGAATTTGACACAGGTCCAAACTAATTATCAAAGCCTGAACCTTTTGAAGGGTACCATTAATTGAAATTCAGAGCTGAGATACTAACTATTCAGAGTGAAGTGGCTATCTTATGAGCAACTTGCTTTTTTCACAAAGTCTGACCCATATTATTTTGAGTGTTTTTCTTTTTTGATTGAAAACACCAAGGTTTTATTTAATTGTATAAATTATGCCCTTGGCTTTAGAAACTCTAACAAAATAGATGCAAAAAATTAATTACAATATTGTCAGAATCAAACATTGAACAGGATACAAGCATCATAAAATTAGCATTTTCATCTAATCATTCTAGTGTCATCTGCTAATTTCAAATAGACCCTATAAACAGACATTATTTTTCAAAGCATCCTTACACAAACCCTTAATTCATATTGAACCTTTGGAGTGACAACACCTGGAGTCAGTCAAAGTTCTGAAAGAGATGATCCTTACTTTTCAAAAAGAAATTAGGAGAATCATGGTTTATTTACTTTCAATCCATATTCACAAAGAAGGTGAATTCTATGCAAAACAGATGTTATGTGCTTTAGTTCTTATGACTGGGAATGCTTCCAAAGACTAACAACTCAAATTGCTCACTATAGAACTCCTTTAGTGAAATCTTGTTAGAATGTATTTCTTTTCTTTCTTCTCATTCCATTCTCACAAGCATTAAATAAAATGTTTTTGTTATACTAAGAAATGTGTTCAGTTTTCCACCTTTTGTGATGGTGTAGGTTGAATTTTCCTGACAATCTCTCAAATATTCCTTTCCCTAATACGCAGCCTACAAAAAGAGTTTCATCACTTCTTTGTATCCACAATGTCTATCATTTTAGTGGGTGCTTAATAAACATGTGTTATTAAAAATGAATTCTGTACCTGAAATACTTTTCTTAATATATTTACCTCTTTTAACCTCCGTATGGGCAAAATTTCTCTTGATTGGTTCATGATTCTTTCAATCTCTCCTTCAACAAATATGTATTGAAAATCTGCTACATGTTAGATCCTACGTTAGCATTTGGATTTACAAAAATCATAAAGGCATGTTAACTGCACTTTAGGGGATCTTAAATCTATGGGGGAGAAAAACATGAAAATACAATCTTATAATAGCAATAAATTATCTGCAAAGTCACAAGACCAAAATGATAAGTGATAATATGTTTGTCCTCATTCCACATGGTTGATTCCTCTTCTTCTGTATAAGAAGAGAAATACATACTAAGGCAAGAGCAGACAGACGCTTAAAATATACAGCTCTTAATTATTAGAGATCAGTCAATGTTTGTTACTAAAGATAAATAGTAGAGCTAGAGATAGTTGATGAGAAAATAAGAATCCAGAAAAAAAGATTATTGCAATCCATCATTTAATAATCTACACTTATCTCAATCTTAATTTGTTCCTGTTTTTGTCACAGTCTATTAATAGAAATTTCTGTTGAAAATTGTGTTGGAAACTACTGAGTTCCTTTAATCCTTGCATTTTCTTGAAAAGTCGATATTTTTTCTATTTATTTAACCTTGCCAATATTATTGTACTAGTGAGGTCAGGTGTAAAGCAGAGATCTCTGATCATAAAAGTTGGTTAGGACCTGTGAAAACATCAAGTATTCTCATCATAAAGACACACCTCTAGTAGAATAAATAATTGTGAATGTAATATTTACATGAACTGGATACTCAGAAGAGTATATTTAAAAGCTTGGATTAAAAGGAAATTCTTTGGGCTGAAAGATTGGGTTGTAGGAGAGAGCTCTGCTATTACAAAACTTTAAGCATTTGAAGAAAGAAAATCTGTCATGATTATTAAAGATTCTATGGGAAGGCAGGTGCTCAACTTCTGTCATTGCCTCTAGAATTTTTTTTTCCTGTCTCAGAGAATGAAGTACCCATAACTCATCTGAGGACAATCTTCACCTGTGTTTGGAATTCCATCACCACCTGCCACCTCAGGGACCTTAATTCTAGTAGTTTAAAAGTCAAATACTGATCACGGCGAAATCTACTCTCTTGATCAGGATTTTTTCAAGAACTAAGACCCATGAATCCATACTTCCTATTTGACAATTCTAATTGTATATCCTACAGTCACCTAAATTTAAATTATTTGAGTAAGAATCAGTAGTTGCAAGCCACAGAAGCTGACTCTAGGTCATTAAAGAGACTAAACACCCAGAAATAGTTACCAAAACAGTGGTGTAGAATGATTCCTCTGCCAACACAGCTGAGCACTAAACACCAGCCAGTTTTTTTTTGCACCAGGCAATTGACCTTGCAAGTTTACCCTATATGATGACTACTACTATGATGACTCTTATTACTGCTGCTGCTAGTGTTGCTGCTACTACCAGCACTTGAGAGAGGGAAGAGAGACAGGGAGAGGGAGAGATCAACCCCACCACTAACCAGCTTGTGTCACCAGTTTTAGAATCAAAGTCCATTGCAAGAAATTGTTGGAGCCAAGATCACATGTGTGCATCCTGTTCATTGAAGCTGGGAAAGTGTCTACTCCCATATCCAAAGCTGAATTCATTATCTTTTCTCCTATTTTCACCCTATATTTTATTTCTTTACATGCCGTTGCCTCCCAGTCACTCACTTAAGCTACAAACTTGGAACCCATCTTTGAACCCTTACTCCCCCGTTTCCAGTCATTCCTGGTTGTATATGTCAGTCTTCTTAATATCTGTTAAATCTGTCTTCTTTTCTAAATCACCACTGTTGTCTTAATTCAGGTCCTCATAATTTCTTACTTGGATTATTGCAAAAACTTATTAGCTTGTCTCCCTGTTTAGTTATCCTCAACAATCGGCTCTCCACATGATCAGAATTCTCTTTCTAAAATGAAAATCTTTTCAAGTCTCTCACATGTTCCAATCCTTTATTTTCTCTACTAGCCTTCAAGACAGAGACTGAAGTAACTAGGATGTCTATATTCAAAGCCATTGCTATCTGACTCCTACTTGTCTCTTCAACCCTGTTACTAACCTAGTGCATCCAAACCACCACCACCACCAATTTCAGTACCATTTTCATCATCATTACCATTACAGCCATACATTAGTTAAAAGCATATGGGAGTATATACAGTTTTATTACCATCATGGGAAAACTATAGCAAAACAGTTTGAAGCTAGATTTAGATTTTTTTAATGACAAAGTTAAAAATCATAATCACAATTAAATAATTCAGATAACTGTCTATGTCTTAATTCAATTGTTTCTAGAAGGTTAGTGGCTGTAGAAGCCTCAAGCAATGAGCTGGAAAATCCAGAAAAAAAATAAAATTCTGATTTGCTTTGATAGGGGGTTAGGCTCAGTATATGTTTTCTATTTTATGTTTGTTTTACTTTTAAATAGAAATTATCAGTAAAATAATCTGGCATCCAATCTTGATGAATATAAACTTGAAACTTAAAGCTTCACTAATAAATATGAGAAAATAGTACTGTGGATGGTTTTCTTATATAGAGAACAAATTAAAGGTTAGGGGTCAGAGACACAAAATTTGGAGTTCCAGGTTTACTATTTACCAATAATCTTAGAACATTAACTTTCTTGGAGCCTCAACTCTCAGAAAGTTACATAACAATGCCTGCCTCAAAGAGTAAGATCATGAAAGCATGCCGTATAGTGTTAGACTAATACTGAGTAGAAGCTCAGTAATTGTTAGTTTCCCTATTTTCTATATGTGTCTAGGCATGAAAATTTAATGTGGATGTAATTATAATAATGATAATAATAGTGATCAATATTATTGAACATTTCCCCTGTGCCATTAATCTAAGACCTTTATGCATATGATCTAATTTAATCCTCAATAACATTTCAAAGGTTGAATCAAGGAAAGGACTAGTTACAAATGATCCTTTAAATATATTAGAAGTTTATGTTATTTTCTTATATGTAATCACAAAATGATAAACTAATTTTGGAAAACTAATTCTGTTCAGTATAATCAATTTCCAGTTTGTATATAAATTCACCTCCAATTGTAATATGATAGACATACCTATACATTTTTAAGGTGTGGTTCTTGTTAAGTGACATGATGTTTCTCCCATTCAGAACGTAGGCCAAGACAGACAAAACTCTTTGTAGTCTTATGTTGCAGGCAGGTAGATTTATTCTCATAGTCCTTTTCAATGAGAGGGGTCTGAAAGATCCTAGCTTTATGTAGTGGTCTCTGTTTCAAATTCACCCATTGTTCACAATTAAGAACTAAGACTCTTGATTACTTGAAGAGACCAACAACCTGAGGCTGACAAGATTAAGAGGCTAGGGCTATAATTCGGCTTTCCAAGTTTTTTTCTTTCCTTTTTCTCTACTGTCTATTGTTTTTCTTTTTTTTGTCACATGTGTTACATGTTTTCCTTCACTGGTATCTCCTAGCTTTTCATTTTTTTTTATAGTATAATATTTTATTGAGGTATACTTGATATATAATGTTAGATTTGGGTACAACATATTGATTCAATATTTGTATATATTAAACAATGATTACCACAATAAGTTTAGTTAATATCCATCACCATATACTGTAACAAAAATATTTTCTTGTGATGAGAACTTTTTAAGATTTACTCTTAGAAACTTCCAAATATTTGATATAATATTATTAACTATATTCATCATGCTATACATTACATTCCCATGACTTATTTATTTTACAACTGAAAGTTTGTACCTTATGACCCCCTTTACCCATTTTGTTCACCCTCCATCCCCTAGTAATCACCAATATGTTCTCTGTATCTGTGAGCTTATTTCACTTAGCATAATGAATTCAAGGTCCAAACAGGTTGTCACAAATGGCAACAGCAAGATTTTATTCTTTTCTTATGACTGAAATATATATATATAGATATAGATATAGATATATAGATAGATATAATATGTCTTCTTTATCTATCATTCATCAATGATTGATGGTCAATTAGATTGTTTTCATATCTTGGCTATTATAAATAATGCTGTAATAAACATGGCTGTGGTTATATCTTTTTGAGTTAGTGTTTGGATAGATACCCAGAAGTGGAATTGCTGGATCATATTGTAGTTCTATTTTTAATCATTTGAGAAACCTCCATACTGTTTTCCATAGTGACTGCACCAATTTATATTCCCATCAACAGGGCAGAAGGGTCCCCTTTTCTCCTCATCCTCTTGAACACTTGATATTTCTTGTCCTTCTGATTATAGTCATTCTAACAAATGAAGGAGACATCTCATTGTAGTTTTGATTTGCATTTCCCTGAAGATTAGATATTGAGCATATTTTCATGTACCTGTTGGATATCTGTACGTCTTCCTTGGAAAAATGCCTATTCAAATCTTCTGCCCATTTTACATCTAATTGTTAGGACTTTTTGCTATTGAGCTGTATGACTTTTTAAATATATATTTTGAATATTAACCCCTTATCCAGCATATAGTTGGCAAATATTTTCATTTGGTAGGCTAATTTAAATTTTCTTGATGGTTTCCCCTGCTCTGAAGAACATTTTTAATTTAATGTAGTCCCACTTGCTTATTTTTTTGTTGTTGTTGCCTTTGTTTTGGTGTCAGACCAAAAAATTATCACCAAGTATTCGTGTAATATTTTGATTTTCCATCTGCTGTTGTGTATTCCACAATCAGATTGAAAAAAGACAGTAAAGAGGGTTTTATTTTATTAATTCACATAAATCCTAATACTTTTTAATAATCAGTAATTTAGGCAAATAAATGTAATATAATAAGATAGCTCTTAGAGCTATCTAATAACTAAGAGTTAGCTCTTAGAGCTAAATAATCTTCATATGCAATACTTTTGTTTATAATTTGTATTTTTATTAACATAAAGATATTGAAGCTTTAAGCAGTTTTTATCCCATAATTTTCTGTCTCCTCATTTTGTTCCTCCCTTCCTCCTCTTTTCTTTTATCATTCTCTGTATCAGTCTCTCTTCTTTCTCTCCTTCGGTAAATACCTCTATCCATAATTTTATGAAAGCAGATATAAGTTTTTGGTAGTCAGTTCCTTTGTAATTTCAATTAAAATAATCTTATGAGGGGATTTTGTTTTTAAGCATTTAAAGACCCTGGATGATTATTTAGTATTTAAGCAAAATTCAGAACAAAATGGCTGCATTCTTTTAAAACAACTGTTCAGTTAAAGGATGAGTAAGCTACAATGATCCATTCTGCTGGGCAATAGGACAGATATGTTATAAATAAACACGAATCTCCCAACCTTTTATGGAAACCACTAGGTTTGGCTTACTCAATCACTTCTCTAGATAAATAACTTGATAAGTAACAATATTGACATAAGCATTTTAATCTTTCTTCTGTTTCTGAGAGATTCTAACAGTCATGCAAAAGCTACTAAAAGTTTGAGAAAAAAGGGATTGAGAGGCAAACACATATGATTATTCTGATTTGATCTTTCTGAGTGTGTGTTTAGTTAAACGCATTGGGGTTAGAAACTAAGATCTTTTAGTATTGCTCTAAGTATAAACTAACTTGAAAAATTATTGTATCTTCTCAATCAATTGTTCATTAAACTCCTGCTCATCAGCTCTTTTTTCCCCATTAATTGATCTTTCCATGGCTAGGGTAAAAGAAGAAAAAAAGTATAAGGTAGAATACCTAACTCAAGATTTGTATAATCCAGTTACATGGACCAAAAATACATACATACACAAATACATACATACATAAGCAAGCAAGAAAACAAGGCATTTGTTGTTATGCTCCTCACATTACCACGATCATCAGCTTATCTCTATTATGGGTGTCCCATATTCTTTTTTTTTCTTAAACATCTTTATTGGAGTATAATTTCTTTACAATGGTGTGTTAGTTTCTGCTGTATAACGAAGTGAATCAGCTATATGTACACATATATCCCCATATCCCCTCCCCCTTGTGCCTCCCTCTCATCCCTCTAGGTGGTGAAAAAGCATGGAGCTGATCTCCCTGTGCTATGCAGCGGCTTTGCACTACCTATTTTACATTGGTAGTGTATATATGTCAAAGCTACTGTCTCAATTCGCCCAGCTTTCCCTTCCACCTCCCTGGGACCTCAAGTCCATTCTCTATATCTGTGTCTTTATTCCTGTCCTGCCCCTAGGTTCATCAGAACCATTTTTGTTTTTAGACTCCATATATACGTGTTAGCATATGGTATGTTTTTCTCTTTCTGACTTACTTCACTCTGTATGACAGATTCTAGGTCCATTCACCACACTACAAATAATTCAATTTCATTTCCTTTTATGGCTGAGTAATATTCCATTGTATATGTGTGCCACATCTTCTTTACCCATTGTAAATAGTGTTGCAATGAATATTGTGGTACATGACTCTTTTTGAATTATAGTTTTCTCGGGGTATATGCCCAGTAGTGGGATTGCTGGGTCATATGACAGTTCTATTTTAGTTTTTTAAGGAACCTCCATACTGTTCTCCAAAGTGGCTATATCACTTTACATTCCTACCAACAGTGCAAGAGGGTTCCATTTTCTCCTCACCCTCTCCAGCATTTATTGTTTGTAGATTTTTTGATGATGGTCATCTGACTGGTGTGAGGTGATACTTCATTGTGGTTTGGATTTGCATTTCTCTAATGATTAGTGATGTTGGGCATTCTTTCATGTGTTTGTTGGCAATCGTATATCTTCTTTGGAGAAATGTCCATTTAGGTCTTCCGCCCATTTTTGGATTGAGTTGTTTGTTTTTTTGATACTGAGCTGCATGAGCTGCTTGTATATTTTGGAGATTGCACCTTTGTCAGGTGCTTCACTTGCAAATATTTTCTCCCATTCTGAGGGTTTTTTTCATTTTGTTTATGGTTTCCTTCACTGTGCAAAAGCATTTAAGATTCATTAGGCACCATTCATTTTTGTTTTTATTTCCATTTCTCTAAGAGGTGGGTCAAAAGGGATCTTGCTGTGATTTATGTCATAGAGTGTTCTGCCTATGTTTTCCTCTAAGAGTTTTATAGTGTCTGGTCTTACATTTAGGTCTTTAATCCATTTTGAGTTTATTTTTGTGCATGGTGTTAGGGAGTATTCTAATTTCATTCTTTTACATGTAGCTGACCAGTTTTCCAGAACCAATTATTGAAAAGGATGTCTTTTCTCCATTGTATATTCTTGCCTCCTTTATCAAAGATAAGGTGACCATATGTGCGTGGGTTTATCTCTGGGCTTTCTATCCTGTTCCATTGATCTATATTTCTGTTTCTGTGCCAGTACCATACTGTCTTGATTACTGTAGCTTTGTAGTACAGTCTGAAGTCAGGGAGCCTGATTCCTCCAGCTCCATATTTCTTTCTCAAGATTGCTTTGGCTATTTGGGGTCCTTTGTGCTTCCAAATTGTGAAATTCTCTGTTCTCTTTCGGTGAAAAATGCCATTGGTAGTTTGATAGGGATTTCATTTAATCTGTAGATTGCTTTGGGCAGTACAGGTATTTTCACAATGTTGATTTTTCCAATTCAAAAACATGGTATTTCTCTCGACCTGTTTCTATAATCTTTAATCATCTTTAATTTCCTTCATCAGTGTCTTATATTTTTGTACACAGGTCTTTTATCTACCTAGGTAGGTTTATTCCTAGGTATTTTATTCTTTTTGTTGTAATGGTAAATAGGAGTGTTTTCTTTTTTTTCTTTTTTTTTTTTTGCTGTACGCAGGCCTCTTATTGTTGTGGCCTCTCCTGTTGCGGAGCACAGGCTCCGGACGCACAGGCTCAGCGGCCATGGCTCACGGGCCTAGCTGCTCTGCAGCATGTGGGATCTTCCCGGACCGGGGGACGAACCCATCTCCCCTGCACCAGCAGGCGGACTCTCAACCACTGCACCACCAGGGAAGCCCTGGGAGTTTTCTTAATTTTTCTTCAGATTTTTCATTGTTAGTGTAAAGGAATGCAAGAGATTTCTGTGCATTAATTTTGTATCCTGCTACTTTACCAAATTCATTGATTAGCTCTAGTAGTTTTCTGGTAGCATCTTTAGGATTCTCTGTATAGTATCATGTTATCTGCAAACAGTGACAGTTTTACTTCTTCTTTTCTGATTTGGATTCCTTTATTTCTTTTTCTTCTCTGATTGCCATGGCTAAAACTTCTAAAACTACGTTGAATAAGAGCGGTGAGAGTGGGCAACCTTGTCTTGTTCCTGATCTTAGAGGATATGGTTTCAGTTTTTCACCACTGAGAATGATGTTGGCTGTTCATTTGTCATATATGGCCTTTATTATGTTGAGTTAGGTTCCCTCTATGCCTACTTTCTGGAAAGTTTTTATCATAAATAGGTGTTGAATTTTGTCGAAAGCTTTTTCTTCATCTATTGAGATGATCGTATGGTTTTTATCCTTCAATTTGTTAATAAGGTTTATCACATTGAGTGATTGGTGTATATTGAAGAATCCTTGCATTCCTGGGATAAACCCACTTGATCATGGTGTATAATCCTTTTAATGTACTGTTGGAGTCTGTTTGCTAGTGTTCTGATGAGGATTTTTGGATCTATGTTCATCAGTGACATTGGCCTGTAGTTTTCTTTCTTTGTGACATCTTTGTCTGGTTTTGGTATCAGGGTGATGGTGGCCTTGTAGAATGAATTTGGGAGTGTTCCTCCCTCTGCTATATCTTGGAAGGGTTTGAGAAGGATAGGTGTTAGCTCTTCTCTAAATGTTTGACTGATTCCACCTGTGAAGCCATCTGGTCCTGGGCTTTTGTTTGTTGGAAGATTTTAAATCACAGTTTCTATTTCAGTGCTTGTGATTGGTCTGTTCATACTTTCTATTTCTTCCTGGTTCAGTCTTGGAAGGTTGTGCTTTTCCAAGAATTTGTCAATTTCTTTCAGGTTGTCTGTATTATTGGCCTATAGTTGCTTGTTGTAATCTCTCATGATCCTTTGTATTTCTTCAGTGTCAGTTGTTACCTCTCCTTTTTCTTTTCTAATTCTGTTGATTTGAGTCTCATCCTTTTTCTTGATGAATCTGGCTAATAGTTTATCAATTTTGTTTATCTTCCCAAAGAACTAGCTTTTAGTTTTACTGATCTTTGCTATTGTTTCCTTCATTTCTTTTTCATTTATTTCTGATCTGACCTTTATGATTTCATTCCTTGTGCTAACTTTGTATTTCTTTTGTTCTTCTCTCTCTAATTGCTTTAGGTGTAAGGTTAGGTTGTTTGAGATGTTTCTTGTTTCTTGAGGTAGGATTGTATTGCTATAAACTTCCCTCTTAGAACTGCTTTTGCTGTATCCCATAGGTTTTGGGTCGTCATGTTTTCATTGTCAATTGTTTCTAGGTATTTTTTTATTTCCTCTTTGATTTCTTCAATGATCTCTGGGTTATTTAGTAGTCTATTGTTTAGCCTCCATGTGTTTGTATTTCTTACAGATTTTTTCCTGTAATTGATATTTAGTCTCATAGCATTGTGTTCAGAAAAGATATTTGATATGATTTCAATTTTCTTAAATTTACCAAGGCTTGATTTGTGCCTCAAGATGTGATCTATCCTGGAGAGTGTTCCATGAGCACTTGAGAAGATAGTGTATTCTGTTGTTTTGGGATGGAATGTCCAATAAATATCAATTAAGTCCATCTTGTTTAATGTATCATTTAAAGCTTGTGTTTCCTTTTTTATTTTCATTTTGGATGATCTGTCCATTGGTGAAAGTGGGGTGTTAAAGTCCCCTACTAGTATTGTGTTACTGTCGATTTCCCCTTTTATAGCTGTTAGCATTTGCCTTATGTTTTGAGGTGCTCCTATGTTGGGGGCATCAATGTTTACAATTGTTATATCTTCTTGGATTGATCCCTTGATCATTATGTAGTGTCCTTCTTTGTCTCTTATAATAGTCTTTATTTTAAAGTGTATTTTGACTGATGTGAGAATTGCTAATGCAGCTTTCTTTTCATTTCCATTTGAATGGAATATCTTTTTCTTCCCCTCACTTTCAGGCTGTATGTGTCCCTAGGTATGAAGTGGGTCCTATTTTGCTTCTCCTTGGCTACCATATTCAGTCATGTACTAAGTAAGAATACTCAGTTTTACCTCCTGTGTGCTTCTGACTCTCTTCTCAACTCCACTGTCATTGACTTCATTAGGTCATTATGATTTTAGGAGACAATAGTCATAACATCTCAGCTGCTCTCTCTCTCCCTCTCCTCTCTTCAAATTATTGGCAATGCTGCATCCAACATCTAACTTATCTTTCAAAAATAATAGTGTCACGCTCCTACATAAGAACCTCTAATAAATTATCACTGCTCACAATACAAACAACACATACCTGCATAAATCTGGCCTTAATCTATTTTATTAACAATACCCATACCTGTTTTCTCTCTTTTCACGATAGCCAGTGTCCCTGCCATACTGAACATTTCCTCATCTGTCTCTTTTACACTGTTGTTACTTGGCATGGAGTACTCTCTTTTCTTGCAATGCCTTTCCCTTTCCGTATTCACTGTGGAACATCTATTAATCCCTCAGAAGTTTCAAACTGGTAGACACTGAGCAGACACAGTAGATGTTACTTGTTTGGATGGAACAAGTTCAAAAAGGAAACTAAATCTGAATGCCTTTAGATACACTTTTGCTCTCTAGTGCCTTCAATCCCCACTATTACCAAGCATCTCATTTTATCCTGATTCACACAGTTATGCTACCTGATGAGCTTCTATATGCCTGTGTTTCCTTGCAATAGGGAGATAATAATTGTCTTTATAGCACTGGATGGCCACATTAGTTACCATAGAACAATATCTAGCACACTATAAGGCTATTATTAGACAAAATAATACAGTAATTATTACTACTATTATTAAACATTTATTGTCAAATGTATATTCTTACTGAACAATTTTCCAATTTAGGTTGACTCATATTCCTGATTTATCCATATTGTCCTGATTTTTAGCACTGAAAGTTTTACATCCAGGGAAATCTCTCACTCCCAGACAAACCAAATCAGTTGTTGGCCCTACCAATATACCCAAACAGAATCAATCATTTCCATCTCAGGGCTCCTTTTGTACAGTATTCACACTTCTTTTTTTATATAACTTTATACATGTTTGGTGTTGTGTAACATTTGTCTGTTTTCCCAAATTCCAATTACTTACAATTGTTTTCTGCCCTCAATTTCCAAAGCAGTATCCTATATAAGGGAAAATATAACTAAAGGAACTCCATAGAAGAATTCAAGTACCAAATTATGAGCTGTTGGCCTGGAAAAATACATATTTGTTGAATCAATGGTTCTTTTAATGGGAGGACTTTGACAAGTATTCTGTTGATAAAATGGGGGAAGTGGAAAATTACTTGGGTTTATGTTTCTCCTGTTGATATGGAGTAAAATTGGGTGGACCTAAGACCACCAGAGATTTTACCCCAAATTCATACTCTAGGCCCTAATGTATTAAATCCCCCCTAGACATATGAGTCATACATAAACTCTTCTTTCCTGTGTATTATATATTAATTAAATTTTGCTTTTACTGCAAAGAAACTATACACCTTAAGATGATGTATCCAAACTGTCAGATGCTTTTTCATTACTGATGACTTAAGTCTACTAGTTGTGTGGTTGAAAAGATTCCTGGAGAAAAAAAATTATATATTTATAATTCATATACATCAGAAGTATTTGTTAGAAAATATTGTGAAAGACTAATCTGTACAACTCAAGCTGCCAAAATTTGTAACATTAATGAAATACAACAATACTGAAGCTAGGAGTAAGGCCCAATAATCATCTTTTTCTGCCAAACTTAGTCTGGGGGCAGAGAAAAATTTCCATACTTTTTTCTGAGGGCAGGAAAGCACAGGAGTCAGGTCTGGAGATAATACTGACATGAATGTGAATTTAAAGACTTACAAGCTATGTACCCTTCAAAATTTGATCATCTCAGTAGCTCATTTAGCTGTGAAGCAGGAATAACATCTAACTGTACAGATTTCTGTGAATTAAATAAGATATCACTAATTAAGCATGTGATATCGTAAATAACACGTGGCAGATCCTTGATAGATTCCAGCAGTTCTTGCTGTAGTCATTTTATATGAATTTGTATTTCCAGTGTCTGGATAGATGTACGTAACCAAAAGGTCACAAAATGTGCACTATGTTCATATCCCTATATCTGTTTCAAATATCTAAATCATTGAAGGTATAAAGGTATAACATATATTGTCAGATCTAAAATACCTGACAATTTAAATTTTAATTCTGACTAAGTTGTTTAAAATTTTATATATTGGAATGAATTTGATACTTGGGAACAGTGAGGATTGAAAATGCTATAGAATAGAAAGATGTCTAAGGGCATTCAAATTTAGTTTTGCTTTTGCTTTTGAACTTGTTCCATCCAAAAACAAGTTAGGTGTTTCCAATTTTTATTCATTAGAATGAATAAACATAACAATGGTGATTGTGGGGAAGTCCCTGGTGGTCCAGTGGTTAGGACTTGGTACTTTCACGGGGTTGAAGGAGGTTTCAATCCATGATCTCTGGTTGGGGAACTAAGATTCCGCAAGCCACGTGGCACAGCTAAAAAATAAAATGGTGATTGTGGTAACATGTATCATGTTACAGATTAAAAGGTGTATTCGTTAGAGCAAATACCACCTTTACTTTCCCTGACATATTTGCACTGATTAAAAGATATATACACGAATGAGAGAGACAGAGATCAAGATATACTTTTCTTGATAAATTGGTGCATACATCTTCCATGTAGAGCTACAATGCTCTTCCTAATATTTCATTCTAGAATTCACTTACTCTACCAAACTGCAGACCTCAACCTTGTAGGGACAAAGCCCATCCTATTACAGTTATCATATGGCAGGAAAACCAGATCACAATGTCTCCTCAGTACCTACAGGGCACTAAGTTAATAGCTCACCATTATTCCCTTGGCAGGAGGGAGTGAGAAAGTGTAGCAAAGGTGAAGGTGTCCCGTCCAAGCTTTTCCCTCTTGGAAGCAGAATGGAAATTCTCCCCCCTTATGCAGATATAATTACTGGGGAATAAGTGTTTGCCCCTAATAATCTCTATGATATTATTTGTACATCAGGTGATTCAAAAAGGATGTCTTTTTTAGTAATTTTGCATGATTAAAGGCAGTTATATCAATATGATCAATTACACTAATTTTTATACAATCCTAATTACGAAACAAAATAGGAAAATGAGGAGTTTCATAAATGATTTGAGGCTCTGTGCTCACTACAATGTTAAGAAAGTTTATTATGTTTGTCCAAAAAATAACAGTAGTTTAGATAGCCCATAATTATGGTTTGCTCCCAGGACAAAATATATCAATCCAAAGCATACTGTTTGAGGAATTTGAAGAAATAGTGTGAAAATTTCTATCATCCAGATAAAGGAGAGATAGGATCGGGGGAGTGGATGAGAGGACTGATGTTCTTAAAGAGGGATGAGAACACCTGCCTTGTGTGCAATGTGGGTTTCTCATAAGTGCTGACACAGGCGAACACTCCAGGGATCAGGGGAAAACTGGTGATCTAGTAAAATACAGTCTTTAGCTAAAGGTCAAATGAAATTATACTGAAAACCTTGGGGATACTTTAAAGTGGGAGCTAAAGATGGGGGCTGCTCATTAGAGCTTGTGCTTAAATACCAGTTTCACTTTATCAGGGAAATTGTTCATTTGTGTGAAAATGTGACCTCTGTCAGTCTGCCAAGCAGGCTGGGCCCGGGAGTGATCTCAGGCTCACATGTGCTGGCAGAAGTTAAAGCTACCCGGGGACTACTTTCAAAGGACATTGCCAAGGTTAGCAGACCCAAAATCTGACCTTCCTCTTCTTTCTTTCCATTTATATCTGTTTGTAAAGTTCAAACAGTTCTTTTTTTTCCCAAAAAAGAAAGCGCTTCAAATGCAATAAAATGATAAAAGATTCCAAGGGGATGAAGCTATAAGAAGAGAAGGTAAAATAAAAATGTTTCATTTAGGAAGCCTGGTTATTTAGAGAAATATAAGTCAGATAGCTTGGTAACAATTACCATATTTCTTAACCTAGACTAGATTTAGCCTTAAAATTTTATGGTGCTACCACCTTTTAACCAGAGGCAAGTATTATTGCTAGTGTATTAATGAAGAAAAAGAAGAGAGAGGCTTTTTCACAGGATGTTTGTTATCCAGAGAAGCTAATAATTCAGAATTCTTTGAATTCTCCAAATTTACAGACCATCTTATCACATATCCGTGTAAATTAAGCTACAAAGGAAAGGAATGATGGGCTGAGATTTAATGGTATGCATATGTAACGATTAACAAAAAGTTGAATTGTAAAAATCTATGTTAAGTACCTACTACATGCTAAGATTTTAATTTTTCTTTCATATCTCTATATGCAATTTTAGGTTTTTGAATATATCTACTTGCTTATTATAGGTATCCACTTACTAGTGTATATTCCTCCAGAGAGAATGGATTTTGTCATATTAACTGCTGTATGCCCGACATCTAGAACAGTACCTGACACATTTTGTTTGTACTATTTCTACATAATACCTATTTGTACTACTTTACTCTTTCTTTACTGAATAAATACACAACAGATATGCTCATATATACAATCGTTTTAACAATCACATGAACTAGTTATTTAAGAAATAACAATGTTGACGTTTACTCTCATTGTTAATGAGTGGTAAAAAGTGTAACTATGATTTCTAATTGTATAGACTTCTCACCTCAGTAGAGGGTATGTTTATTTGTAATAGAGTGTTTTTATTTATGTTGTTAACATACAGCTCTGAACAATTTTCCTAGTATAATTAAAGTTAGTTTGAGTCAAGTACTTTATTGGGAGCTTTGCATATATTAATTAGTCATATATATGTGGGAAGGTAAGGCTATTCTTAGCCTGAATCAGAAGAAATTTTCAGTACTCCACTATTTTTAACCTGCATAAATAGCAATTTCATGTGGTTCAGTAGAATATGATCTCCATTTTACAAGGGGTAACTGAGGTTTACAGAAATTAAATACATTGTACAAAGCCCAATACCAGTAAGCAATAAACATACGATCTGAACTTATATTTAATTACAAATGCCATTTTCTATCTCTTGCTTCTCAAACATGGCTTTGGCAGTGGAATCTCAAGAGTACTGAAGTCAGAGATAAACATCACACAGTATTTTGGATATTCTCTTTCTTTTAAAACAAACATGGAATTATATAAAGTACAATGCAAAATTAAATGAATTCTTAAGACTTCAAGAGGCTAAGCTCTACATAGTTTTCACACTATGTGGGATCACTCTGTGTTAGGAGTACTCCACTAGAAAATGGTAGGAAGCAGAGCCCACTCACTCCCAGAGCCCCCTCCCATACCACTATCTTAGAGTAAACGCCCACAATGCCACAATGAGATCAGTCACTGATCAATAGAGTTGTATAATCTGGTAAGGACAAGAAAAAGGTTATTTCCTTTAAAGGGAAAAAATTTACCTCTTATCAATGTCATCTATATGTAATGATTCATTTAAGATAGAGCAGTCAATGTTAAACATTAACGTATTTTCTAGTACTTCAGAAATGAGTATGAATGGATGTGGAATATACTTAGGTAAAATATACTTTTTTTTGGAAAATTAAGAAAGATATTTTCTCCTCTTTAAAATTACTTTCTAGACCCTGAATGGACTGGCTCAGCTTGGGGCCCATGTCCACCCATATGCCCAGACAGGGCATAACAGATGCAAAACTTCCACCAGGAACACATGATACAAGTGGAGACTGGTGACATTTCCAAAAGGAAGAGGAATACTATTCCAGAAGTAGGGAGGGCAGTGGGGTGGAACTGTATCATCATATTCTAAAACTTTGATATAAAAAAAGGAATATTATGCATTTAAAATTAACCTCATGGATTATCCAGGAGATTATATCTGGATTTCAATTTTCTTATTTGTTTTTGTTTTGTATTTTGTTTTGTTGTTTTTTTTACCATTCTGCTATTAATCCAGGCAATCAATAAACTGCTGACTAAGCACCTTATAAGCACAAAATAGAATCTTTAAAAAGTAAATAAGCACCCCCCCAAATAAAAGAATAAAATTACTTTCTATATGCATTACTTTCTTAATAGAAAGTATCGTTTCTGCATTTCTATTATACATCATGAAAATGAAAGACAGTATTTCTGAAAACTTTTATCTAGAAGGTAATATTTAATTTCTGATTGTAATTTCGAAACTTATGAAATCTTCAAACACATTTGATTTTCTATTTAAGCAGTAAATGAAAATGATTCAAAAACACAAAGTATTCAAATATATTTAAAAAAAGACTACAAATAGTTCAATGACACAGGTGTTATTTATATAGGTACTTATCTCAATTGACTTTAAATGAAATGCATTCTTTTTCAATTAGAATTCTGAATGGGATCACATAATTATTTAATGAGCTGATTATCAAGGTTATAGTCATCAAACACAGCTTTCTGGGCAGACTCACTTTCCTAAAATAACATGCAGTCTCTACAGACATATGAAAACAACTTTGACCTCTGAAGGGTTTTTTTCTTTTTTAATTTGGTTTTACCTTGAATTCTCATTTAGTGGGCAAAAGATTATGTGAAAGAAAATTAAATTTGGATGAGACTTTTTATTTAGCTGATTTCTATACTGCTACTCAAACTCCTATATACCTTTTATTAAAGCAATTAGAAAAAAATTCCCTCGCAGAACTCACATTTCACACTAGCACCTCATTAGCTCTCCAGGGTGTTTTACCAAGAAGTAATAAGGAGGGCAGAAATGGTGTTTGTTTTTAAATAGGGTATAATGTGACTGGGGATAACTTCTATAATCCTCAAAAGAGATAGAAGAGTTTATTTTTACCCTTAAGAAGGTGGAAAAGTCAAAGTCATGCTGAACATTAAGATCTGAAATAGGTAAGCAAAGCACCAGCCAAGACGCAGTGCCATTCCCTGTCACAGCAAGCTGGAGCTAATTGTATTAGTTATGATAATAGTGCCCTCCAGAGGAATTCTGCAGGAATTAGAAAGGCATATGGAAAATGAAAGGCTATGAAAATGATGAATTTAAATACACACTTGTAAAGTAAATTAACATATTAATCTTACCTAGATAATTAAAATATGCTTTAGTTTAACTTTAGTACTGAAAGATGGCACTACATTCATAACAAAAATATCTACAAGCAAACACTTTTTAATATTTTAGGCTGTGAAACTTTACTTATATATTATATTCTTGGTGTATGCTAAAATATTAACATGTTAGAGCAAATATAATTTAAAGAACCAGCAAAGGACTGAGATTAATGAATTTAAATTTATGATCCAGTTGTTACTTTTCTTTCATGGTATTTCTTTTGGCAAGTCTTTAGAATATAGTGTAAATAGAGCTATATTAACATTAGTATCGCTGAAATGAGGCAAAATTATAAACAAGCATTATCAATCACTGAAAGTAAATTAAAATGGGGGACTCCAAAGCACCAGGTTATAGACAGTAAGCCCCACTTAACACCACAAAAATGTTAACAAGTTAAAAATAGGTAGTAAGTACACAAAATGAAAAATAAGTGGCCTCCTTATGTTTGTCATTTAAATACTTATATTTTCTTAATTTTAGAGAATGCCTAATGATTATTTCATATGATGATTTATTGTCATTATCATTAAAATTGCCATTTTATCATGCTAGGCACTGAGGCAAATGCTGGGAAAATGGAATTCATATTTAAGAATTTCACTATTTTTTACCTCACTCACCATTGTCAGCCACCAACATAATGATTTTCTGAATTTGAAATCTTGGAGGATAAAACAAATCATCAGAAAGCAAATTCCTTTCAGTAATTTACTAAGATAGCTATAAAGAGTTGAAATTTTTCTCTTAAAATTTAATACCAGAAACCACACAAAGAAGAAAAGGAGTGGAAGACAAAAGTAAGAAAAAAGAACAGGGGCAACAAATAGAAAACAGTAACAAATATGGTAGGTAAATTAATCCAACTATATCAACATTCACATTAAATGTCAATGATCTAAATGCACCAATTAAAAGACAGAGATTGTTAGACTGGATCAAAAAACAAGACCCAATTATATGCTATCTATAAGAAGCCCACTTTAAATATAAAGACACATATCAAAAGTAAATGGATTTGTAAGGTCACTACAATATATCTGCATATATATTGTCCTATTTGTCAAACCCTGTTTGAACACTGTATCATTTATAATAATTCTAGAGACCCGAAGGGTTAAGTTTTTCTTACACTGCTCTTTTTTTTTTAATAGATCTTTATTGGAGTATAATTGCTTCACGATACTGTGTTAGTTTCTGTTGTACAACAAAGTGAGTCAGCCATAGGCATACATATGTCCCCATATCCCCTCCCTCTTAAGCCTCCCTCCCATCCTCCCTATCCCACCCCTCTAGGTCACTGCAAAGCACCGAGTTGATCTCCCTGTGCTATGTTGTTGCTTCCCACTAGCTAACTATTTTAAATTTGGTAGTGTATATATGTTGATGCTACTCTCACTTCGCCCCAGCTTCCCCCCACCCAACCTGTGTCCTCAAGTCCATTCTCCATGTCTACATCTTTATTCCTTCCCTGCAACTAGGTTTATCAGTACCATTTTTGTTTTTTTTAAGATTCCATATATATGCGTTAGCATAAGTATTGGTTTTTCTTTCTGACTTACTTCACTCTGTATGACAGACTTTAGGTCCATCCACCTCACTACAAAAACTCAGTTTCGTCCCTTTTTATGGCTGAGTAATATTGAATTGTATGTATGTGCCACCATCTTCTTTAATCATTCATCTGTCGATGGACATTTAGGTTGCTTCTATATCCTGGCTATTGTAAATAGTGCTGCAATGAACATTGTGGTACATCTTATGTACCACATCTTATGACTTATGGTTTTCCTACGGTATATGCCCAGTAGGTGGGATTGCTGGGTCATAGGGTAGTTCTATTTTCAGTTTCTTAAGGAAACTCTATACTGTTTTCCATAGTGGTTGTACCAATTTACATTTCCACCAACAGTGCAGGAGGGTTCCCTTTTCACCACACCCTTTCCAGCATTTATTGTTTCTAGATTTTTTCATAATGGACATTCTGACTGGCGTGAGGTGATACCTCATTGTAGTTTTCATTTGCATTTCTCTAATAATTAGTAATGTTGAGAATCTTTTCATGTACCTCTTCTCCATCTGTATGTCTTCCATGATGAAGTGTCTATTTAGGTCTTCCACCCATTTTTTAACTGGTTTGTTTTTTTTGATATTGAGCTCCATGAGCTCCATGAGTGTTTGTATATTTTGCAGATTAATCATTTGCAAATATTTTCTCCCATTCTGAGGGTTGTCTTTTTGTCTTGTTATGGCTTCCTTTGCTGTGCAAAAGCTTTTAAGTTTAATTAAGTCCCATTTGTTTATTTTTGTTTTTATTTCCAGTACTCTAGGAGGTGGGTCAAAAAAGATCTTGCTGTGGTTTATGTCAAAGAATGTTTTTCCTATGTTTTCCTCTAAAAGTTTTATAGTGTCTGGTCTTACATTTAGGTCTTTAATCCATTTTGAGTTTATTTCTGTGTATGGTGTTAGGGAGTGTTCTAATTTCATTCTTTTACATGTAGTTATCCAGTTTTTCCAGTACCACTTATTGAAGAGACTGTCTTTTCACCATTGTATATCCTTGCCTCCTTTGTCATAGATTAGTTGACCATAGGTGCATGGGTTTATCTCTGGGCTTTCTATCCTGTAACATTGATCTATATTTCTGTTTTTGTGCCAGTACCATATTGTCTTGATTACTGTAACTTTGTAGTATAGTCTGAAGACAGGGAGTCTGATTACTCCAGCTCCACTTTTTTCTCTCAAGACTGCTTTGCCTAATCAGGGACTTTTCTGTCTCCATACAAATTTTAAGATTTTTTGTTCTAGTTCTGTAATAAATGGCACTGGTAGTTTGATAGGGATTGCATTGAATCTGTAGATTGCTCTGGGTAGTATAGTCATTTTCACAATATTGATTCTTCCAATCCAAGAACATGGTATACCTCTCCACCTGTTTGTGTCATCTTTGAGGTTTTTTCATCAGTGTCTTATAGTTTTCTGAGTACAGGTCTTTTACCTACTTGGGTAGGTTTATTCCTAGGAATTTTATTCTTTTTGTTGCAATGGTGAATGGGATTGTTTCCTTAATGTCTCTTTCTGATCTTTTGTTGTTAGTGTATAGAATGCAAGAGATTTCTGTGTGTTAATTTTGTATCCTGCAACTTTACCAAATTCATTGATTAGCTCTAGTAGTTTTCCGGTGGTTTCCCCTAATTCTTGAGAGCTAATTTAATTTGCTATAAAATTAAAATTTTGTATTATTTCCCTGAGCAATTTAAGCGTATTGTTTTATTAATTATGTACCTTATTTTGTTGCTTTATATAAGTCTTCTGGCAGTTCATTTTTTATTTTATTTAAGATTGCTATTAAGATTATTTTTTTCCATTTTGGTATTATGTATATCTGGATTCATTTTTATTTATAGTTCTTGGCCCTGATTTGCTTCTACAAAGCCAGATTTCTTACTTTTCATCAAGTCTGGAAAAGATTTGGCTTTATATTTTTGAAAATTTTCTGTCTGAAAATGTCTCTATTCTTTCTTAAGGACTCTAAATGAGTCCTATAATCTCCTATGAGATATATTTTAATTTCATATCTCTTAACTGTCTTGAATTTTTCTGTCTTTTTATACATCTGTGCTACCATTCTGGGCTATTCCCTCACAACTATGAATCCAGATTACTAATAATTGCTTTAGCTGAGTTTAATGTACTATTTAATCCATTCGATGAGTGTTTATATTTTTTCAATTATTTTTTTCTTTTAATTTAAATATATATATATTCTTTTTTAACCTGTTTCTTCCAGATTATATGTGTGTGTGTAATTTTCTGCTTTTATTGCATTTTTTCTATCCTTACAGTATTTTGTTCTACCCCCTTACAGGTTTTATGCTTTCCTTTATTGCTTTAATCACTTGAAACATATTAGCTTTATTATTTTCATTTAGTCCTATTATCTCAAAATTACGGCTTCTTTTTGCTAGCACTGATGCTTTGTTCATGACACTTTGTTTATTCACTTATGTTGTGATTTATTTTTAACTGTAAGCTGCTTTTTAGTAAGGCTTGTATCTTTTCCCTACTGAATTCTTTCCAGCTTTGATTATAAGAGGGTGGCTCTAGAGTGGTGTTACAGGTTTTTTAAGGGTAACTCTGGACCGGGACAACTTTTTTTGCTAATCTCTTGGACTGAGGACTTCAGCACACAGTCAGTGCCTTTTATTCATACTTGATATCACCTGAGACATAGACCTCAGATCTTGATTTCTCACAGAGAAACATTTTTCCTTAACTAACAGGGAAAAGTTTTGATTTTCTTTTCTCCCAAAACTGGTGGTCAGAGTATGTCTAATACCTCTTGTGGGGCAGATTTTTATGGGTTCAAGTCTTATTGCAAGAGTCCGTTTAAAATCACACCTCAAAGTAATCATAGGGTCAGCTTAACAACAGTGCTCTTAACCCTAGTTTTTGGCCCTTCTCTGTGTGTACCACTGGGGTTTCTTCTCTTTTGTAAGAAGTCAGATGTGCAATCCACATTATTTCAGACTTCTAATTTTTTGTAGGGATAAAGGATAGGTTTTTTGCATTAGTTTAAGTGGCAAGTTTATGGAAACAGTTTAGTTGCTGTAATTGACTACTCTAATACTTGGTGTGAGCAGTGAGGAAGCTGCTCAAACATACATCTCGGTTGCCGTGGTACAGAAAAGAGAGAGCACTGCAACAGCAGGATTTTGTAAGTGGAAGTAAACAAGAATATCACCAATATTTATGAAAATATTGTAGAGTTTTGTATATTCACATGGTAAATATTGGGAATTCAACCTAATTTTACTTATCAAGACTAGTCATAGCTCTATAAAGTGATGAAAAAAGGCCTCCAAATGATGCTTCTGAATCAATGTGTGTTTTATAATATACTAGAAAGGGAAAAATGATTATTAACTAGATCTATGAAAAAGAATGGTTAGAGGTGCACTGTTAACAAAGACAGAAGCTTCAGAAATTATTTTTTAATAAAAATCCTTACTTAGGAACATAATTCA
The DNA here is from genome assembly GCF_000442215.2 of Lipotes vexillifer. NCBI lineage: Eukaryota > Metazoa > Chordata > Mammalia > Artiodactyla > Lipotidae > Lipotes > Lipotes vexillifer. The sequence continues at coordinate 2,571,191 of NW_006781351.1, read as the reverse complement.
ATTAACTCAAAAATGCTATTACTACTTTTTAAAGAGGCTTCAAAGTATTTTAGGTATAAATTTCCCTAATTTTTTAATTAAACAAAAAATGGAAAAATAGAATTGTACCTTAATGTAATCACATTTCTAATTATTGAATTAATGTGAAGTTATCATGTAGCTATAACAAACACACTACCCTAAATTTCATATAACTTTTTAGTATTCTGAGGGACATGAAAAGCCATTAACCCTTTAACTTTTATAGATTTTATAGATGAAGAAATAAAAATTAAGAGATTAAGAGTTTAAGAAATTTACCTCGAGTTATAAAATAATTTCAGCAAAGCGGAGCTATCCATTTGGTTTCCTAACTCTGGATGGAAGCTCTTTTCACTAGACCAATAGTCCTCAAAGTATCATCTATAAACCTTGAGGTTCCAGACTCTGAGGAGGTCCATGAGGTCAAAATATTTTCATAAAAATACAAAATATTATATTCCTTTTACACTTTGTTGGCATTTGCACTGATGGTACAAAAGTAATTGCAGGTAAAACTGCTATCACAAAACAAGGAACTGGTATAAATTCTCCTAGTAGTTACTATGCTCTTTACTGAAACCCAGGGACAGTAAAAAAAAAAAAAAAGTCAGTTTCATTAAGAATAAAATCAGTAAAAAATATTTTTTATAAAGTCTGATGAAGCTGTATTCATTAATTTTATAAAACCTCAGCCTTTGGATATGAGTTATTTTCATATTCTGGATAATTGAGAATTACACAAAGCATATTTGTTGCATATCAAAGTATAATGATTAGCTTGAAGAAAAGCAAATGTGCAATTGTTTGAACTGTGAGCTGAACTACGCCCCTTTCAAAGGAACACCATTTTTACTTATAGGAATTACTGACAGAAACCATGGCTAGTCAAACTTGGGTATTGGGTATCTGCTATTCTCAAAACTAAATTAAGTGTGATTGCCATTTTTTAAAAAATAAGAACTATTTGCTGCCAACAACCAAATTCAATCTTTGAAACAAAAATTTAAATTTTAAAAACTTTGTACCCACCACTCAGCTTAGTATATTGCAACACCCGAAGACTTAGGTGAGTGGTGATATTAACAAATGTGATTTGTTTTTGGATATTGTTTAATGAAATGTGTTACCACTTGAAACATACACAGAACTCAGTAAATCAGCACTTTCCAAATAAAAAATGCATGACATTACAAAATCATACATGAGTAAAAGATCCAATGAAAGATAAACTCATCAATTTTAATGTAAATTTTTATTAATAGGGTTTCAGAGTAGGGTTTCAGAGTCCATATTGCAACTAACATTTAGGAAACTACTACCTGATGAGTTTTGTTTTGGTATCAAAGAACAATGGCCACAATAATGTGAAAGGGCTGTAATTTACTACACTAATACTTGTTGTGAACAGTGAGGAAGCTGCTCAAACATATATCTCGGTTGCCATGGTACAGAAAAGAGAGCACTGCAACAGCAGGATTTCGTAAGTGGAAGTATAGAAGAATATCACCAATATTTATGAAAATATTTATATTTTTCCCTTTCCAACTACATATCTGAGTGAGGCTAAGGGAATGCAGAAGCATTTACCAGAGTCCATCAATCTTCTATAGAACCAGACACTAAGAAGTTTTGCAATAATGTTTTTAAAAATGCCAATTTTCTCTTTTATAGTTTTTAGAAAATACAGTTTTTTAAATTAAAATAAATATGCTATTTGTCATTTAAAAGTATATTATTACTGTTTTAAAATAAATTTATACACTTACAACTGATACCACACAAATATAAAGGATGATAAGAGACAGTTATGAACAATTATACACCAACAAATTGGATGACCTAGAGGAATATTCTTAGTAATATTCTTAGTAATATACAACCTACCAAGAATGAATCATGAAGAAATAGAAAAAAATGAGCAGACCAATTATTAGTAAGGAGATTCAATCAGTAATCAGAAACCTCCCAACAAACAAAAGTCCGGGACCAGATGGCTTCACTGGTGAATTATATCAAACGTCTAAAGAAAAGTTAATACCAATAGTTCAGAAACTATTCCAAAAAACTGAAGAGGAAAAATCATTCCCAAATTCATTCTACAAGGTCAACATTACCCTGATACCAAAACCAGACAAGAAAAGTAACTTATAAGCCCAGAGTAAATTATTATGAGAAAAGTAAATTACAGGCCAATGTCATAGATGCAAAAATCCTCAACAAAATATTAGCAAACTGAATTAAACAATATATTGAAAGAAGCATACTTATGATCAAGTGGGATTTATTTCAGGGATTCAAGGATGGTTCAACATCTGCAAATCAATGTGAAACACCTCATTAATAAAAAGGATAAAAATCATATGCTCATCATAATATATGCAGAAAGATTTGTGGGTTGACAAATCCACATCGTTTCATGATAAAAACTCTTCACAAACTGGGAACACACATGGTACAGAGGGAAGAAACTTCAGTATAATAAAGGCCATATATGACTAGCCCACAGCTAACATCACACTTAATGGTGAAAATCTGAAAGCTTTCCTCTAAGTTCAGGAACAAGACAAGGATGTTCCCTCTCATCACTTTTATTCAAAATAGTACTAGAAGTCCTATCCAGAGCAATTTAACAAGAAAAATGAGATGGATTATATATAAAGACTCCACCAAAAACTGTTAGAATTAATAAACAAAATAGGTCACTTAGAAGCATACAAAATCAATATACAAAAACCATCTGTTTCGATACACAAACAACTATCAGAAAGATAAAAACCAACCCTGTTTACAATAACATCAAAAAGAATAAAATACTTAGGAATATATTTTATCAAGAAGGTGAAAGATCTGTACACTTAAAACAATAAGATATTGATGAACAAAATGAAGAAGCCATAAATAAATGGAAAGATATTCCATTCTCATAGACGGGAAGAATTAATATTGTTAAAATGTCCATACTACTCAAAGCAATCTAGAGATTTAATGCTATCCCTATCAAAATTCTGATGTCCTTTTATACTGAAATTGAACAAAAATCCTAAAATCTATACGGAATCACATAATACCCACATAGCCAAAGAATCTTGGAAAGAAAAACAAAGCTGAAGGTATCACACTTCCTGATATCAAACTATATTACAAAGCTATAATAATCAAAACAATGATATTGGAATAAAAACAGACACAGAGATCAATAGAACAGAATAGAGAGCACAGAAATAACCCCATACGTATATGGTCAATTAATTAATGATAAAGAAGCCAAGAATATACAATGGGGAAAGGATAGTCTCTTTAATAATTAGTGTTGGGCAAACTGGATAACCATATGCAAAAGAATAAAACTGGACCCCTATCTTACACCACACACAAAAGTCAACTCAAATCGGATTAAAGACTTGAATGTAAGACCTGAAACCATAAAACTCCTTGAAGAAAACTAGGGGGTGAGTCTTGACATTAGTCTTGCCAATGATTTTTTGTATTGCCACCAAAGCAAAGGCAACAAAAGCAAAAATAAACAAGTGGGACTATATCAAACTAAAAAGTTTCTGCACAGCAAAGGAAACAATCAACAAAATAAAAAGGCAGCATACCAAATGGGAGAAAATATTTGCAAGTTGTATATCTGATAAGAGTTTAACATCCAAAACACATTAAAAACACACACAATTAAAGCACAAAAACCAAACAATCTGATTAAAAAATCGACAGAGGAACTAAACAGATATTTTTCCAAAGAAGACATACAAATGGCCAACAGGTAAATGAAAAGATGCACAACATTACTAAATATCAGGGAAATGCAAGTCAAAACTACAATGAGGTATCACCTCACACCTGTTAGAATGGTTATTATTAAAAAGACAAGAGATAAGAAGTGTTGGTTAGGATGTGGAGGAAAGGAAATCCTTGTGTACTGTTGGTGAGAATGTAAGTTGGTGCAGCCACTATAGAAAACCATATGGAAGTTCCTCAAAAATTTTAAAATAGAATTACCATATGATCCAGCAGTCCCACTTCTGGGTATATATCCAAAGGAAATGAAGAAAAAATCTCAAAGAGACGCATGCACTCTCCTCTTTACTGCAGCATTATTCACAATAGCCAAAATACACACACACACACACACACACACACACACACACACTCTGGAATATTATTCAGCTGTGAGTAAGGACATCCTGTCATTTGTGCAATATAGATGGGTCTTGAGGGCATTATGCTAAGTGAAGCAAGTCAGACAGAGGAAGACAAATACCATATGATATCACTTGTATGTGGAATCTAAAAAACCTGAACTCATAGAAACAGAGAGGAGAGTGGTGGTTACTAGGTCCTGAGGGGGCGGGGGGGGGCAGGGGAATGGGAGATATTGGTCAAATGGTACATATTTCTGGTTATAAGATAAATATGTTCTAGAAATCTAATATACAGCACAGTCATGATAGTTAATAATACTGTATTATATACTTGAAAGTAGCTAAGAGATTAAATCTTAAAAGTTCTAACCACAAAAAAGAACTAGCAATTAAGTGACATGATGCAGGTGTTAGCTAATACTAGGTGGTTATCATTTTGCAGTGTATGTGTATTAAATCAACTTGTCACCCACCTTAAACTTGCCCAAAGTTATATGTCAGTTATATCTCAATCAAGCTGGGAAAACTAAATTCAAAGAAAAAATTAATTAATATATATATTTTAAATATTTCTCAATTATCATTTCTAATATGATGTTTTAATATACATAAACTATATGAACAAAATTTATTCAGTGGTTCTTATTTTTAGGAGGACAAAATATTCTTGAGACCAAAAGTTTTGAGAATTGCTCCATTAGACTGAACTTGATTCTTCAAGAGACGAATCTAGTAATTTCTTTATAGGGAAGAAATATAATTACAAAGCTATAGCACATTTTTAATTCCAACTCCACTAAATTATCAATGAAAGTTTTAGATTTTATATGAGTGACAGAAAAAGAATAATAAAATTTCTAAAAAAAGTTTATAAAAGTCCTTTTAAGCCTTGATCCCCCTGGCCAGGCCTTGGGAGTTAGTGAAAGAAGGAGCATTAAACAGCTAGATTGTTACTGGTAACTGTTTAATTGTATAAATTAAATGTGTCAACAGTAACAGTTAACATAACAGATTGGAGAAAATGGTTTTGATAGTGGTCATGACAATCATTCAAGGTACTCAAACAAAGCATGGAACATCAACAGTAACAGTTAACGTAAGAGATTGGAGAAAATGATTTTGATAGTGGTCATGCCAATTATTCAAGGTGCTCAAACAAAGCATGGGAACATGTAACTTTATTTTTGTAGCAACTGATAAGATAAAATCAAGGGTGAACAAAACTACTTTCATAATGTGTAGTGAATCATTAAACATGAAATGAGCTTCTGAGCTCACCCTGATTGCCTTGAGAGAGAAATAAAATTAAAATAAAGAAGAAATGATAAGGTAAGTAATACTGATGTACACTGTGTTGTAAAATATTATCTATATTAATATAATCATAAAAATGCCTAAATAATTATCAAAATTATTAATTCATAAATGGCATTAGAATTCCCATAAGCAAAGTTTTCTACAATGTACATTTATTTAAATTTCAGGGATAGTTTTTCTGGGTAAAAATAAAATGAAATATAGCAAGAATACTTTGTTTAATCATTTAATTGTTGAGGATTACGGTTCAAAACTCTTCTTTTAGAGATGGGACTATAAAACCCAGAAAGGTTAAATGATATGGTCAAGGTCAGTATTTGATTTCCATTTGGTCAAAAGAACAATTCAAATTCAAAGAAAAAAGGTAAAACTGAAACTTTAAAAACACAGATCACTCTAGACATTTTAGTCACAAACAGAGTGTGCAGTTGAAGAACAGCAGTGAGAGTGCTGAACCCTTAAGAAACCACTGGTAAGATAATAAAGTCCTTATTACAGAGCTATCACTTTGGATTATTTTTATCTTCTAGTTTTTGAAACTACCTTTCATTTTTAATGTCTATATATTTTTCCTACAGTTCTTGCATTTTTAAACAGAATTTCAAATTCAGAAAATCTAAATGTGACACTGGGGCTTCACACTGAATCTCTCATTGTAACAATATTTAGAGAGCATTCTCAGAAGCTCATTAATATAATATTCTGAGTATTTTTATTGTTATATATTACTATAGATAAAAGAAAATTATGATTGAATCCCTGCTTTGAAGATCTTATGTTCACTAGGAGTGAACAAACTGAATTATATTTCAAGGTACCGTGTGCTAATAACTATGAGACACAGAGGCTCTATTACAAGAGTTTAGTGTAAAAATAGTGATAGAAGAATACTGGCTGCCACAGTGATCTTGGTAAATTAAAGATATGGAATCAAGCAAAATAACTTTATCTGCCAAAGAAAATTTCTAGAAGAAAAGGACATTTTCCTCAAATTCCATAATATATAATAAAGTAGAAAACTAACTGCCAATAGAGATAACAAGAGAATCAGAAGTTAATAACAGAACCTAAAAAGAAAATAAAAGAATATAAAACCTAAGATAATTCCAGTATAATCAGTTCTGGTCAAACACTTCGTAGAAGGAGACATAGATTCTAATAGTTAGGCAGTATAACACATTGGGATTCTGGAGGTTCTTAGTGGATTGCTAAAAGAGTCTAAAAAAACAGAGCACTTGGTAGGCATGAATTTTACATTACTTTTGGTGGAATTTTGAGCTTTTGTCATATCTAATTTCTGGGTCTCTGAGAATTACCTTAATCCAGAAGACCCATGAATCAGGTAATTTTCTCTGATATTTTACATTATCATTCTAAAAGTGATTAAAAAAATTTTTTATAGATCTTTATTGGGGTATAATTGCTTCATGATACTGTGTTAGTTTCTGTTGTACAACAAAGTGAATCAGCCATATGCATACACATATCCCCATATCTCCTCCCTCTTGACCCTGCATCCCACCCTCCCTATCCCACCCCTCTAGGTCATCACAAACCACCAAGGTGATCCCTGTGCTATGCTGCTGCTGCCCGCTAGCTATCTATTTTACGTTTGGTAGTGTATATATGTCCATGCCACTCTCTCACTTCATCCCAGCTTCCCCCTCCCCACCATGTCCTCGAATCCATTCTCTATGTATATGACTTTATTCCTGCCCTGCCACTAGGTTCATCCGTGCCATAATTAAAGTGTTAACCAAGCCAAAAGAGTACTAGGATTCCCCATCATTATTGGATGAGGTACATCTTAAGCACCTCTAATGCCATCAAGTTGCTTAGAGCTTGGAGAATAGCTAAGAAGACATAGTCTTGTCCTCAGGACATTTGTATAGCTTTTTAACAACAAACATTAATTTAAAAAACAATTCAGAAATGATGTATCAGAAATGGAGTTAAATTCAAAACATGTAAGTATGCAGTATAGATAATACATAATATTGATGGTGTCTGGGAAGGAAGAAAGCACAATATATTTTAAAATTTAGCAAGGTAGATTATAATAAAAGATTTGTTTTGAAGTCAGAGATTTGGGTGAGATTCCCAGATTTATAGTTTTTCCATGTGCTGTCATGGAAGTGCTACATTCCTTCTGGCTCTCAATTTTTTATAAAGGGAATGTATTTTCATATGCCCAGACTTTTGCAAGAATTTTTGTGAATATCAAGAGATAAAACAGGAGAACTGAAAGGTACTATAAGATATTAATTGGGCATCTGTATTTTAAGGTACTCGATTAAGGAGGTGCTGTGAGCCAAAAAAAAATAGGGAAAAGCTTATGGAGGAAGAAAAAAGGCATATTCTATAATATATAGTTCAAGTTTGGGAGTATTTATTACTTACCAAGCACAGTGCTTTATTCTTTATATTTTACTATCACTTATTTCCAATGAATTCCCATTTTAATTCAAAGTTAACATCTGCACTTTATACTTTTTGATATTGGTGTAATATAATTAAACACTGAGAAGAATCCTACTTCACAGTGAAAGATTTACTTACATTTCAGTATTATAAAATATTTGCAGCATTCCATCACATCACTGATATATAAAGCGGAGTCCAATTTAGTAATTTATCATTAGTAATATGACTGTCATGCAGATTGGAATTCTCTGATGGTCAAAACTAGGACATACTCCCCCCACAGGCTGACCTATATAGAAACTCAAATTATGATTATAATCAATTGTTTGTTTGGCAGAATCTGAAGCAGAAAAAGAGGAATGTTATAGTTTGAATATTTAATGGCAATAGACTAAGATGATGAGAATCATTTATTTTTGTGTTGGAGATTGTCTACACCTGAACTTCCCAAATCATATCACGATGGGCTGATAAAGAAAAATGATATGCTGCGTAAAGCATAATGTGTACTCAACAAATTCTAGAAATTCTAAACAAATTAGAATTTGCTTTCCTGGAATTAGTGTTCCAGGAAACCCAGGTTGACTATGGAATGGTAATACTGAAAAGGTTCCAGTTTCTCCTCACAAGATATGTGGACATCTCTTTTGTGGCATGCCCAACATCTATAGGGAGGGGGAGCCAGGACAATCAGAATCAGTGAGATTTCAATTTGTGAGAACTGGTGGGAAGCAGAAATTAACTTCTTGGATTGTGAGCTATGGAGGTGGTACCTGACAGCTACCAAGGGCACCTGAAAATAAGGCAGACAGAGAGGAAAGCAAATGTGAGACAGGAAAAAAGAAAGACTAAGTTCTGATTATAGTATTGAATTCTTACATCAAGCAGTGTCTGAAGTCAACTGTACCTCTTAATTTTTAAGTTATATAAACTTGTAAATTCTCTCTTTCCTCCCCTCCCACTTCTAAACCAAACTGCAACCAAAACTAGCTTTACTGATTAACATGGGCAGTATCTGGATAGGTTCCCCCAACTTTGACTCCACAGCTGCTCTTTGTATGTTTCTATTACTGTACAACCCCTGTTAAGATCATCATATTCTTTGTATATATCAAGGTCATACATTATATAAAAGACAATACTTTGGGGCAGCACTTGCCCTTGTTATTAATCTCTTTGATATGATTTATCCCTTCTCTGACTCATTATGTTGGTCTTAAATTTATTTCTCAAGGGAATTTTGTTTTATTTGCAAGTTCTCCTCAACTTTTTCCCCCTGTACCACTTGCAGGAACAATAATGAATGCAATGAAATAGCTCCAACCATCTTCTTTTATGTCAATCTCTCTGACTCTATAGGGCACTTTAGCACTCTAGCACATATTCTCTGTATCTTAAGCACCATAACCAGTATCTGGCACCTAATAGGTTTGAAGGTTGTTGGACTTCATCCTAGACAAAATAATCAATCTACTATTTTCTCTTGTTTTGGCTTTTGGTTTCTTTGGACTGCACATGTACTCAAACATTTGGTCTGCCTCTCTACCTTCTCCTCCCCACAAGAACACATGTTCCTGTGATGACTGATGTTTTTAAGAATATAGTAAAATTGTTAATGACTGGTATGGTATTATGGTTTTTGACTTTTCAATAGTCATTCCTATTGAATAAGAACTAATTTCAAAAGAATGAATATATAGTGGTGAAATTTAATTGAAGATAGTTTAAGACTATTAGCACTATTTGCCTACTCAAATTATATCATTAAAGCAACTGTCTTTCCACCTTTTCCTTAAAATTGGTATTTCTCTTGCTTATCTTTTATTCCCATTCCAACTGCAAGGATTTTACTTTTCATCCTTCTTGTGGTTCCTCTAGGGCCTCAATAATCAGTGTTTCATCTCATAAATAACTGTATTCTACAGAGGGTAACTGTCTGCAGCAAAGCATTGTATATACTGTTTCCTGGATTTGTGAAAAATAGGGCCGAGTTTAGTTAGTAAAATCTGCTGTGGGCATGAGTGGTTACTCATGTACGATAAATTTGCTCTTCCAGATTTAACCAATGTTTGTATGAAACCATTAAGATGATCTGACTAGCATATATCTACATAGTCTTCAAGTGGCCAGAATTAGAAATTAAGACAGGAACTAGGAATTTTTAAATCTTCAGCAGATTTTTTATTTAAAAAGTGAAACCTCAGAAACATATTTTACAAAGTTGAAATTTCAGAAATAAAACTTCCATTTAAAAAAATCTGTTTATACACACTCACCTCTACCCCAATAAGTTTCCAATAGAGAAATACCAATAGTTTCTTTTAAAAGTTTTAATACTATCACAGTAAAAATATCATTTTTTGGAGGTGGCAAATGTGGGATTCCCTGCACTTAAATATGAACTCTAGCTACTTAAAAGTTTAACTAGCTTAGAATTAGTCAGAAAAAGGCTGATTGTCTTGTGCCTTATGGCAAACAAAATGCATATTCATTAACTAGCATTTAGAACATATTTATTAACTGGAACCACTAAGGCTTAGTTCATTCTTAATGGTGTTAACAATGGTGTTACTTATTTCTATGTCCTATTACTACACGTAAAAATGCAACATATTACAGAAGCAGAACAACTTTGTTTTTGGTTCTAACAAGGGAAAAAAGTAAATATAATAGAATTTTATTCCTAATATAAGCACTCAGAAACTTTCATTTATTCTGCAATTGTCACACATACGTGTCTTTCCCCAGGGCTGGAGGTGGGGAATATCTGGTTGAAAGGAACATATGTTCCTGATGACACATGAGTTTTCTCAGTACCAAGTCCTAATTCTACCACAATCACAACTGCTTCTTGACATTTAAAGAAGCATTTCATTTCCAGAAGGTGGCGTTCTAGAACAGTTGGAAACGGGTTTGCTTCCATTTCAAACAAAGAGAGGTGCATTCAATTAACATTCAAGTTATCCGAAATTCTGGAAACACAGAGTGGCTATTCAAAACAACAACAACAACAAAAATGTCCTGCAGTCCTTTCTTCGATAGCATTTAAAACTCCAAATATTTTTCTATGTCCATGACCTAACTTATTGTCTGGGAAAACTAGCAACGCAATAGCTTAGATATTGCAGCATGAAAACAAAATGAATGAACAAACATAACAAAACAGAAAGAGTTATATAAATACAGAGAACAAAGAGGTGGTTGCCAGAAGGGAGGGGAGTTGGAGGAGGAAAGAAATAGGTGAGAAAGATTAAGAGGTACAAACTTTCAATTGCAAAATATATGAGTCACAGGTATGAAATATACGATGTGGAGAATATAGTCAATAACTATGAAATACCTTTGTATGGTGACAGATCGTAACTAGACTTATTGCGATGATCATTTTGATATGTATAGAAATTTCGAATTACCATGTTGTGTAACAGGAACTAACATAGTGTTGTAGGTCAATTATACTTCAAAAACAAAACAAACTCATAGAAAAAGAGATCAGATTTGTGGTTACCGGAGACAAGGAGTGGTGGAAGGGGGAGTTGAATGAAGGTGGTCCAAAGGTACAAATTCCCAGTTATAAGATAGGTGAGTGCTGGGGATGTAAGGTACAACATGATTAATACAATTAACACTGCTGTATATTATATGTCAAAGTTGTTAGGACAGTGAATCCTAAGAGTTCTCATCACAAAAAAATTTTTTTTCTATTTCTTTACATTTGTATCTACATGTAATGATAGATGTTCACTGAACCTGTGATAATCATTTCATGATGAATGTAAATCAAATCATTATGCTGTGTACCTTAGACAGTGCTGTATGTCAATTATATCTCAATAAAACTGGAAAAAATATATAGATATAGATATAAAGGGACTATATATATAGTATACATATATATAGATATATATATATAAAGATATAAAGGGACATAGAAAACTAGGCCAGTTTTACATAAGAGTATATCAGCTTGTTTTCACTTTTAATAACATTCATTTATAAATGTATTTGAATAATATTTGATGCCACACAATTATATTATCTGAAAAATATATGTAAAACTATATAATTATGGAAATTTTTGATTTCCCAGTGATTATTTAAAATATACCTGAAATTATAAAATCCTTGACCTGTAATAAGCATATGGAGAAGCTGAAAAAGAGTAAAAAATTAGGAGAGACATAAAAAAATTTCTTCAGGGAAGGAAATTTCTGTTAATTCTTGAGTTTTCTAAAGAGAGATTTTAGAAATCTTTGCCTGGTGAAAATGTATGTAACATCACAGAGGTAATGAAGTTTGACTACAGTAAATTGATACATTTTCTATGCAGAGACAATTTGGGAACATTTGTGATCTTGCCTGAGATTATGAATATTTCCAGCACTTTTATTTATTTCTATCGGCAATAAGAATTTATTCAATGGTCAAAGGAAAATTATGTTCACAGTGTCAAAGTTCATTTAAACCGTCAGCTAGTAGTTTTCCGAAAGAATTGGAAGTTTTAGTCATAATCGTTTATATCCTGAGAACTATTTGTCTCTTTGATTATTGTTGCTTGTCAGTTATATTACACAAGCCACAAATGCATCACTAATATAACTGTATGTGACCATATTACAGGCTTACTAGAAAGCATATTTGAAATGCATCATGTAAAATGTATTTAGTAAAGCAACTAGTATCACAATGAATTATAGAAGTATACACATCACACCCATTTGTAAAGATAATCCATCTCTGAATATGATAAACTAGAATTTACCTTAAAATAGGGTTGTCCCCAGAAAATGGATGTAAGAAACATTCAGTTAAAAAGCTATGAAACAAAACTCTTTCAAATATTAACATTTAGAATTAAGTATATCAAATATTCAGATTCAAATCAATGTTTCCAGTTTCCAGACAAATATGAACACACATTACAACAATTCTCTAGGCAGAGTACAACTACTTATGTACAGGCTACAACTGAAGCTATAGAACTAGTACAGTACAAATTTCTTAATTTTGCTCCCAGATTGAAGAGAGGAGGGAACATTATATTTTCATGAAGTTAACATAATTATACACTGCATAATACAATTTTAAGATAAAATATAACACCTTAAATAAATTTTATACTTGCTATAGACCAGTACAGACTCCCTTTGTCAATAAGGTACTTTAATGGAAAAGTTTGAGAGAAATTGATGAGTGTATTTTATTCCCTAAATTATATTATTTTTCAGAATTGCATTCTTTCTTTACTTAAGTCAATTTAACATACAGTGTGTATGTTCATAAAGTTATGACACTAATTATATTAAAGAGTTACACTAAGAGTTAAGATTTTAAATACTCTTTAGTTATATCATTTATGGAGAGAGCTGTCTTTTTCAAGAAGTATTTTATTTGCTCCCCAAACAACTAGAGAATATTGACATGGAATGCATTATTTTTACTCTATCTTTAAAGAGAGGCAAATCAATCAAGACAAAATGTCCCCCCCCCCAAAAAAAAAGTAAAAATTAACCTGATACGGGACTTTCACTTCTGGCTATGATAGAGTAATATTCACCAGCATTACAATTCTGCTGCAAATAAATCTGAAACTGGACAAAACTAGAATACAGAGAACCCAGGGCTATGATCATTGAGAGAAAGGACATTCACAAAATGAGGTCTATATTCATCTTAGCTTTTGCTGGGGATCACTTTCCAATTTAAGAAGTGGAGCCAAACACAGAACAGTAACGTCCCTGAGTAGAAGGAATAAAGAATGGAGTTCTGGGCCACCAAGGTAGCTGTTATTTTCAGGAAAAGGGTACCAGAGAGAAGGTAGCTGGACAGAGACCTTTACAAATCTGAGGAAGTGTCCTCGAGTCTTTGTGTAAATTCTAAGCTGTATGTACATAGAGAAGAGATCCACAGACCTGGTACACTGCTACTGTAGAGCTATAAACCTAACAGAGACTGGGCCTGGCAGTGCTAGGATACATTATAGATCTCATTAGCCAGAGGGCAACACGCTAGGAATTCAGTTGAAACTCCAGAATTGCCAGAACTTAGGAGCAGAGCTAGTCTATCCCCCTACTGTAATAAAGACCAAAATGATCAAGTTGAGACACCAGTAAAGTCCCTCGGCTGCCAGAGCAAAATTAAAGACTCTTCACAGTCTTATGGCATAATCCAGAAGATCTATAAAGGTGGAACTAATCTATTGTGATAGAATTTGGGACTGTAATTGTGTCGGGGAGGAGAGGTGGGAATTGTTTTGGAAGGGCCGTGTTGGAACTTTCCCTGGGATGATGAAAATGTCCTATATCTTGACAGGGCTTTGGGTTAAAAAGACCTACCTGTTCTTCAAAACTCATCAAACTGTGCAATTAACATCTATACATTTCACTGCGTGTAAATTATGTCTCAAAAAACATAATGTTAAACAAGGTAATAGAGAAAAAGAGAGGGCAATTTTTAAAGTTGTGCTAAAAATTGTTAAGGGATGCAAAAGGAATTTCCTGCATTGCTGTACTAATTCTGGTTTCAGAAGGTAACAAAATGAATAAACGAATAAATGTCAGTAACTGAAAAAAACACCTTTTTTATCAATGCACATAGTTAGTAGAAATAATACAATAAAAGTATGGAAATACAAAAAGACCCAGAAGCAGGATCAAGATCTATTGACAATGAATTCTTAAAATAAATGTATTGGTGCTTAATATGTTCAAAAACAAGAGGATGTGAATAAAACACAGACTCTATAATATAGGAGAGTAAATATACATATATACACATTATAATACAAGGCAGAAAGTAGTAAATGCCTCAGAAGTTGATGATATGAGAGCAATGAAATTTCAGAAGAACAAGAGAAGATATCAAGAAGGGTTTGGATGACAAAAAGGTAAATAAATATAGACTCAAAAAGGAAACTAGCCACCCTGAGGTCCATGGCCACTGTCCTCTGTAGTTGTAGCACAACAATATCTTCGAAGCCCTAAAAAGTATCCACGTATTTCCCAAATGCCCACAATGTAATTCCAGTTTGATGATCACTAACCCTTATGCTTCAAATTCTAATCAGCTACCATACAGTAAAATATAGCAATTAGTAAAAAAAAATTAGCTAAAACCAGTCTGACAACTTCAACTAATTTTCTTTGCTTTCAGAAGAACAGTTCAGCCAAATTTTGTCTTCTGGTCTCCCCTCCTCAGGCTTCATCCTTGAGCTCTGCTCTCACCCCGGCAGCCCTATTAGCCGTAAGGCAGAATTTTCTCAGGCTGCTTCGGAGAGACAAACCCGAGCAACAGAAAAAGAGTGCATATTAAGCCCTTTGGTCTTGAATTTAAGAAAACGAGCGATTTACTTTAATTGACAAATTTGGGAATAGAGATGGAATACATGTTTTGCTTTTGTTTTTATTTTTTCTTTAATGTAGAGGAATCTTTTATGCTGAGGGGAAATAAAAGTCTTAATTCCTTTTAAAATCAATCCACTATTTCTTTTTGTGCACTCTATACATACTCTGAACGTTAACTTTACATATACTTAACAAGCTAAGATAGTTTTTCAGTTGTTATTGTTTTATTTTGTTTTTTCCAGAATGGAAATTAGACTTTATAAAATGACATTTCAAGTAGTCCATGTATGGACCATATTTCTCAGCTTTATACCAAACTACGTGAAAAGCTGTAGTAGTCTAACGTGTGAACCTGTGATAAAAATGTTTATTAGAACGAATTTAATGATTATTGGCATCAATATTCAATGGATGAATTCTTCATTGTAAATATTCTCTGGAAATAATAATTCGAGAACAATTAAATTTTTATTCTAAATTTGGGGAATATGAGTACTTTGTGCAATTTTTATTTTAAACACGCACCTAGAAATAGTGTGAATCTCTGATTCGATTTTTCTAAGTAACGTTAAGTAAAATTTTAGGGAAAATAATCATTTCAATCTATGTATACTGTGGTAGTTAATGTAGTATTAACTTAAACTCTATAACAAAGACTCAAAATACAGCAGTATAAACAAGATAGAATGTTCTCTCTTGCGTTTTCTCTCTCTTCTTTATAACTAAGGTAAGAATGAGAACCAGCAATTCAGCTTTACCATTGTCAGGAGCAGGTATCCATTTCCAAGTTGGCTTCTCTATCCATCGTCATCTCCCAGGTGTGTGTGTGTGGGGGTGTGGGTGTGTTTTAAGAAGGAGGGGCAGACAGGAGGGTCCACACACCATCCTTTTATGGGCACAACTGGAAGAATCACATATTTCACATTTCATTGAGTAGAACCAGTAACTTGCCCACATCTTACTGAAAGGGAGGCTGGGAAATGTGGCCTTTCACTGGCTGGCCATTTACTATGGGAGCGGAAAAAGACACTGTGACACAAATTGCAACCTGCCACCAAAAATCCAGGTGTGCACTTCTTCCCACTTACCTACCCCCTCTACACAGACATACACCGATATTACAAAGTCCCATTTGGAAAAAAAAAAAAAAAAAGGAACAGTACAGTGTTGGAAGTATAGTGGTGAGCACAGCTGCCTTCCAAAAACAGGGAATAGGAAAATAACAGCTGTCATTTTTCAAAGCAATGATCAAATCCTACCAGATATGAATTTTAAACATTCCCTGCTCTGGCAGTGAAATAATTTCCTTGACTAGGTCCTGATTATATTATCTGGAAGAAATTTCTTTGTCCCTTGTCATTTATAGTTCCTGTTTTCTTTACTTTGGGATGTTTTTCTTTGTCCATTATTTCTATTACCATAAGGACTGGTTTGCTTGTGACAGTTCTGATTTATATGCATTGTCCTGGTGTAATATCAATACTGAATGAATGAATTACTTGTTCTAAATATGTGTCCCTTTCTCTCTTGAAAGTGTCTGAATACCTTATAATTATCTCTTTAAGAGAGAATTGCACTCTATTCTCTCCTTGGAGGCTGTACAGATTTCTGGGCTATATTCTGCAAGGCCAGTTGGGAGGCTTCTAGATTTGCTTTAAAGGTCAAACATGCATTGGTTTTGGCAGATCAATACAATCCCTAAAAATCTCAGTATGCTTTTGTTCTACTGACAGTCAGATCCACAGGCACATAACCATAACCAGAGATCTAATCTAGAGAATGTTCCTATGCTTACAGACTATCCTCTTATATTTTCTGGTTTCTTTGTTCAGAACATTTTTGCTTTCCCTCAATTTAGTAGTGTCTACTTTGATGCTCTCTGAAAATATTAGCTGAGTTAAGAAAGCATCACCCTTAATCTAACCTTTGAAACCAGAATGGACCCCAATTAACAGTTATGTTTTAATGTAGGCACTTGAGGCCACCAGAGGTTATTTACTAGTAAAGCTGCTTCTTTAAAATCACATCTTATAACCAGCCCAAGTATATCTTGTCACAGAATTTTGCACGACAAGAAAGAACCAACATATATAAACATTTTGTGCTTTTTTAACGTTCTGAGATTCTCAAAGAATTCACAGAGGTTACATGTTCTTTTGTCAAGTAGTCTACCTTTTTAAGGATTACAAGTGACAGTTTTACCAAATGTTTTATCATGACATAAGAAGGATCACTGGCTTTCCAGCCTGCAATATTGGTATTCTTGCCACCTACTACCCAACTCTTAGATCAATGCCTCATTTTTTTATTATTTTGGTAGAATTCCACTTCTAATAACCGAATTATGTTTTATTTAAAAATAAGATGTTATTTTTTAAAAGCAAGAGAGAGTCTAAAATCCAGCATTTTAAACAGGACAGAAATGTGTGTCTCATAAAGTAATTCAAAGGTAAGTGGTTCATTACCGGCAGAACACTCTACACTTTCAACATGTGACTTCTGTCCCTAGATTCAGGGAAGGTATTCAACTTTTGCCATCTCATAGCAACTACAAAGTATCAGAGTATTGTATGATCTGTCATTTTAAGGACAAAACCAGAAGTACCAAATATAATATCTGTTTAAATTCTATTATCTAAAAAACAGACACATGGTCATACCTTTCAATAAGGGAGGCTGAGAAAGGCAGCCTTTAATTGTATATGTGACCAGTTGAAACTCTATTAGAAAGAAGTGACCAGATATTGGGCAACAACAGTCTGACACACTATTGTGTTATTCAAAAACAAATCTAAATATTTAAAGCAGGGAAGAAAGATTTAATACAGAGAGTAAAGTACTTTCAAAATTAATAGCAGGAAGAGCCAAAGTTGTGGGCTCTGGACTGGAACACAGCACTACAGAACTGACACATCCAGGGACTGAGGCCACCACTGGAACAACTGAGTACGAACATTCCACTTTAAAAGCAATTCCATAATCAGAAAGCTGGGAACTAGCTGTCATCACTACTTTTGCAACAGCTGCCTCTCAACATGGAGGGAAGTGGATAATATACACTGGAGTATTGCTTTAGAAACCAAGATCTTGCTAGTAGAAAAAAAAATCCAAAGCAATGCCAATATTCTTTGCTTCCACCTTCTAAAATCTGTGCAAATACATTTTATTGGTAGAACCTAATTCTCTTCCTGACTCTTGGCTGCAAAGGCACATGGGAAGTATCACTTTAAGCTTTTCAGAAACTTCAGACAGACACACACACGAAGAAGAAGGTTGGAATGGTGTTGAATGAATCAATCCACGGCACCACCAGTGCTATTAATCAACAACAGGCACTCCAGCAGAGCAGATATTGTTAAAATGTTATTTTATTCCAACTGAATACTCTAAATGAACCTTTTGTCTGCGTCTATTCTTTAGTAACTGAATCATCATTTAAAATAAAATAATTCAATTAATTTCTCCAAAAAAATGTCAAGAAACTCAGCTTGTGTAAGGTTTGGACATATCAATATCAATTTCTCAGTCCTTTATACTAGACTTTAAGCAAACACTATTTTTAAAGGTCTGAAAGTTCTATCTTTATAAAGACTTCATGTTCTATTAATTCACTTTTTCCCTTCTCCCAAGCTAAAGTGAATGAAAGATAAGCAATTTACTTTTAATATAGTAGCAATGTAGCTAGCATTTAATTTCAAAAAAACTTAATAGACATTTCCCTTTGTCAGTTTCCTAATATTTGAAATAGGAATATGCAAATAACTTTATCATATCTGCAACTGCCTTTATTTGTTTTTCAAAGAGGTGCTAGCTAGATTCAGGTCACTCGACTAGGAAACAAGGTGAGGGGTAGAAAGTTGTACTATACCCTCCATGATAGCAGGGACCTTGCCAGTCTTGTTCATCACACTATACCCAGCACCAAGCACTGCTAAGCGCCCACTAGATACATTTTAAGAATTCTTGACTTAATAAGTGAGGTCCTCCTTTCAAAACGGTTTATACAAATAATATTAGGAAGATAATGAGGGGTAAGGAAAATGCTGAGTATATATAAAACACACATGTAGCTAGTCTCAAGGCTGTGGATCATAACTCTTTGTAGTCAATTTTCAAGATGACTGTTAAATTTTATCCTGCTGGTAAGGCCACTGTTGAAGATTCTTTCTCAGGTCTGAGGCAAGACTGCAGACTGACCAGCAAGGACACTTACAGAAATTGTCTTGGAATGACTGTTCTGAAAATTAAGTCATTTAGAACAAATAAATTATCTTTACTATAGAGTGGGGGGAAAACAATAAATTTAATCAGTTACATGTACTTGGACATTGATTTCTTAATCCAACAAGCAGGAAAGTTTTAGGAGGCTATTCACCAAGCCACTTAAAACTCTTGTTTCTAACATTTTTTAAACTTTGCCTCAAAACAAAATGCATAGACAAAATAACCTAAAGTAATGTTAACACAACACCGAGAAAGTGAAATAAACTGACACTGTAAAGATTGTCTTTTTTTCCCGAAAGATGTGCAATTTCAGTTTTGAAGGCTGATCACTTTGCCTTAAATGTTTGTCTAGAAAATGAGTAGACTATTATGTAGAAGAGAAGTCTTTACTTGTTTAAGTAGTAGGCATAGAACAAAGTCATGGAAAAATAAATGGTAGAAATGGCATAGTTGTCCATCTGATTTTATTTTTAATTAAAAGATCTACTAAAATAGGTATGCATACATATTAAGTAAGGAAATAGATGGTATTGAAGGGCATATTTTCAAAGAAATCGAAGTACAAGGAACACATTGGTACCCTCTCGTTAAATAATGACTATCAAACTGTGTTAACACTAATCTTTCAGTTTTGCCAAGATTAGATTGTCCCTTTTCAAACAGTCCAGCTATCTTAGCTTCTCCTCCAAAATGCACATGAGTCTACCATAAGAGGTGTGTAGGTACAAAAATTTCCGATTTTTCAAGGGTTTATTTTCTTAAAAATTACTGGTATAGTTTAGGAATTAACTTAAAGAGAGACTAAATGTTTAGCATAAATGTATTGAAAAAAAATTACTACATGTAAAGTGATTTTTAAGCCCCTCTACCTCTCCAGAGTTCCAAAGTTAAGAATTACAATCTAGGCTATTATTAAAATATAAAGGTGCAAACATTTCCACGTATCACCACTGTCCATTTCTACTTAAGCTTCCACTCTGTCTTGACCTCTCACACCTGTGTTGCACTATAAGGAAAGGAGTGCAAGTGGGAATGTTCAATTTTGTGACTTTCATGTTATAAATAGCTGTTTTCCTAAACAGCTATGAAAGTGAATGTAATTTTTAATTTTCTGTTGTCTATCCTTCCATTCAAGATATCAATCTTTAAAAAAACCACTAATATAAAATTAAAAGGAAGGAAAAAAGAGAAAAGGGTGAGGATCCTATTATTTATCTTAGTAACAAAAAAGTTACCTGATATATTTTTGGTTCCTAAAACTTTCCCCAGTGAAGCAAACATGCTTCTGGCTGAACCTAGTTCCTGGATCCAACTAGGTAATTTTATGTGTTGCCCCCAAATCTCCACACATTGTTCATTTTCAATAGCAACATACCAAAACAACAGCAAACTATCCACATCTGCTTTCTTGCTAACCTTGTAAATATTCCTTTTTATTTCTGTTTCTTTCAAATATGTTTAGATAATAAAAATTATTTTTTAAGACTTTTTTTGATGTGGACCATTTTTAAAGTCTTTATTGAATTTGTTACAATATTGCTTCTGTTTTAGGTTTTGGCTTTTTGGTCACGAGGCATGTGGGATCCTAGTTCCCCGACCAGGGATTGAACCCATACCTCCTGCACCAGAAGGCAAAGTCCCAACCACTGGACCACCAGGGAAGTCACTTAAAAATTATTTTTAAGTTGAAATTTACTATGGATTCTGAGCTTGAACCAAAAAAATTTGACATTTTCCTAAATTAGAAAAAAAATGAACATATTAAATCCTAATTAAGTAAAGAAAATAACTTAGCAGTTAAACTCACAGAAGGGCTAGAGTAGCATTTTCAAGGGCTCAACTCTGCTTCTTCGAACTGAAATCACTGATCCCCCTGTCCCCATCCACTCCCACATTCAAAGGCATGATAACATGAGCAAAAGTACTTTGAGGGGAGATATGTTCACCCTACACAGTTTTTTTCAAATACATATTTTTGCTTGCATATTGATGTCCAATGTCTTCTGGCACAAAATCTGTTGAGCACAGAGAAGCTAATTCATTGTTAGGTTTTTGGCTTAAATCCTGTATTCATTATGTAGACTCGTTTTTCCACATAACCCTCCAAGGTTTGATGAAAATAGATTCCTAAACATGTCCAACCTGCCAAACAGGAATAAAAGCTTCCAGTGGAAGCATAACGCTCCTTTAAAATAGGAGTGTTGTAGCTTGTATAAGCATATTTCACTCTTGGAAAGAAATGAGATCATGTTTCGTTTCAGGAAGATGTATGCTTCAGGTAAGAGACTGAAACAAACTTTCTATACTTAACTGAATACATAGGAGAATATTTGAATTCAAATGTATTGCTGAAGTGAAGTAGCTCTTTAATTATATTGCAAAACTTAAATGGTAGGTGTTTCAATTCTCAGTAGGTTTGTAAATATTTTCCAGAAGATAGATCCTTCCTGAAGAACTGACTGTACCTTGATTATGCCTTCTCTTCCCCTCTCCTTCCCTCTCTCTTTCCGACTGACCCCACCGACTGCACTGAGATCATTTCCTTTATATCATCTCTTAACTGCTCACTTTCATGGCTCTCCGAGTCTTGGGCCAATTAGTCATGTCTGCTAGGAGATTTTTTCTCTGTGCACATTTTCTTCAATGTCTTGAGCCAGTGACTGTAGTCTATACACTGTGTGCTGCTGATGACTCCAGAAAGAAATTCTTATTAAATGAAGGGTCTTCTTAATAAATGGGCTCCAAACTGACAAGAGTGCCTGCTGAGGAAGCAGCTGCTTTCTTCCTGTTCTGTTACTCCATACTGGGCTCCTGCCCTGTTCTGTCTGCCTATCTCTGTACTGGCAGCTCATGAAGACCAATATAAACAGGGTATGGGACCCAAATGTCCCCTTACATTCTTACCTGGCAAACAATTACATTTCTGATACTTGAGTTTGAAGATAGAAATGACAGGCCCCACTTTAAAAAAAAAAAAATCATAATATACATGTGATACCATTAAACTTTTAAAATGAATTATCTAATTATCTAATTGCGATATTGTATATCCAGTAACAGACAGAGAGAGGTTCAAGAGCACGTTGCCTATGTTATAAATAACATCATCTACGTCATTAATAGCATCAAGAGCTTGGATTCGAATCAAGGTTTTCTTATTCCAACTCAAGGGTTCTTTCCATGACCTATTACTCATACTGCCATTTACACAACATACAAAGCAAGTCTGTGAAATGAGCATAAGGAAAAGAGTATTGTGACTGAGCTGGGAAAATAAAACAAGATAGCTTTCTTCAGCCAGCTCCTATAGAAAAGGATCATATTAAGTAGGTGAGTTCACAGATGGAATGAACAAGCCTCATATGTTGCCAGGATGAAACTTAAGGCCCTGATTTCACATTATTTTCTGTCGGAGCTGGAATTGTTTTGGTTGTGAGGAAGCCTTCTTTAAGTAAGCAAAAAAGCAGAGTATAATTCTCTTGGAGCTTAGAAAGAAATAGTCATTTCCTATATAGAAAAGTATTGCATTGTATTTCTAACTAAATTACTACCTTTTTTTCTTAATTTATGATCTGATGAAATGATATACCATAATCATAGCAGAAAATGAATTATAATTATTTAGGTATAAATCAATTTTAACTGCTATCAGCCATTAGCAATAGTCCTTTTATGACACAATTTTCCATTTTAAATTATCCTGTATTTTTTTGTTGGATGTAATATTTTCAAGAATTATTTTCAGCTACAGAATAAGGGTAATGTGTATCTTTGAACTTCTCTTACACAAAATGCTTTTCTTAACCACTTTATTTTGTATTTCTAAATATTTTCCAACTTTATTGTGATTCTTTTTCTTCTTGAGTTATTTAGAAATGTTTTTGAAGTTGAAAACATGAGTTCTTTTGTAAATTATCTTCTTTTTACTAATATTTAACTACATAAGAGTCAGAGAGAATAGTCTATGTCATACTGACTTTGAATTATGTTAAAAGTAGCCAAATATACTGTCAGTTTTCTTAAGTTATACATGTCCTTGAAAAGAATATGTAATTTCCATTTACTGAATGCAATATTCTATATATGTTCATTACATCAAGCCTGTTAACTTTTTTCAATTTTTTATATGCCTAATGATATTTTTGTCTAATTGATCTATAAATCATGTGGGATTTTTATTAAATCCTTCCATTATGAAGGTGGATTTGTCAGTTTCTCTTGTATTGATAGAACTGTAATGTTTTGTGTTATAAATTTTGAAGGAATTATTTTTAGTACATATCTGAGATACCCATCCGGTGAATTAAATCTTTTACTTCTATAAAATGCTCCTCTTCACCTCCAGACATTTTTTTGGGGGTGGGGTTGTTTGGTTGATTGATTTGTGTTGTTTTTGCTGGTAAGCCTGTTTTAAATATAACTACACCAGGTTTCTGTTGTTGTTGTTCTTACTGTTAATATTTGCCTGGGATATCTTTTTCCATCCTTTTAATTTTAAGCAATACTTATCCTTGTGTTTCTGGTATGTCTCTTTGGTTTTTTCCCCCCTTATAAAAACAATGTAACAATCCAGAGATTTTATATAATATATTCAGTCCATTTACATTTATGTATTTCTGAAATACACTTTTTCATTCCTACCATCTTAGAGAATGTTTATATTTGTACCATTTCCTATGTTTTTCCTGTCACCATTGGACCCTCTTCCTAATTGATCAAGTGCTGTTGTTGGTTTTCTGGGGTTTTTTTCATTTGTTTTTCTCTTTCTACTTGTAGAAAGATACACCCTCTATTATCTTAGTGGTTATACCTAAAAATTTAACATGAATTCTTGAAAAATCTAGTTATCTATATCTATACTTCCTCCTAGACAATACAAGCAACTTAAGAAATCTGGATCACCCGATCCCAATTTATATAGCCTTGTGGTCTAGTATTTAATTATACCTAATTTATTTTGATCTCTATATTTGAAATTATTACTATTTGTACAGCCAATATTAGTTTAGAATTATCAACATATTTACCACAATCTGTATTCACCATTCCTTTCTGAGAACATGATCTTATTTTGTTCTGCTTCTTGAAAGACAGGCTTACATTCCTTATCAGATTTTTTTCCCGATCATACTGGCTTCCTCTTTCGTTGTGATATTTTTGCTTAGTTCACATTCTAATTACCTTCTTAAAATTGTGCATCTTTGAATAGGAGACAAAGATGATTCTGAGACAGCTACTTCTTGAAGGACTGTGTGTGAAGGAAACCAGGAAACTAGCTGTGTGAGCAGTTAGCCTGGATTCAGATCTGTGTTCTACACTTTCTTATTAACAATCTACCTCTTGGGTAGGCATCCTCTGGGACAGAAAGACATCTACCTGTCTCACAGTGAAGGTCGGAATGTCATGGTCAGATGGACCAAAAGCATTTGTTTGTCTTCAACTGATTGAAATCAGTGTCACCACATTTTTCTCCTCTATCTTTTCAGACTAATATTCTCTAAAAGCATATATGGTGGCGGGGGGAGGCAGGGTCTGCACACTTGCTCACTCAGCAACACTTGCCCTCAATTACTTGGAGAATTCTCTTTCTTGGGGTCTTCAAGATGATGTTCTTCTCCCACAGTATTAATTCTATAAGCATCAGATTGGTTACTTCTTCATTCTGTGTGTGTGCACACGTGTGTGTCAGTCTATGTTTGCATATACACATACAAGCCTGTGTATTCTACCTTCAAGAAGAAAAAGGTGAGAAATGAGTGATATGTGTGTTTTCCTTTGATCTATTCTCTCACCATTTGGGCTCTGTTTGAACCCCCTCAGATGTGCCTTGACTATTTTCTAGCTTCTAAGGAGCTTTCAATTTATCCAAGTTTAAGGAACTAAAATGGAATAATTCCATACACCCATACCTAGTTTCAGATTATCAAAATACATTATTACACACACATACGTGCATGCACACATGACCATGCATGCTCACATACGTGTGCTCACACGTGTGCGTGCACGCACACACACACACACACACACACACACACACACACACACACACACACACACACACACACACACACACACACACACACCCTTAGCAAAATCTTCTGTCAGGAGGTTTCTTCATCTTTGTCTCAAACTTATGGTGATTTTTATATAAGAACTCTGTATGCTCTTCAATGCAATTTACCATTATTAGCCACATTCTGCTACTACTTTATAGCTCATTATTTTCACTTGGTTGGCACTCAGACTTGAAGAAGGAAAAAAAGCACCTTTCTCTAACATGCATATAACATTCAAAATTACCTGCCTATATGGTTTTTAATACTTTCAGCACCATCCACAGACATATTGCCAGTATCTACCATGGTGACTGATCTAGTATAACATGTATTCAATAAACTTTTATTTTATGAATAAAAGGACACAAACTGTGATTGCCCCAAAAAAGCAGAACACACACACAGAGGCACAATTTTTTTCTGATCTTAGAGACAGAAAGTAAGGTACAGATCTTTCCTATACCTTTCATAAGACTTACCTTAATTTTCCTTTTCACTGAGTATTCCCATAGCTGGCCTTTTTACAGGTAGGGAAACAATCAACTTTAGTAAATTGTAATTTTGCTGTTTGTATTAATTTTCATTAATTTGTATTAATTTCTAATGACTTTGCCAACTAAGCATCTTTGCTATTTCAAATTATTTTTAAACTTATACTTGAGAGTTACCAAATAGTTTTCCACTGCTAAATGTAACAACAGAATAATACATATACTATTTCTTAAAATCATAAAACTATAAGTAGCATCTAAAATAAAAATCAAGACTAAAAACCTTCCTGATATATATTTTGAAAGAACAGTACTTGGTTTGCTAATCTTTATATTTCAATACCATCTAATTAGTTTTCACCCCATGCATTAATTTTACAAGTTACTACAAATCAATAATGTCTTATACTAGTTTTCTAAAAGATTACATCAAAATCACTGGCATCAAGAGTGGGTTGTTGAATTGATCCTTAAAATATAATAACCTTTTTCTGATGAAAAGAGTTGATTCCACTTCCTACTTATATAGGAACTCTGCGAGATATTTACATTCTTTGTGCCTCAATTTCCTCTAAAATGAAGATAATAATAATGCCTATTCAAAAGACTGTCATGAGGCTTATGTTTTGTATGAGGATTAAAGAGGTTAAAAGTAGAAAGCACTTAGATAGACCAATACCTTGCACATTCTAAGTTAGAACTCAATAAATGTTTGCAAATGTAATTACTAAATTACATTTTTTCTTCCTATTCAGCATTTTCCGGAACATATTCTAAAGGACAATCTTCCAGAAAATACTGAGTGTGACTGAAAGAGGTGTGGCCATGTCTGGGCTTTCCATTCTTCTGTTAACAGGACATAAAGTTAGGTTCATGGTTCAGTCTGTGCTAATCCTAGTACTTCATCCTCTGCCTACCACCAACCCCTGGGATTTACCCAAAGGATGTGCATACAATTCAAGCTAGTCAATCAAATTCCCGCTTAAAATTTTTGAACGTACATCATTTGCTATGCAGGAAGGACATGTTTCCCAGAAGCCTCTACCCATATTCCCGATCCTGGAGGAAAAATCCATTTACTGTAGAAAACACAGAAGCCAATATACTGAGAAAGGAAGAGAATCAAGAGAGAGAAAGAGAGGCTTCGTTGTGACAGTGTTCACATCCTCAATTCACATCACATTCCCTCCTGTATTGACCTCTACCATTTGTGACCAAGAGTGCTGACCAAAACAAAAATGCTCTTAAAAAGTATCCTGAGTAAATTAGTTTTAAAAGTACTGCAAACTATAGCCCCTTCTTGAAATTCTACAAAGCATACTATGTTATCACAAAACATAGTAAAGCCTCTATATATCAATACTTCTAGAATAATTTTTTTTTAAAAAGGCAGGCCTACCTTAGCGTAATTCAGCATCTCTCAAACATACGTGGACATTTTTCCTGACAGCTTCTTGTAGCAAATGACAAACTTGTGTTTCACAGAATAAACCTGTGTTTCACAGTGGTTTTGAGACCACAGATATAGGAGTCTCATGATTCCACATTATAGATCTTTATTCCCTATATAAAGATAGTTGCAGCGAGCGGGGGCTACTCTTCATTGCAGTGTGCGGGCTTCTCATTGCAGTGGCTTCTCTCATTGTGGAACACGGGCTCTAGGCACGCAGGCTTCCGTAGTTGTGGCACACAGGCTCTAGAGTGCAGGCTCAGTAGTTGTGGTGCACGGGCTTAGTTGCTCCGTGGCATGTGGGATCTTCCCGGACCAGGGCTCAAACCCATGTCCCCTGCATTGGCAGACGGATTCTTAACCACTGAGCCACCAGGGAAGTCCCCTTGGCAAGCAGATTCTTAACCACTGCACCACCAGGGAAGTGCCCCTTTTTTGTTTGTTTTTTGCTGTCAGAAACCAAGAAAGAGCTAAAGAGGATTATCCTTAATAATAAGAAAGTCAGGTGCATATTGTGGGGCTGGACAGGCACACAAGGACAAAGTGGGGGTGTCCTTATAAGGGACTGACGAGCCTGGAAAACAGTCCCTTCCTGCTCCTGGGCCTCCCCTGGTGGTTTTGAGGAAGAGGGTGTGCAGGTTCCTCTGAGGTGGTCCTTGGCTGGGAGGATTGTAATTCGTACTTAATGGTGCTAAGACTCTTTTTTATCCAAATGACTAACCAGGTGTGCCTACCCCATCTATTAAGTAACCCAATATTTTCTCCATGTCTAACTTAAACTAAAAGTGATATATGCTAGGGTTTGTTCATGTATTTTCTCTTCTGCTTCTTTGATGTGTAAGTCTAAAACTGCTCAATTTCTACACTGTTTTAACTATTGTGTCTTTAAAAGGTGTATTATTTTTCAAATCCCACCAATCTTTTTTTCTACCCTTTTCTTTACCAAAAGTGCCTTAGAATCAGCTTGTCAATTTCCCAATTAAGGATTCTGAATTAAGTTTATAAATTCTTCCAAAGTGTATTTATATTTTTACAACTTTATAACTTCTCATGTTGAATATTATGTCTCCATATATCCTAAGGACTTAACACATTATCCATACATAAATATATCATCTATACATAATAATGCTATTCTTTCTAATGGTTACATCCTCATTTGTCTTATTTTATTAGATAGAAGTCCTAAAATAATTTGATAGAAGGAATAATTACCCTATTCTTGATTAGAGAGAGAAAGCTCATAAGCGTTTCCTCATTAAACAAAATTTGGTTGTTAGTGTGTACAAATTATTTTTTGTATTTTTAAAGTATTTTCTATTCACTCATAGTTCACCATTTAAAAAATCATGAGTGGGGCTTCCCTGGTGGCGTAGTGGTTGAGAGTATGCCTTCCGAAGCAGGGGACACGGGTTCGTGCCCCGGTCCAGGAAGATCCCACATGCTGTGGAGTGGCTAGGCCCGTGAGCCATGGCCGCTGAGCCTGCGCGTCTGGAGCCTGTGCTCCACAACGGGAGAGGACACAACAGTGAGAGGCCCGCGTACCGCAAAAAAGAAGAGGAAATGCAGATGGCCAACAGGCACATGAAAAGCTTCTCAACATTTCTAGTCATCAGGGAAATACAAGTCACCCCAAAAAAAAAAAAAAAAAAAAAAAAAAAAAGAATGGATAAAAAAATTAAATCCAAAAAAGTTTTTTGCTGCTATGATTTATTAATGAACTATTTATTAGAAGATTCAATCTTGGAAAGATGAAAAGGAAAAATATATAAAATATAAGTATAAAATTTAATAGTAAATTGAGTTGGTTACAAAATCCCAGAGCTGTCCATTAATTCACCACTAAAAAAGTATACATGCGGGGGGACCTTCAAGATGGCAGAGGAATAAGACGTGGTGATCACCTTCCTCCCCACAAACACATCAAAAATACATCTACATGTGGAATAACTTCTACAGAACACCTACTGAACACTGGCAGAAGACCTCAAACTTCCCAAAGGCAAGAAACTCCCCACATACCTGTGTAGGGCAAAAGAAAAAAGAAAAACCAGAGACAAAAGAATTTGGACAGGACCTGCACCTCTGGGAGGGAGACGTGAAGGAGGAAAAGTTTCTACACACTAGGAAGCCCCTTCCCTGGCGGACGGGGGTGGTGGGGGGAGGGGAAGCTTCGGAGTCACGGAGGAGAGCGCAGCCACAGTGGCGCGGAGGGCAAAGCGGAGAGATTCCCGCACAGAGGATCACTGCCGACCAGCCCTCACCAGCCCGAGAAGCTTGTCTGCTCACCTGCCGGGCGGGTGGGGGCTGGGAGCTATAAGGCTCGGGCTTCGCAGGTCAGACTCCAGGGAGAGGACTGGGGTCGTCTGTGTGAACACAACCTGAAGGGGGCTAGTGTGCCACAGCTAGCCAGTAGGGAGTCCGGGAAAAATTCTGGACCTACCTAAGAGACAAGAGACCGTTGTTGCACAGTGTGCTAGGAGAGGGGATTCAGAGCACTGCCTAAATGAGCTCCAGATATGGGCGCGAGCCGCGGCTATCGGCGTGGACCCCAGAGACGGGCATGAAACCCTAAGGCTGCTGCTGCAGCCACCAAGAAGCCTGTGTGTGAGCACAGGTCACTATCCAAACCTCCCCTCCCCAGAGCCTGTGCAGCCTGTGACTGCCAGAGTCCTGAGATCCAAGGACAACTTCCCCAGGAGAACACATGGCAAGCCTCAGGCTGTTGCAACGTCATGCCAGCCTCTGCCGCCGCAGGATCGCTCCACGTTCCGTACCCCTCCCTCCCCCCTCCTGAGTGAGCCAGAGCCCCCTATCAGAATCTATTTTAACCCTGTCCTTTCTGGGTGAGGAACTGACGTCCTCAGGAGACCTACATGCAGAGGCAGGACGAAATCCAAAGCTGAACCCCAGGACATGTGAGAACAAAGAAGAGAAAGGGAAATTTCTCCCAGAACCCTCAGAAGCAGCAGATTAAATCTCCAAAACAACTTGAGGTCACCCTGCATCTGTGGAATGCCTGAAGAGACAACGAATCATCCCAAAACTGAGGTGGTGGACTTTGGGAGCAACTGTAGACTTGGGATTTGCCTTCTGCATCTATTTTTGTTTCTGGTTTTATGTTTATCTTAGTTTAGTATTTAGGGCTTATTATCATTGGTAGATTTGTTTACTGATTTGGTTTCCCTCTTTCTTTTTATTCTTTATATATATATATATATATATATAATTTTTTATCCTTTTTCGTTTTCTGTGAGTGTGTATGTATATGCTTCTTTGTGTGATTTGTCTGTATACCTTTGCTTTTACCATTTGTCCTGGGTTCTGTCTGTCCATTTTATCTTTTTCTTTTTTTTTTAAGTATAGTTTTTAGTGCTTGTTAACACTGGTGGATTTGTTTTTGGATTGGTTATTCTCTTCTTTCTTTCTTTCTTTTTTATTACTCTTTTATTTTTAATGATTTTAAAAAATTTTTTATTTTAATAAGAGTTTTATTTTACTTCTTTTGTTTTTCCTCCCTTTTCTTCTGAGCCAGGTGGCTCACAGGGTCTTGGTTCTCCAGCGGGGGGTCAGGCATGAGCTCTGAGGAGGGAGAGCTGAGTTCAGGGCATTAGACCACCAGAGACCTCCCACCCCACGTAATCTCAAATGGCGAAATCTCCCAGAGATCTCCATTTCAACACTGAGCCCTAGCTCCACTCAATGAACAGCATGCTACAGTGCTGGACACCCGATGCCAAACAACTAACAAGACAAGAACACAACCCCACACATTAACAAAAGGCTGCGTAAAAGCATAATAAGGTCACAGACACCCAAAAACACACCACCACGTGCAGTCCTGCCCACGAGAAAGACAAGATCCAGCCTCATCCACAAGAAAACAGGCATCAAGTGCCCTCCACCATGAAGCCTACACAACCCACTGAACCAACCTTAGCCACTGGGGGCAGACACCAACAACAACAGGAACTACGAACCTGCAGCCTGTGAAAAGGAGACCCCAAAAACAGTAAGTTAAGAAAAATTAGAAGACAGAGAAATACACAACAGATGAAGGAACAAGGTAAAAACACAGCAGACCAAACAAATGAAGAGGAAATAGGCAGTCTACCTGAAAAAAATTCAGAGTAATGATAGTAAAGATGATCCAAAATCTTGTAAATACAATGAACAACATACAAGAGATGTTTAACAAGGACCTAGAAGAACAAAAGAGCAAACAAACAATGATGAACAACATAATAAATGAAATTTAAAATTCTCTAGAAGGAATCATCAGTAGAATAACTGAGGCAGAAGAACGGGTAAGTGACCTGGAAGATAAAATAGTGGAAATAACTACCTCAGAGCAGAATAAAGTAAAAAGAAGGAATAGAATTGAAGACAGTCTCAGAAACCTCTGGAAAAACATTAAATGCACCAAAATTCAAATTATAGGGGTCCCAGAAGAAGAAGAGAAGCAAGGGACTGAGAAAATATTTGAAGAGATTATATTGAAAACGTCCCAAACATGGGAAAGGAAATAGTCAATCAAGTCCAGGAAGTACAGAGAGTCCCACACAAGATAAATCCAAGGAGAAAAACGCCAAGACACATATTAATCAAACTATCAAAAATTAAATACAAAGAAAAAATATAAAAAGCAGCAAGGGAAAAGCAACAGACAACATACAAGGGAATCCCCATAAGGTTAACAGCTGGTCTTTCAGCAGTAACTCTGCAAGCCAGAAGGGACTGGCGGGACATATTTAAACTGATGAAAGTGAAAAACCTACAACCAAGACTACTCTAACCAGCAAGTATTCTCTGTCACATTTGACAGAGAAATTAACCTTTACAGACAAGCAAAAGCTAGGAGAAGTCAGCACCACCAAACCAGCTTTAAAACACATGCTAAGGGACCATCTCTAGGCAGGAAACACAAGAGAAGGAAAAGACCTACAATACAAACCCAAAACAATTAAGAAAATGGTAATAGGTACATACATATCAATAACTACCTTAAATGTAAATGGATTAAATGTTTCAACTAAAAGACACAGACTGGATGAATGGATACAAAAACAAGACATGTATATGCTATCTACAAGAGACCCACTTCAGACCCAGGGAGACATACAGACTGAAAGTGAGGGGATGGAAAAAGATATTCCATGCAAATGGAAATCAAAAGAAAGCTGGAGTAGCAATTCTCATATCAGAACAAACAGAATTTAAAATAAAGAGTATTACAAGAGACAAAGAAGGACACTGCATAATGATCAAGGGATCAATCCAAGAAGAAGATATAACAATTGTAAATATTTATGCACCAAACATAGGAGCACATCAATACATAAGGCAATACTAACAGCCATGAAAGGGGAAATCAACAGTAACACAATCATAGTAGGGGACTTTAACACCCCACTTTCACCAATGAACAGATCATCCAAAATGAACGTAAATAGGGAAATACAAGCTTTAAATGATACATTAAACAACATGGACTTAATTGATATTAATACAACATTCCATCCAAAAACAACAGGATACACGTTCTTCTCAAGTGCTCATGGAACATTCTACAAGATAGATCGTATCTTGGGACACAAATCAAGCCTTGGTAAATTTAAGAAAATTGAAATCATATCAAGTATCTTTTCCAACCACAACACTACAAGACTAGATATCAATTACACGAAAAAATCTGTAAAAACTAAAAACACATGGAGGCTAAACAATACACTACTAAATAACCAAGAGATCACTGAAGAAATCAAAGAGGAAATCAAGAAATACCTACAAACAAATGACAATGAAAACACGATGACCCCAAACCTTTGGGATGCAGCAAAAGCAGGTCTAAGAGGGAACTTTATAGCAATACAATACTACCACAAGAAACAAGAAACGTCTCAAATAAACAACCTAACCTTACACCTAAAGCAATTAGAGAAGGAAGAAGAAAAAAACCCCAAAGTTAGCAGAAGGAAATAAATCATAGAGATCAGATCAGAAATAAATGATAAAGAAATGAAGGAAATAAGAGCAAAGATCAATAGAACTAAAAGCTGGTTCTTTGAGAAGATAAACGAAATTGATAAACCATTAGATAGACTCATCAAGAAAAAAGTGAGAAGACTTAAATCAACAGAATTAGAAATGAAAAAGGAGAAGTAAAAACTGACACTACAGAAATACAAAGGATCATGAGAGATTACTACAAGCAACTATATGCCAATAAAATGGACAACCTGGAAGAAATGCAAAAATTTTTAGAAAAGCACAAACTTCTGAGACTGAACCAGGAAGAAATAGAAAATAAATAGAAAATATGAACAGACCAATCACAAGCACTGAAATTGAAACTGTGATTAAAACTCTTCCAACAAACAAAAGCCCAGAACCAGATGGCTTCACAGGTGTATTCTATCAAACATTTAGAGAAGAGCTAACACCTACCCTTCTCAAACTCTTCCAAAATATAGCAGACGGAGGAACACTCCCAAACTCATTCTACAAGGCCACACTCATTCTACGAGGCCACCATCACCTTGATACCAAAACCAGACAAGGATGTCACAAAGAAAGAAAACTACAGGCCAATATCACTGATGAACATAGATGCAAAAATCCTCAACAAAATACTAGCAAACAGAATCCAACAGCACATTAAAAGGATCATACACCATGATCAAGTGGGGTTTATTCCAGGAATGCAAGGATTCTTCAATATATGCAAATCAATCAATGTGATACACCATATTAACAAACTGAAGGAGAAAAACCATATGATCATCTCATTAGACGCAGAGAAAGCTTAAAATTCAACACCCATTTATGATAAAAACCCTGCAGAAAGTAGGCATAAGCGAAAGTAGGCATAGAGCGAACTTTCCTCAACATAATAAAGGCCATATATGACAAACCCACAGCCAACATCATCCTCAATGGTGAAAAACTGAAAGCATTTCCACTAAGATCAGGAGCAAGACAAGGTTGCCCACTCTCACCACTATTATTCAACATAGTTTTGAAAGTTTTAGCCACAGCAATCAGAGAAGAAAAAGAAAAAAAAAATCCAAATTGGAAAAGAAGAAATAAAACTGTCACTATTTGCAGATGATATGATACTATACATACAGAATCCTAAAGATGCTACCCACAAACTACTAGAGCTAATCAATGAATTTGGTAGAGTAGCAGGATACAAAATCAATGCAGAAAAATCTCTTGATTCCTATACAATAATGATGAAAAATCTGAAAGAGAAATTAAGGAAAAACTCCCATTTACCACTGCAACAAAAAGAATAAAACACCTCCTAATAAACTTAACTAAAGAGACAAAAGACCTGTATGCAGCAAACTATAAGACACTGATGAAAGAAATTAAAGATGATACAAACAGATGGAGAGATGTACCATGTCCTTGGATTGGAAGAATCAACATTGTGTAAATGTCTATACCACCCAAAGCAATCTCCAGATTCAATGTAATCCCTATCAAACTACCAATGGCATTTTTCACAGAACTAGAACGAACAATTTCACAATTTGTATAGAAACACAGAAGATCCCGAATAGCCAAAGCAATCTTGAGAAAGAAAAATGGAATTGGAGGAATAAGGCACCAGGACTTCAGACTATACTACAAAGTTACAGTAATCAAGACAGTATGGTGCTGGCACAAAAACAGAAATATAGATCAATGGAACAGGATAGAAAGCCCAGAGATAAACCCATGAACATATGGTCACCTTATTTTTGATAAAGGAAGCAAGAATATACAGTGGAGAAAAGTTAGCCTCTTCAATAAGTGGTGCTGTGTTAACCAGACAGCTACATGTTAAAGAATGGAATTAGAACACTCCCTAACAGCATACACAAAAATAAACTGAAAACGGATTAAAGACCTAAATGTAAGGCCAGAAACTATCAAACTCTTAGAGGAAAACATAGGTAGAATGCTCTATGACATAAATCACAGCAAGATCCTTTTTGATCCACCTCCTAGAGAAATGGAAATAAAACCAAAAATAAACAAATGGGACCTAATGAAACTTAAAAGGTTTGCACTGCAAAGGAAACCATAAACAAGACAAAAAGATAACCCTCAGAATAGGAGAAAATATATGCAAATGAAGCAACTGACAAAGGATTAATCTCCAAAATATACAGGCAGCTCATGCAGCTCAATTAGGAAAAAAACAACCCAATCCAAAAATGGGCAGAGGACCTAAAGAGACATTTTTCCAAAGATATTCAGATTGCCATCAAAGACATGAAAGGATGCTCAACATCACTGATCATTAGAGAAATGCAAATCAAAACTACAATGAAGTATAACCTCACACCAGTCAGAATGGACATCATCAAAAAATCTACGAACAATAAATGCTGGAAAGGGTGTGGAGAAAAGGGAACCCTCCTGCACTATTGGTGGGAATGTAAATTGATACAGCCACTATGGAGAACAGTCTGGATGTTCCTTAAAAAGACTAAAAATAGAACTACCATATGACCCAGCAATCCCACTACTGGGCATATACCCTGAGAAAACCATAATTCGAAAAGAGTCATGTACTACAGTGTTCACTGCAGCTCTATTTCCAATAGCCAGGAGATGGAATCAACCTAAGTGTCCATCGACAGATGAACGGATAAAGAAAGTGTGGCACATATATACAATGGAATATTACTCAGCCTTAAAAGAAATGAAATTGAGTTATTTGTAGTGAGGTGGATGGACCTAGAGTCTGTCATACAAAGTGAAGTAAGTCAGAAAGAGAACAACAAATACCATATGCTAACACATATATATGGAATCTAAAACAAACAAACAAAATGGTTCTGAAGAACACAGGGGCAGGACAGGAATAAAGATGCAGACTTAGAGAATGGACTTGAGGACACGGGGAGGGGCAAGGGTAAGCTGGGACAAAGTGAGGGAGTGGCATGGACGTATATACACTACCAAATATAAAATAGATAGCTAGTGAGAAGCAGCCACATAGCACAGGGAGATCAGCTCGGTGCTTTGTGTCCACCTAGAGGGGTGGGATAGGGAGGGTGGGAGGGAGACATAAGAGGGAAGGAGATATGGGGATATATGTATATGTATAGCTGATTCACTAAGTTATACAGCAGAAACTAACACACCATTGTAAAGCAATTATACTCCAATAAAGATGTTAAAAAATAGTATACACACACACTTTTATTTAACACACTTTTATTTAACACATAAATGTCCACATCTATTATAACATCTCTAGAAATTGCCATAAGATCATCTTGATGCTTTTTTTTACCCTATATTCTGTCCTCTGATACTAGATACTTATATTGCTTATTCTGCTTCATTGGGTGTGTGTGTGTGTGTGAGTGTGTTTCTGTGCTTGAGTTACATGCTTGGCAACACTTTTCTCTTAACTTTGCTTTGATACTTTTCATGTTTCTGTTACAAAAACCACACAACTAAAAATTACATATTTGGATAATGTTTTTTATTCCAATTAACTATTTATACTACTGCCATTAGAAATGCCACTGATCCTACTTGCCTCATTCTCGTTTTTATTCTTAATACATACTTTTCCCATCTTCCTGATGAGTATAATGCAAATGTTACCAAATTTTGATTCTTCTGGTGGTTTGGAAGTTATACATGCTGTTCTTCTTCAACTAATATGTCTCTGTGACATATTACAATTATATATTTGTACAAATAATTATATATGAATTTATTTTTTCTTAATCACTGTTGAAAAGGGAATAGCATACTTTAGTACCCTTTCTCCTTTTAAGGCAGAAAGTTTAGCATGCCTGTCAGTTTTGGAATGGTCTATGATTTCTCATCTATCTTATTAATACCAAACAATTTTTGCAATTATTATATTTAAAATTATGTTTTAATAATTATTTAGACTAAGTCAACATTAGGTGATTTATTAAAAATTTTTAATAGATCTTTATTGGAGTATAATTGCTTCACAGTACTGTTTTAGTTTCTATTGCACAACACAAAGAATCAGCCATATGCATACACATGTCCCCATATCCCTTCCCTCTTGAGCTTCCCTCCCATCCTCCCTATCCCATCCCTCTAGGTCATCACAAAGTATCGAGCCAATCTCCCCGTGCTAATACCTACTCTTAGGTCCCTAATCTTGAGTTCTTATTTTTGATTAAAAGTTTGTCAACTGGTGCACCTTTTCCATTAGAAGGGTACAAAGATTTCTGAGCACTTATATACATGCAAATATGTTTTAGCTGTTTTCACATATAAATGGCAAACTGAATGACTGACATAAAACATATTTACTCTCAAAACTATGTAGCTACTGTCCCCTTGTCCTGGGACAGTTAGTGTTTAAAGGTGAAGTCTATGTCCAGACTAACTTTCCTTTATTTTTTTTCCCCTCCTCTTCCCCTCCTCCTTTAAAAAGTTTACATGTTTCCTTAATTTTCCCTGGTTGTATATGTGTCATATATGTATTCAGGTTTAATATGCATATGCAGAGCTTTATTCAGCCCAGTTAGATTTTTTTTGGCAACCTTCCATGTTACCTCTGTTTCATTTCAATAATATGATGTCAGATATCCTTTCTTTGACTTCTGCAATTTCAAGAGTACCTCTCATTCATTTCTATCACTAGTTCCTTTTCCCCTGTATTCATAGAGTGGTTCTCAATGTTCATCTCAAATTTTCATTTTCTGCTTTGTCAATTCTGCTTTTAATGAATATTTTAAATGTGTCACTGAATTTTTAGTTTCTTTACATCTTAGTAGCTCATTAAGCCCCATTTTTATTAACATATCCCTTTTATCCATTTCCTCCATATCTTTATTCTTCATTTTATTGTTATATTATTTAAAATTTTATTTTTATATCTTATGTCACTGAACACATTTCTTCATTTTATAAAAACATAAATGCTTATGTTTTTATAAAATTTACTTAGGTGTACTATAGCATATATTTTTCAAAAATGACTTCTTTTGTGTCTTGTTAGCTATTTTACTTCTTGCAGAATATTTTCACATCTCTAATTTGATTTTTTTCCAACTACTCATCCTTTAGGAATGAAGATTCTCTCCACTGATTACTCAAAAATAATGTTTGTAGTTTCTTCTGGTTACTCTCGTTTTCCTGGTTGCTGTTAAAACACGTTTCTCAGATTTTTAGCTAGAGCAATGGTAAATGTGAACAGACTTAGTCTAATTACTGGTCACTGGAGTCACTTAATTTCTCTAAATTCTGTACTTCACCAGTCTTGCTTCTGTGGTCTAGTTGACTACTTTGAGAAGGTAAGCATTTTTCTAGGTAATTCTAAACAATGTATAGTTATTTTGCCAGAAGTGGTCTACCTTTGTACTTTCTTATGACACTTCCTTTTCTCACATTCTCAGATGAAGCAAACCAAATGCTTAGCCACTGTAGTCTCTGAATATTTTGCATTAATACAAATTTTAGTCTTAGAAAACATGTAGAAAGGGGGATGGTAAAGTGGCCCTGCCTGCAGATACCCTTCTTTGGGTGGTGGGGAGAGTTGATCCGATACTAGATCAGCAAGGAAATTGGTCATCTCTGTAACACTGTTCAGACTGGTAGATTTATTCTCCTTCAGATAATAAAGCAAGTCATATCCTTAAGATAATAAATAAAGTGCCATCCAGTTTTTTTTTTCTTTCTATTTCAGATTGATCTGCTTTGTCTTACATATGGTAAAAATTTGGGTAATCAAATGAATGGTTGCCAGTCTTTGTTGCTGGCAATGTTATACAATGAATAGACTTTGTTTTTCATTTTTTTAATATTTGGTTAATTTTTTAAGTCACACACTACCAGCCAGATTCCATTTAAAGAAAGTCAACTGGACTGATTTTAAAAACCTCAATTTATTTTATTATTATCATTATTCTAAGATTAGGGAACTGAACTCATTTACTAAGCTCACAGTCTGTCAACCAGCTTTCTTTTTCTACAATTTACAAGCTTTTTCAGGTTGTTTTAAAGTTTTCTGATTTTGCCTGTCTGTTTTTTTCATTCAGCCTTTACACACTAATTCATTTAATTCTTATATTATGTTGATTTTTAGATGCATTCCTATTGTTGTAGCTCTTATGCAGTGAGTCATATGATGTACACCTTTCACATGTATGTTTTATTTTATTTATATTTTAAATTGAAGAACAGTTGATTTACAATGTTGTATTAGTTTCAGGTGTACAGCAAAGTGATTCGGTTATACACACATATATCTATATGCTTTTTCATATTCTTTTTCATTATAGATTATTACAAGATATTGAATATAGTTCCCTGTGCTATACAGTAGGTCCTTGTTGTTTATCTATATTATATACAGTAGTGCGTTTATGCTAATCCCAAACTCCTGATTTATCCCTCCTCCCCTTTCCCCTTTGGTAACTATGAATTTGTTTTCTATGTCTGTGAGTCTGTTTCTGTTTTGTAAATAAGTTCATTTGTATCATTTTTTTAGATTCCACATATAAGTAATATCATGTGATTTGCCTTTGTCTGACTTACTTCACTTAGTATGATAATCTCTAGGTCCATCTACATTACTGCAGATAGCTTTATTTCATTCTTTTTTATGGCTGGTAATATTACATTGTATATATATGTGCCACATCTTCTTTATCCATTCATCTGATGATGGACTATATATGTATACACACACACACACACACACACACACACACACACCACATTTTCTTTATCCATTCATCTGTCGATTGACACTTAGGTTGCTTCCACGTCTTGGCTGTTGTAAATAGTGCTGCTATGAACGCTGGGGGGCCTGTATCTTTTCCAATTAAGAGTTTTCGTCTTTTCTGGATATATATCCAGGAGTGGGATTGCTGGATCATACGGTATCTTTGTGTGTATACATATATATATGTACACACACACATTTTCTTTATCCATTCATCTGTTGATTGACACTTAGGTTGCTTCCATGTCTTGGCTGTTGTAAATAGTGCTGCTATGAACGCTGGGGGGCCTTTATCTTTTCCAATTAAGAGTTTTCATCTTTTCTGGATATATATCCAGGATTGGGATTGCTGGATCATACGGTATCTTAATTTTTAGTTTTTTTTTTTTTTTTTTTTT
>NW_006781351.1:2450040-2530370 GCF_000442215.2 Lipotes vexillifer | reverse complement strand
CCCGTGTCCCCTGCATTGGCAGGCGGACTCTCAACCACTGCGCCACCAGGGAAGCCCCATGTATGGAAAATTTTGTAAATTATATTAGTATAAAACAATGAAGCGTCTCGTATTCTAAACAGGTAACTCTGATATGCTTCAAGTTATTTACTAAAAACATACTAATATTTGCTGTTATTTAAAAAAATAAATATTTAAATTAAACAGATAATTTTAAGAACTAGAGCTGAACTGATTAACTAATATTTTGTATTCCATATCTCCTCAAAGTAAAAGGAGTGACAGAAATCCCAACTTGTAAAATGTGCAGTGAGAAGTGTTTTTCCGGTTGAGATTTAATCTATGCAAGATGCATTGTTAATTTCTTTAGCCCTCTTCACTTCCTTTTCCAAAAGGGAACCCTGGCTCTCCAAGGACTCTGCTTCTTTGTAGCTCTCCTGTGGAAGCTATTCATTCTCACATGCCCCTCATACCAAGGAACAGGAGGCAAGGACAACCAGGGTCCAATAACATCTTGCTCTCCTACTGGTGTCCCTTCTACTTACTGACATCCTCTGACCTTGTTCCTCCACATCCATTAAGGACTTTTGCTCCTAGTTACACCTGGTTCAGCATCTTCATTTCCCATTCCAACTCCAGGCCTCCCAGAGAACTTCAAGTTCTCCATTATTTTTCCTTTTAGTAATACAACATCTGTCTTTCTTCTGGTCTCCTGGCAACACAATAAGGAACTACATTTCCCAGCCTTCCTTACAGTTATATATTCAGGCCAATGTATGTTAGCAAAAGTGATAGTGCAACTTCATAATCAGGTTCTTGAAAGGAAGCCACTTGCCTTTCACTTCTTTCCCTCTTACCAGGACCAGAAGTGGACAAAGTGAAGTGATAGTGGCTTATAGTTCTTCCTACCTTTCAGGTTATTTTGTACTTTTTCTTTTTAGATTCATTCATTAAATATTGGTTTTCTCCCACACTGGGATTCAAGTGGGATTCACTGGATAGGAAGAAATCAAGCTATCTATTCCTTTAAAAAAATTTTATATTACCAACTACATAAAACAAATGTATAGCTTAATGTACTATTATAAATTGAACAACCTTCTAACCACCCTCCATGTCAAGAGATAAACCTTTCCTGCCATCCAAAAGCCCTCCATTCTCCCCTTACAATACCTTTCCTCTCCCCAAGAACAACAGCTCTTCTGATGTCTCTTCTGTACTTTTCTATATAGTTTCATCATTCAAGTGTGTATCCCTAAAGTGCATGGCTTTGTTTTACCTTCTTTTTTGTGGGGAGGGGGGGTGTAGGTGTGGGTTTTTACAGTCTTTTTCAATTGATGTATTTCACCCCCATTCCTTTTTTTTCCCTTCTAATTTATTTGCTGAAGAAGCCAGCTTATTTTTCTATATCAATTTCCATCCTGATTTA
Source organism: Lipotes vexillifer (assembly GCF_000442215.2). Classification (NCBI taxonomy): domain Eukaryota; kingdom Metazoa; phylum Chordata; class Mammalia; order Artiodactyla; family Lipotidae; genus Lipotes; species Lipotes vexillifer. The sequence continues at coordinate 2,528,941 of NW_006781351.1, read as the reverse complement.
GTTTAACATGTCTCCTCTACCCTGTGTTTCTTATGCATGGTGATTAGATCTAGAAGCTTAATCAGATAGATTAAGGTTAGATTTTTTGGCAAGACTTCTTCATAGTAGTTTTGAATTCTTTATCAGAAAGCACAAAATGCTGGCTGCTCCACTTTTTGTGATGTTAGCAACCACCAATGCTTTATGTCTAGATTTTATAATTCATGACTTACTGCAAAATATTGATAACCCAACTTCATCATTCTTTCTTTACTTATGTTTTGCAATACTTGTACAAAGAGAAACTTTGCCTCATCTATTACTTAGTTATCCAGTGTTCATTTCATATAAAAAAGACAAAACATGTTTTATTGTGTATTTTATTAACCCTGTACTGTACAAAGGCAATTAATTAATTGTATGTGTGTATGTGTATCATTATGAATTCATGCACTTAACATGTTTGATGTTTTCATCCATTTCAGTTTATTATACTTTTAGGCCAATGTGAGCCTTTTCAAGCTGGTGCTCAACTTCTATTGGTGCATCCTTGTATTCTGTGATAGCTTCCTTATTAATTAAAATAATAGGATATCCTATGTTCATCTTACATTAGCTGTCCTTTTCTCAAAATCAGGTGGTACTCCAAGTAGGCTTCTTTCTTTTAGGAGGAAGTGGTATTTCAAACAGTCTGGATGGTAGGGATGCTCACTGCTATTAAGATGGGCATTATTTCTAGGCCTTTCCAAGGAAAAACGCTATGGATAGACAATTACAGATTTTTTTTAAAACCTGATGAGTTCGTTCTGATACTTTCAGGTATAATTTTATACTACTAAGATTACTGGTTCTTGAGGGCACTGGGAATGCCAGATTTACTCATTTGTTTTACCTAGCATTACATACAAGTATTCTAAGGATAACAATTCTAACACAGTCACCCATATGATTAATAAAAAGTTTTCAAAAAATGTGTATATGTTCTCTTCATTTCCCCTGCCTTTTATTAAAGCTGAACCCTATCTACATTTTCAGTGCAGACAGCCATATTAAACTGTCTCCGTATCCCTCATCTATTTGAGTTCTTCAAGAAAATATGTATATATTCAATACCCATCGATAGTCTTAATGTTGATGTATCTCTGTCATTTTGATTATCTGAAGCTTATTCTCCAGTAGCTGATTAATAAATAGTCCATAAAAACAATATTCCCTAAGTTCTTGTGTGGCCATGGCAGTTTGAGGAATTTTCATTTGGAAGTCAGTTTAAGTGAACACATATTCTTGGTTCACAATTTCTTTTCTTGTATATCTTAAATATATAACTCAATTTTCTTCCGGCACAAGGTGTTGCTGCCAAAAAATTTGATGATAATTCTCTTTTCCATTTGGTTACAAGACTATGTTAGTCTTTTCACTGCTCTAACTCAGCAGCTAGTACTCTGTTCCCAACAGAGTACCTTTTCACATCTTCACCTTTCTACCATCTTCTTCATCTTTCTTCTTCTGGATTACACAGTTTCTTTATCCCATTTTTCCTATTCTTGTTTTTCTTTCTTCTTATTTTTCTCCTTGACTTTTCACAAATAATAGTCTCTGTCTGGAAAACAAAGGACCTCCTCTTCCTTGTCCCAAACCTGTCTGGAAAACTGCTACTCTTCCTTCCATCAGTTTAGGAATCTTCTCTTCCTGAAACCTTACCCAACTCACTTTGATAAACTTGCAATCGTCTTTTCCTAATACTATTGCTTAAAGGTTTAATGTAAAGGATTCCTCTGAAAACCAAATAACTTATCGAAAATAACTCTCTAACTTACCCATTCATTACTAATAGAAAATTCAATAACAGAGACTTAAATAGGGGATGGGGACCTACATATTGGTTGCAGTAGAAAAAGAAAACAGCAGCCACTACTGCTTCGATCACATAAAAATTCTCATAGTGCTGATTTTTCAGAATAGATTTGTCTGACAATAGGTGAAGCACTGTTGGTTCTTCCCAAATACCACTAGGCTGAGTTTATGGAGCCCCCAGGATTGGGTCTGAGGACCTCCTCCCTTAAGAGTTGATGTCATATTCCTTGACTGTCTGTGTCCTCCCCTGAAACAGGTTTCATTCCCACTAGATCATTTCCCCCAAAGTTGTTACATCAGAGCTGGAGGCTGACTTTCCATTGTCATATTTACTCCTAAGACACATTCAGAGGAACTGAATGGATTACTGTTTCAACTGCTTTATCATGTTTGGGGCTGAAAACTTAAGAATACTTAGGAATCAAAGTATTCGTGAAACCAGGTCTCAATGACCTGCATAAAATTCTCTCTGATATATTGCATATTCTAAACAAGAACATACCCAATACATAAGCCTTAAATATGTCCTTCATGAATTTTACTTCTGCTTTCTCTAAGGCAAAATAATCTTAACAATGTTCTATATGAAATTCCCCCAAACAAAATGAAGACTGCATCTGTTAAAGTCATTGTCATATATACCGTATTATAAATTTATGTCTGTGAAGTACTTGAGGGCAAGAGCTGCGCTTTAGCATTTTTATATTCCCAGTGCTTTGCACAGCACTTGACACAAAACCTCTTAAAACAGGTACTGAATAAATAAATGTGCAAATGAGTAAATAGAGGTATGAATAAATGAATTGATGTATTCAAGTCAATATCTCTCAAACATAAGCATAAGTGACAGCTTCAAATTTTCCATATACCAAGAGCTTTAGGCAGTCTAATAGGAAGTGAGTCTTCTACAGGATTATACATGACTAAGAAAATGTCAATTGTTCACACAAAAAGGCACCTGATAAAGACTCCTTGGAAATTAATGTTTTTCCCAAGCATCTCTTGTTTGCACCTAGGTGAAAATAATTAGAGATCATGAAAATAATATGTTTACCTTACCACTCATTTCCAAATTAGAAATGGAAAAAGTAAGCTAGTGCAAATTTTATACATAATATAGATTAATTGTATATACATTTCATTAAATTATATAAACACTATATATATATATATATATATATATATATATAGTTGCGCTCTTCTCTGTATTCATTCAGCAAATTGAGCTGAAAAAGATCATACTTATGTCTGTCTAAAATATGAGTGTCTGCATGATATATAAAATTGGCTCAGAAGATGGAGAGATGGGAATTTCAGGCCATGTGTCCAACTCAGAGTCTTCTCAGGACCCAGTTTAGCTGCTATAGATATATGGACTTACCCTCCACCTTACCAAAACACAGACGGTTTAGTTTGATTAGATTTTGACATGGCTTATGTTGGCATGATCTTTATCTCCCACGACATTAATATATATTGTAAAAACTGGTCAGTTTTCAATGCTTACAACTTGTTATCTGAAGAAAAAGATCATTTTTCTTCAATCTCATAATTTATTCCTTTCACATTCTTCTCATCTCGCCCCTGCAGATATACTTATTCAGTAATGTAGCCAGGACTTTTTGGATCAAGAACAGACATTTTCAGAAAAGTTCTTTGTTCTTTTGCAAAATAAACATTTTTCGTTCCCATTCTGAACACTGGGGCTATTTGGATGATATCTGCAACTTAGTAGAATTAGAAAGTGGAAGCAGCTGACAGGGCTGCCCTTTCTCTGACAGGTACCCAAATTTTGTCTCTACTATTTCTTTGAAGACAACTGAGCAATTAACCCTCAATAAAAACAGATCTTTTGAAAGCCGAACTGAATAGAAAGTTATAAGCTATTGCAGAATACTAAGTTGTCATTACTAACACCTTTTAAACATCCCTGTTCGAATTTAGCTGAACTTACCAACAAAGAATGGAGGAGTGTTTTTGTGTGGTCTGCTATCCTTCTACTAGTCCCTGATTTTCCAGTCCATTCAGGAAGCAGATTCCAGTTTTCATGTTGTATTGATTTTCTATTGCCACTGTAACAAATGATCGCAAACTTAGTTACTTAAAACAACACAAATTATTATCGTATAATTCTGTCGGCCAGAAATACAACACAAGTCTTCACTGTGCTAAAATCAAGGTGCTATAAGGGCTGTGTTCCTTTCTCGATGCTTCTAGGGGGAAATCCATTCCCTTGCCCTTTCTAGCTTCTAGAGGCTGCTCACGTTCCTTGGCTCATGGCCCCTTTTTCCATCTTCAAAGCCAGTAAAAGCAGGTTGAGTCCTCCCTGAATATCTCTCTGACCTCTTCTGCCTCCTTTTCTAGTTTTAAGGATCCTTGTGATTATACTGAGCCTATTCAAATAATTTCCTATTTTAAGGTAAGTTGACTAGGAAACTTAATTCCATTTACAACCTCAATTCTTCTTTGTCACTTAAATCTAACATAGTCACAGGTTCCAAGGATTAAGATATGGGAATATTTGTGGGGGGGGCATTACTCTGCTTACCACACAGATTTTTTTCTATAGTTGTGCAGAGTCTTATTTAAATCAGGAACCAATAGCCATGCCCTCAATTATGACATATTTGCTACCATGTTGTATGTATAGTTCTGACTCAAAGTCAAGGTATATGACTTTTACTATTTCATGCATTACTTCATAATGCAGAGTGCATACATTTACCAGCTAGCACTAAATCACATTTTTGTTTGTTTATAAACTAAGAAATAGTCTAGCTTCTAGATTGTGATGGTAAAGAGGAGACGTAAAATTATTAGAAATCCCTTAAAATCACCAAATTTAATATTGAAAAAAATGAATCTGGATTGTTTTATTACATTTTCAATATGAATAAGTATTTCTTATTCATTATAATGAGATTTTTTCAGACAGGCCTCTAACCCATTTCAAGTAACAGTGCTGCAAGAAATGCATGGAAAAATATTATTATTAATAAAAATTTTAATGTTTTCAACTCTTTTCAGCAAAGATAGCTTGAGTTGAGTTAATGCTGTGTTTCAGTACCTAAATTCAGGAATGTTCTAGATGTCATATTAGTATGGCATTATCACCCAAATGCTGTCTTTAATTCCTGTTTAAAACAAATCTGTGAACACAAACCCTCAGACCTTGGGTAACTTGATTCACCTTTCTGTGCCTCAGTTTCCTCATTTGTTAAATGGCAGTAATAATATCACAGGTTGAGATGATATGTTAATACATGTAAACATGTTCGTGTATATAAAGCAGTAGCTCAGAGCAAGTGCTCAAAAAATGTTAAGTATCATTATTATTAATAACAATAAGGTGGTACAGCTTAAGTGAATCTTTAATTTCAGCATTAGACCACTAATACTTCATTTAAAGACCTCCTTTATGGCTCTAGACAATTTTAAAACTAATTTAAAAACACTCAGTTCTCTTGAAACCACAAAAAATTTAAAAGTCAATATAATATAGCCATATGTACTGTATATAAGCTAAGCCAGAGCAGGCCAGGCTAAGGAAGACTGGAACAGGATATTAACTACAGTCGTCAGAGTAAAGTCACACCTGCTGACAAATTCTGAGTTCCATGACAGAGATAGATGAAAAAGTATAATTTGCTATATAGAAGCAGAGCTTTCACTACTAACGTGGAGGGGAAAAAATGGCAATTCCTGAAAAAGGGATTATGGCTAGATAATGTATCTATGTGACCCATGTATTAGAATAGTTTGGAGTAACATTTTACACATTAATTTCCTAGTTAACACTTTTTAAAAGAATATCTTTAATGGAGTATAATTGCTTTACAATGGTGTGTTCAATTCTGCTTTATAACAAAGTGAATCAGCTATACATATAAATATATCCCCATATCTCCTCCTTCTTGCATCTCCCTCCCACACTCCCTATCCCACCCCTCTAAGTGGTCACAAAGCACCGAGCTGATCTCCCTGTGCTACGTGGCTGCTTCCCACTAACTACCTATTTTACATTTGGTAGTGTACATATGTCTATGTCACTCTCTCACTTCGTCCCAGTTTACCCTTCCCCCTTAAGTCCATTCTCTCGTCTGCATCTTTATTTCTGTCCTGCCCCTCGGTCCTTCAGAACTTTTTTTTTTTAGATTCCATATATATATGTTAGCATACGGTATTTGCTTCTCTCTTTCTGACTTACTTCACTCTGTAAAACAGATTCTAGGTCCATCAACCTCACCACATATAACTCAATTTCATTTCTTTTTATGGCTGAGTAATATTCCATTGTATATATGTGCTACATCTTCTTTATCCATTCATCTGTCGATGGACACTTAGGTTGCTTCCATGTCCTGGCTACTGTAAATAGAGCTGCAATGAACATTGTGGTACATTCCTCTTTTTGAATTATGGTTTTCTTAGGGTATATGCCCAGTAATGGGACTGCTGGGTCATATGGTAGTTTTATTTTTAGTCTTTTTAAGGAACCTCCAGACTGTTCTCCATAGTGGCTGTACCAATTTACTTTCCCACCAACAGTGCAAGAGGGTTCCCTTTTCTCCACACCCACTCCAGCATTTATAGTTGGTAGATTTTTTGATGATGTCCATTCTGACTGGTGTGAGGTGATACCTCACTGTAGTTTTGATTTGCATTTCTCTAATGATTAGTGATGTTGAGCATCCTTTCATGTGTTTGATGGCAATCTGTATATCTTCTTTGGAGAAATGTCTCTTTACACCTTCTGCCCATTTGGGGATTGGGTTGTTTGTTTTTTTGATATTGAGCTGCTTGCAATATTGGCGATTAATCCTTTGTCAGTTGCTTCATTTGCAAATATTCTCTCCCACTCTGAGGGTTCCCTTTTTATCTTGTTTATGATTTCCTTTGCTGTGCAAAAGCTTTTACGCTTCATTATGTGCCATTTGTTTATTTTTCTTTTTTATTTCCATTTCTCTAGGAGGTGGGTCAAAAAGGATCTTGCCATGATTTATGTCATAGAGTGTTCCGCCTATGTTTTCCTCTAAGAGTTTTATAGTGTCTGGCCTTACACTTAGGTCTTTAATCTGTTTTGAATTTATTTTGTGTATGGTGTTAGGGAGTATTCTAATTTCATTCTTTTACATGTAGCTGTCCAGTTTTCCCAGCACCACTTACTGAAGCGGCTATCTTTTCTCCATTGTATATTCTTGCCTCCTTTATCACAATAGGGTGACCATATGTGCGTGGGTTTATCTCTGGGCTTTCAATCCTGTTTCATTGATCTATATTTCTGTTTTTGTGCCAGTACCATACTGTCTTGATTACTGTAGATTTTTGTATAGTCTGAAGTCCAGGAGCCTGATTCCTCCAGCTCCGTTTTTCTTTCTCAAGATTGCTTTGGCTATTTGGTGTCTTTTGTGTTTCCACACAAATTGTGAAATTTTCTATTCTAGTTCTGTGAAAAATACCAGTGGTAGTTTGATAGGGATTGCACTGAATCTGGAGATTGCTTTAGGCAGTATAGTCATTTTCACAATGTTATTTCTTCCAGTCCAAGAACATGGTATATCTCTCCATCTATTTGTATCAATTTTAATTTCTTTCATCAGTGTCTTGTAGTTTTCTGCATACAGGTCTTTTGTCTCCTTAGGTAGGTTTATTCCTAGGTATTTTATTCTCTTTGTTACAATGGTAAATGGGAGTGTTTCCTTAATTTCTCTTTCAGATTTTTCATCATTAGTGTATAGGAATGCAAGAGATTTCTGTGCATTAATTTTGTATCCTGTTACTTTACCAAATTCATTGATTCGCTCTAGTAGTTTTCTGGTAGCATCTTTAGGATTCTCTATGTATAGTATCATGTAATCTGCAAACAGTGACAGCTTCACTTTTTTTCCGATTTAGATTCCTTTTATTTCTTTTTCTTCTCTGATTGCTGTGGCTAAAACTTCCAAAACTGTGTTAAATAATCATGGTGAGAGTGGGCAACCTTGTCTTGTTCCTGATCTTAGAGGAAATGGTTTCAGTTTTTCACCACTGAGAATGATGTTGGCTGTGTGTTTGTCATATATGACTTTTATTATGTTAAGATAAGTTCCTTCTATGCCTACTTTCTGGAGTGTTTTTATCATAAATGGGTGTTGAATTTTGTCAAAAGCTTTTTCTGCATCTACTGAGATGATCATATGCTTTTTCTCCTTTAGTTTGTTAATATGGTTTATCACATTGATTGATTTGCATATATTAAAGAATACTTACATTTCTGGGATAAATCTCACTCGATCACAGTGTAGTATTCTTTTAATGTGCTGTTGGATTCTGTTTGCTAATATTTTGTTGAGAATTTTTACATCTATGTTCATCAGTGATATTGGCTTGTAGTTTCCTTCTTTTTGACATCTTTGTCTGGTGTTGGTATCAAGGTGATGGTGGTCTCATAGAATGTGTTTGGGACTGTTCCTCCCTCTGCTATATTTCCTTCTATACACATTTTATTTACATCTCTTGAAAATCTTTCTCAAACCTATCAGTTCAATTTCCTGAGTGAAGTATAATAAATCTAATTCACTTATTTCTCAGGTGATCGTGAGTTTTAAGTAAATTTTTGGTGCCAATATAATGAAAATGAATTGCTATTGCAAAACACATTGATAGAAAATAATATTTGATAGGTAACAATTATCATAATTATCCTTTAAAATGTTTTTGTCTTTAACAGACATACATACAATTTTTAAGTGAATTATTAACTCCATAAAATGACATACTTTTCAATTTTATTTTCTTATAATTCTATTATAATTTTTCTAATTTATTAAATCACTTGATCAATAAATATAAATGAGTAACTAGTCTGAGTAAAGCAAAGTACTAGGTACTGAGTTATAAGTGAGAAAGACTAACATGGCCTAATGATCTAATGGGAAAGTGAAATCTTACATATGTGACATCTATACATGTTATCTGAGGCAGTGAGAAACCACTGAAAAGCTATATCCAGGAGAGATACATGGTCAGTCTCTTAAATATAACACTATAATATTAAAAAATGAACTACAGGACACAAGAATGAACTGCAGATAATCTAGAAGCAGTTTCAGAGACAATGCAACACTGCAGGTGAGAAGATGAGAACTATAGACTAGGATTGTGGCAATGGTAGACAGAGAAAGGAAGAAAGACTTCCTACAGGAACTTGTGGTTTACTGGATGTAGAAGAATAAAGGTGTGGGAAGATTCAAAGATAAAACCCTGGTTTCTGGGCTAAACAACTGAGTGAATGGCTGGGTTATTTTCTTTCACAGAGGACACTAGGATAGGAGCAGGTTCTTGGGTGAATTTTGATTTAGGTTTTGGACTTTCTCTTAGAGGTTAAAAAAAAAATTCAAAGTGGAGACACTGAGCAGATAATAGTAAGAATCGTCTAGTTTGGAGTCATTGGCATATAGATGGTAATTTAAACCACAGGAGGTATGAAATAACTTACAAGAAGAGAATAATTGAGAAGAAAAGAAGCTCTGACAAGGGTCAGGTAGAAAATGAGTAATAGACAAAGGAGTCTTGAGAAGGAGCTAACAAAGAACTCAGAGAGTACAGTGTCACAGAGAGCCAAAGTAGGACACAGCAAGAAATTTTAAAATAAGAAGGATAGTGAATGAACGGACTCAAATTTTGCAGAGAGATAAAATAGAGACTGATAAACATTAGTTGAATTTACTCATTAGTAAACTTAATGAAAGTTGTTCTGGAGAAATGATGGAAGAAGTTTGCAATTATTTAAAGAAGTTTTGGGGAAGAGACGAACGGATCTAGCCAACCTATAAGATGATTGGTTATGGAGAGGAGAAAGAAGTTAAGACTGTATCTAGGGATGGAATAACTGCTGATCACGGAGAGACTTTTAAGATAATAAAAAGACTTTAGCATACTACCATGCTGATAGATGACTGAATCCTGAGGGAGATAATGCTGCTGTTGGCAAGTGGATTTTCAGTAGGAAAAGGAGTCCAAAGGGGAATATTGTCTTTGGATTGATTCATGAAACTCCTGTCATAATTGAAGTGGACTTATTTTTCTATCACAGGAGTTTCATGAATGTCTCTGAAGTCAATACTGCCCCTTGGACTTTAATATTGTGAGCCCTGATGGAGTTTTATATTACTCATGGAATTATTTCATTTGCTAAGGAGAAATTTCAAAACAAGTGTGTGTATTTACTCAACATATTTCTTTCTTGCAAGCTCTTTTATTTCTAATTAAAGTTTTTTTGTTTCCTTGTATGCTTTTTCTAGGAAAATTCCTATCACCTTTTATAATATCATCTAGGAGATATTTGAATAGAGTCAACCCTCTCAGTTACATAAAATAAAGAATGGCATATTGTTGGAAAACAGACCTAAATCCCAGTGAATCACATGAAAAGCAGCAAAAGCACCAAGAATTTCACTCTGTAAATCAACCTCTTTTTCCTAGCCACACCGGTCTGGGTTTTGATCATGTAGTAGATGAGATCAGTAATACAATCCCACTCTATCAGAGAGAAATTGAAGAAAACACCATTTTTGTGCCCAGTGCACCACACTGGGACTCAAAAAGGCATTCATTAGATGAAGCACACCAAACATCCTTGAATGAATTCACTTCTAAAAGCACAGAACTCTCCTGTCACCAAGTTAATAAAACAGGAGTAATTGGTTTTAGGCATTCCGTGCTACCAAATCCTCAAAGCATAAATAAAGAAAGCTTTGGGGGAAACCCCACAGGAAAATACCATGGTGCTGATGATTACGGATTCAATATTTTACCTCCATCATCCACTAGTGTGGATGAAATTAATTCACGGAGTGAACTGGATAACTACCATATAGGATTTGAATGTAGCATTCCTCCTATATATCCATCCTTCTCAACTGACTCGATGCCAAAAGAAGAAAATAAAAGCAGTAGAAATATGAACATTGTGGAACCATCACTGATGCTCTTTAAAGGTTCTTTTCTACCCAGGACCTGGGAAAGCACATGGCCAAAGAACAAAGAGGTATGTGTCATATATGTCAACCTAAAAATACGAATCTGAAAGAATCATTCAATAATGTGCTGGGTTAATTTGGTAATGAGAGTAACTAATCTTAATTAGGGGAATGTATTAATATTATCAATACTTTTTGGGAAAAAAAACTTATTCACAAATTCTGTGTTCCTGAATTAATTATTTTTTCTAAAGAAAGAGAAAATTTTTGTAATATTTTTAAAGTTCTGGTTTCATCAAAACTAAATAAAATGTTATAGTATTTACATTTTATTAGATAAAAATATCATAGTTGGAGGTTTAAATGATAGTATTTTCTATTCTTATTGTGTCGTTATACACACATAGAAACATACATACATTTCATTACATTTCTATTTTGAGTTATATTACCATGAATTAAAACTTCATATCATTATTTGTAGGAAAAATGTCTTTTTACTCAGAGGCTACTAAATTATACTGTTGGCAGGCAACTTCTTTTGGGAACATTCCAAGAGTAGAAAATTAAGTAATCATTGTGCAATTCATCCTGATGGTTTCATCAGTAGTTTTCCAATCATTTAGTAACCACAGAGGTTCTTATATAATATTTGAACATTTCTCTGCTTATACGGAGTCTAGACACAAGTGAAACCAGAATTAAACAGTAAAATAATGAAATATTATTTCAGTTGTAATTTACAGGGTTAGACAAGAGGACTTTTCATTTATTCAACAACTATTTATCATATTCTTAAACTATATATGATTATGCATAACAAATGCAAAGAAGAAAATGCATAATACCTGATTTCAACAATAGCATATTGCTTAAATTAACCTGCAAACCAATAATGCCAACACAGTAAAATAATAGAGAGAACGAGTTCGTAAGAGAAGAAACAACTAATTGTGTCTGAGGCGCTTGCAGAAGAGGTAATACCTCAAATGATCTGTATTAAAAGTGCATGAATTTTAGGAACCTTTACTTCTGACCATGACAATGTAACAAGTACTAAACTTTCCCTTACCACTGAAAACTACTATGAAATCAGACAAAATATATGAAGCAAACAGCCAGTATAGACATCAATCCTTAAGAGAAGGGAAACACCAAAGTGTTGTTATGATCATCCTGGTGCCTTCAGGGCCCCTTCCTGCTGCTAGGCAGACTAGTGGAGCCCAATCTGAGCAGCAGTATCATTAAACTGAGGAGGCAGAGACTGCAGTTCCGGGCTGCAAAGGAAGCTGTAATCTGTAGGGCAGAGCACAGAAGGAACTATGCAATGCATGGGGGTCAGGAGTCTACGTGAGATTTACTGCAGATTGTTGGCCAAGAGGTTGTGTTCACCACACACAAGTAGAAGTTATGTGGTGCCAAAGTTCTGACCCAGCGAGAGAAGACACTGAGCTGAGAACTTCAGGCATTCATTTGAGATCACACAAAGCTATCTCTTACGAGTAAAAATCGTGCTCTAAAGTAAATGCTCTACCTATGGCCCCACAAAAAATAAAATAGAGGCTGACAAGACCAAAACAATCTTAACTGCCTGCCTGCCAGAGAAAAATTGCACTTTGTAAAAACAATTCCTAATGTGTCATCTACAATATCCAACATTTAATAACAAATGCACAGATGCGTAAAGAACAGGGAATTCTGAACCATAATCAAGAAAATGGCCCAGTGAATAGAGATTCTGTGATAGAACAGATGTTGGAATTAACAGATAGGGACTTTAAGGAGATTATTAAAAGGATGTTCAAGAAGATGAAGTAAAGATGAACATAATGAGTAGACAAATGAGGAATCTCAAGGAAATTAAGAAACTATGAAAAAACAAAGACTAATGGAAAATTTGGTAATGTAAATATAGTATCTGTAGTTAAAAACTCACTGGGTGTACTTAAAAACAGATATAAGATGACAGGGGGAAAAGAGTACTTGAAAGAAAAAGAATAGGGCTTCCCTGGTGGCGCAGTGATTAAGAATCCACCTGCCAATGCAGGGTACACAGGTTCAAGCCCTGGTCTGGGAAGATCCCACATGCCACAGAACAACTAAACCCGTGTGCCACAACTACTGAGCCCATTCACCACAACTACTGAAGCCCGCGCACCTAGAGACTGTGCTCCACAACAAGAGAAGCCACCGCAACGAGAAGCCCGCACACTGCAACAAAGAGTAGCCCCCGCTCGCCGCAACTAGAGAAAGCCCGCACACAGCAATGAAGACCCAATGCAGCCAAAAATTAATATAAATAAAATAAATACATTTATAAAAAAAGGAGAGAAAAAAAAGAAAAAGAATAGAAATTACCCAAACTGAAGAAGAGAAAATAAAAGAATTATATAAAAGTGAGCAGGGACTAAGAAACTTAGGAGATAAGGAGGCTAATACATGGATAATTTTGGAATGCTAGCAGGAGAGGCAAGGAAAGAAAGAAAAATTCATTTGAAGAAATAATGCTCTGAAACTTTCTCCAACTCTGGTATAAAATATCAAATTACAGATTTAAGAAACTCAATAAATCCCAAACAGAATAAATGCAAAGACAACCACATGTAGACATGTTATACTCAAACATATGAAGACCAAAGTTGAAAAGAACATCATAAAAAGTGGCAGAGAGGGGGAAAAAAATTTCATGCAGTGGAACAACAATCTGAATTAAAGCATTATCTCATCAGAAACGATGGAAGCCAGATGACAGTGGAATAGCATTTTTAAAGCTCTATAAAAAAAGAAAAGAGTCCATACTTCTATGACTCACTGAGTACATGCTTGAAAATTTAAAATAAATATATTATCATATAAACAAATGTTGAGAGAAATCAGTCAGCTCACATGCACACAAAAAATACTGAAGTCAGTCTTTGGATGCAAAGAAAATGATACCAGATGGAATATAGAAAGGAAAAAAAGCAGCAAAAATGGTAAATATGTTAGTAAATATGAAAAACTACTTAATTTTTTGAAAGACAGCTGACTGTTTAAAGCAAAAACACAGCATTTCATTGTCAGAGTTGTTGTATATGTAAACAAAAGATAAAAGACAACAAGAGAATAAAAGATGAAGGGATGGTAAATGTTATCTGCTATTGGAAATTCTTACATTTTAAATGCAGTGGCACAATATTAACTCTAAGTAAACTGTGAAATATTTACGATGCATATTGTAAGTTCTAAGCTAGTATAATCACTAAAAATATAGTACAAAGAAGAAAAACTAAAAATCCAACAGAGAAATTAGATGAAATGGGATAAAAAATCAAACTGCAAAAATCAGGGAAGGAGAAATAGAAGAACAAAATAAAACAGAAGAAACAACTAGAAGCACATGTGAACATGGCAGTCTTAAATCTAACAATACCCATTAATATACTAAATATATTCCAAATAAAATGGAGAAATTGACAAACTAGATAGAAAAGAAAGCCTTTATTTTTTACAAGAGTCAAATTTGAAAAACAAAGGCACAGATAGGTTGAAAGTTTAAAAAAATAAAAATATTTAACATTCAACCAACAAAACAAAGCTGTGTGTGGTTATTAATATCAGAAAATGAAGCTTAAGGCAGGGTATTATTTATTTATTTATTTTTGCGATACGCGGGCCTCTCACTGCTGTGGCCTCTCCCGTTGCGGAGCACAGGCTCTGGACGCGCAGGCTCAGTGGCCATGGCCCACGGGCCCAGCCACTCCGCGGCATGTGGGATCTTCCTGGACCGGGGCATGAACCCGTGTCCCCTGCATCTGCAGGCGGACTCTCAACCACTGCACCACTAGGGAAGCCCGCAGGGTATTATTAGAAAAAGAAAAGCGTCATTTCATAATAATAAAACAGTCAGTCAGGAAGACATAATAAATTTAAATGTAGATGTACCTAATAATGGCTGCAAAATACATAAAGCAAAATTATTTCTTTAACTGAGCGTTTATGGATTTATTCACAAGAAGTGAAGCACATGTCCAAAACACACTTGTATATGAAAATTAAGTATTCTTTACAATACCCCAAAACTACAAACAACACAACTGTTTTTCAACAGGAAGATGGATAAACAAACTATGGAATATTCATGCAATAGAATACTACTAATAGGTAACTAAAAAAGATGAACTATTGATACATATGACAACATGAATTTTAAAACATGTATCATTTAAATGAAAGAAGCCAGAAACAAAAGAGCACATTCATTAATCTATGGTGATAGAAATCTGAATTAACAGTTACCAAACAGATGTTCAGATTGACACAAGGAGATATGGGGGAACTTTCTAAAGTGATAGAAATGTTCTATATTTTTTGATTGGATATTAATATTCACAGTTGCATATATTCCTCAAAAATCAAATTATATATTTAAAATTTATGTATTTTTCCATATGCATTGCTTCAGTAAATATTTTTTAAATAAAATTAAAGGGCTTCCCTGGTGGTGCAGTGGTTGAGAGTCCGCCTGCCGATGCAGGGGACATGGGTCGTGCCCCAGTTCGGGAAGATCCCACATGCGCGGAGTGGCTGGGCCTGTGAGCCACGGCCGCTAAGCCTGCGCGTCCGGAGCCTGTGCTCCGCAATGGAAGAGGCCACAACAGTGAGAGGCCTGCGTACCGTAAAATAAATAAATAAATAAATAAAATAAAAAACATAATGGCTTTCTAAAACAAAATAAAAATTTTATAATTGTATTAATCTTTTCTCCACACCAAACTATTTTAATTTAACAGTTTTTATTTTAAGCTGACAGGTTGTTCCATTCAGCTGGTTGAAGTACCTCAGGGCAGTAATAGAAGTCTGGCCTCCTTTTGCATCAAAGTAAAAAAGTAAGTGTTTCTATTCCATTAAACTTAGAAATTTCTGTACCTGCATAAATTTGTCTATTTTAACATCACTGAGCTGACTAATCTTGCATATAAAATGTTAAAGCTCTATAATTTTTTAACATAGTTAACAGTATAAATTTATGACAAATTAGTTCATTAATCAACTTCTGGTATTGCGTTTGCCGTTTATAGTCAAATAAATTTTTCCCCTGAAAATCTGGCTACAGATGAATGTTTTATAATTTCAGTCTTGTCCTTGCTGTTTGTTGATAGCTTAGTTTGCAGTGAATTAATTTCTCATTTAATGGCACATAAGTGACTGACTTATTTGGCTCTGTCCCAAATTAGCACAGATTTATCCTTCTTACCTGGGATATACTATTTAGAATGATGAGAGTACCTTCTGCTCAATAACTCAATCTTACCCTGAATGGGCTGCCAGAATGCTGAACAAGTGCATGGGTGTTTGTCCACTGAAAAACAAATTTGATCACAAGGGGATCCCAGATCCCCTTTTTGCTAATCTAAAAAAAGAACTTATAAAGGTACATGCCTCTTTTTTAAAGACCAATCGCTCATTATCAATTAAAATTTATATAATGCCATCTCTTCTATTGCTAAGATACCTGAAAATTTTGAAAAATTAATGTACTTACATTTTAGTTACCTTGATTTTTATCCTTTTTTGGCTGTTGTAAATATAATAAATATACATATAAATAAACATTAGCTTATTTATCAGCTATAGCAGCGGCCTGCTAAAGAATCATTTGGGATTAAAGATTTGAATCATTTATTTAATCACTACCTTAAAAGGCTATCTGAATGCCTAATAACTAGTCAATGCATGACAAATATTCAAATGAAGAACAAGCAAACAAAAAAGCAAAGTCAAGTTAAAAAACTTGTCACCATATTGGAAGAACCGAAAGGCACACATACAAAATACAAAACAAAGCAGTTCAAATCCGTGAACCTATATTCAATCTTTAATTAATTTCTTGCTCCAGTTCACAGAAGAATATTTTAAATGGCACTTTGGATTCCTAATTAGGATCTTTACAGATATCAATATTGATTCTGTCAGGAATGAGCTACCCACTGTAACAACCTGACAAGCATTGCCACGAACTTGACACTTTAAATCTAAGATGTGATAATTTCTACCCTAAGCGTAAGAAATAGCTCTCTCTATATCACAAGGTAATACTTGGTATAGCTCCATCAAAAAACACTTATTATTAGTCTCTCTCATCACTTTTTTTTTTTCAAGAGAATGTAATATTCTTTGATGAAATCTTGTGAATGCAATAGTGACATGAAAATATTTTATGTAATGGTTTGTCAGTAGCTCATGGTACATTTTTAAATTCTTAAATGGAATTTTTTTCCAATGGTTTCTTTCAAAGTAACCATGAGCACCAAAAAAGACAACCAAACAATAATAAACTTTAAAGTAGTAAAAAGAAGATAAGTGTTATATTTACACATTTTTTTGGTTTTCTATAATTTTTGTTGACAAATACTCATATAAAGATAATTAAATTTATATATGCATAATTATTTTGTACACAAACACACTATTCACTCAATAGCAAATATTTTTGAGGACCTAATATGTGCCAGGTGCTATCCAAAGCTCTTAATTCAAAAGAAGACAGAACTGAATTTGAAAGCCAAGTTTCTTAAGAGGGTCTCCAAAATTTCTGGAAAGCCATATAGAATGGATTTATATATCCAATTTCATCAGTGTTTTTTTCCTAACATTTAAATAACCTTACCTAATTCCCGCCATACACCCTTAAAGAGGCTCTCTAATTTGCGGAATTTGGTTTCTTGCTGTGACATACTTTTAAGGTATCTCTCAAGAAATATGTCATATTTTTATTAAAAATACAATAAAATGTCATAGCACATGAAAAAAGTTTTTGGCCCACAGTAGATGCTCAGCAAAGGTTTAGGAAAGAATGAGTCATGAATTTACATTTTAAATTTAATTCTCCAAAATGGCAGAAGGTTAAATCATGTATGTATACATTGAATAGTACCTTATCATATGGTTGAATGCTAGATCATAAAGCTCCTCAATTCAGAACTGGAGTCCAAACCTTTGTTGTAGGGTATAACAAAGAAGAGTGGCCCATACCTTTATCCTAAGCAGTGGTTCTTGAACTGCAGTTCTGGAGCAGCAGTAGTATTGGCTTATCTGGAAAACTGCTAAAAATTGCAGGGGCGGGGGGAATCCTCCACATATCTACTGAATCAAAAACTTTGGGGATGGAACCCAGAAAAAAAGGTGATTTTGATACATGCCAGATCCATTGGGTGCATACACACTTTTCCATTTGTGAGGTCCCTCAAGGAGGGGATGTTCTGGTAGAGTTTAAGGGCATAGAGATAGAGCTACTTCAATGGGCCTACACTACTTTAATGCTGCAAAAATAGAATAAATGCCAAGGATGTAACACATATGATACATTACATAGAATGCATACACAGAATGCATAATCTTTCATTCAGGAAGAGTACTACAAAGTTTAGAGGTCTGCAAAATTAACAAAAACAGAAAAAAACCTAGGACTTCATCATCAAAAGCATTTTAAATATCTAGTTACAAATAATTTTATGCTAAATTCTACATGTGGGCATAAAATATGGCTCTACAGGGATTCAGCTGTAATAATATAATGATAATTATGATACATTACATGGATACATTGCTTTACATTCTACAAAAGTCTTTTATATGCCTTTTCTCTCATAAACCTTTAAAGTAGATATAAATATCCTTGTTTGTGCAAACAAAGAAACTGGTCATATAACTTGCCTCTGACCATAAAACTACTGAATAAAAGGAGGAATGGGGATATATGCTAAATTCTACATGTGGGCATAAAATATGGCTCTACAGGGATTCAGCTGTAATAATATAATGATAATTATGATACATTACATGGATACATTGCTTTACATTCTACAAAAGTCTTTTATATGCCTTTTCTCTCATAAACCTTTAAAGTAGATATAAATATCCTTGTTTGTGCAAACAAAGAAACTGGTCATATAACTTGCCTCTGACCATAAAACTACTGAATAAAAGGAGGAGATATGGGGATATATGTATATGTATAGCTGATTCACTTTGTTATAAAGCAGAAACTAACACACCATTGTAAAGTAATTATATGCCAATAAAGATGTTAAAAAAATTTTTAAAGTTAAAAAAGAGTCAGTATTCAAACTCAAGGCTTCTGACTCCAAGGATAAACTATTTTCCAATTCTCTGACTTCCTGACACAGTAAGTAATTGTTCAGAATGTACAAATGACTTCTGGGCTCAATTATTTACGTAAAAGCCAAAGATTTGTGTAAAACCCCAAATTTAAAGAAAATGGGCTGCCAAGAATGGTATTTACCAATTTGACACAAACAAGAGAATTTATTCATCAATAAATGAATAAATAATAAATGAGTGACTTCTGGCTTGACAAAGGCATGAGCCAAAACCAAGGGGAGGAGTTCATGCTGCAAAAGGCAATGTCAGTGAAGCAAGCAATCACTGTTCAGAGTGAATTTTCATGTTTTATAAGTGACAATGTATTCTTAATTGCTTCATATGAGGTGCCCCAGGGAAAACATAAAGACCAGAGTTTTACAGTTGCTTTTGGTTTAATTGTAATCTTTACCAATCTAGTCTAGCTAATAGCACTATACCACAAATCAGCTGCTGGTTATTTTCATATTTCAAATCTTCTATAGCAAGCCCTGCATGAAGTTTCTTAAAATATTGTCTGAAGTATTTTTTCACATATATTTTTTTCAGAATAAGAGAAACATATCATGCAGCTGACATTAATTCCAATTCGGGGAAGATCTGGAGCACGACTACAGCATTTCCATACAAGTTCTTTTCTAATACTAAGGTTAATATAAATATTTTTACTGAGGACTCAACACAACAACTTCATTTTATGCCATATGGTAAGCAATCTTGCAAATAAGTATAAAAATCTACATAAAGCTGGTATAGCTGCCTTAAGTCCACAGACTGAGGTCATTAAAAGAAGCAGTATTAGCTAGTATTTTGCCCTGAAGTGAAGTAAGAGGAAAACAGCTGGAAATCTTTTAACATTTGTTTGGCTATTGTTTTTTAGAACTCTCTTCATAGCTCACCCCAGGACACCTTATTTTCCTGCTATGAAATAGCAAGTATAGCAAGTTTTTAGCATATTAAAAATAAAAGCAAATTTCAAAAAGATTCTAGATAAAGACTATATGTAAGTGAAAATGGCTGTTACACAGCCTCTATCTCCACAATGAGAACTATAATAGCCCTGTACAGCCAGCCCAGCATAGTTAGCAGCTCTACTGAATCAGAGTCTCTGGATGGATCCCAGGTATCTGTATTTTATCAAACTCACCAGATGATTCTCATTTCTCTAAAGTTTTAGAATCTCTTTAAAGTTGTTTAATATTTATTTCACTGTTACCATCAACCATTTTGCAAACCAATATTAGTTCTTCACACATTAGGTGCTACCAAGTTTCTGCGTATCAACTGTTGTTTCTTGACAAATAATGGTCCAATAAATTTTTTTCATTATTATTGTTATCACTGTATTTTGCTTCATTTTCCCTCTTACTCTAGCCAAGGCTCCGACTTAGTACAGATGACTGCAAACATAACAAAGTTATGTAGGAATATTAGTTAGGACCATCTGGTCTGAAACTAACAGAAACCAACTCCTGCTGATGTAAGCAGAAAAAATAATTTAAAGATTACAGGGATTTCTTATAGAATTTAAGAGTAGGAATTCAGCAAAGATTTGGGAATAAAACACTGATGTACAGGCAGTCCAAAATTCCTGTATGTCTCTCACCTCATCTCCTCTCTGTATAATTGCTTCTTATGTTTCTCTTGCTTTCTGCTGACTAATTTCCCTTACTTTTCTGCAACACATGGAAAGCTAAGCTCTCAAGCTTAAATGCTATTTGGCCAGAGATCCAAAGAAAGTTCAACCTCCCTATTGGATCTGTTACCAAACTCAGGTTTGGCTGCTTGCTGCTCAAAAACCAATAATCAAGAGGCAAACGTCAATAGAAAGGAAAGGTGTTTTAATCAGAAAAGCCAGCAGAGAAGGCAGACTCATGTCCCAAGACCAACTCCAAAGATTCTGCTCAGCCATGACAGTTCGTAAGGAAAAAAGGGGAGGAAGAATCTCAGTGAATCGTAGAGGCAGGAGATTGGGTTATGGATTGTTCTCCATTCTGCGAAGGCAGGCTGACTCTCTCTTCAGATGTTATCTTGCCTTTGTGATATGCCTGCAGGATTGCTAAGGAGGCCATTGTGGGTAGAGAACTAGTCATTCTTTAACTACTTAATTCTTTACCTTACTTCTTTTTATCTAGGAGAAGAATCAACAGGTTAATTAGGTTCTTTCAAGGTTAGAGGGGAATAGAAATGGGCAAACAGGAAAGGGGCAGAAGAGCTGCTTTCAGATCCACTTTCAAATTTCTAAAACCAGAGTTCTGATTGCACAGCCAAGATCAATAGTGCTGTACCTTGATCCAATCAGAATGGCATCTGGGTTATGTTGACTTACATTGCTGGAGAAGAGGAAATAATTATGAACTAGGGAGACCACTCCTATCCTTCCAATTTATAATATTTAATTTCCAATATTAGATTTGGCAAAACAGAGGCCATCTTTGACTTTTATAAGAAGTTTCAGTAAAGTGATTAGGTCATTGTGTTTAGTGTTAGAGATGTACAGTGGTAAAGAGGATGACTGTGGCCTCAAAGATAGTAAAAGGGTCTATAAGAAGAAGGGGGAGGAAGGGAGGATTAGAGGGGAAGGAGGAAAAAGCAGAGGAGGGGAGAGGATACATTTATGAAAATATACAGAGTAGCATATGCTGCTATTAGGAGGAAACTTGTCTTCTGCCCATTTAAATTTGAAGAGGGGTTAGGCTGTGACACAACTGACAATAGAGAAATTAACAGGACAAAAGACAAGGTTTTCTTATACATGCATGCAGGGGTTACTCAGTAATGAGTAACCTGCTGAAACCCAGAGGTAAAGGTTTACATAAAAAGTTAATGTAAAAGTGTGTGTGAGGAGGGGGTGTTTAGAGCTTCAGTAAGGAAATACATGTATATCTTTTTATGCTAATGGATGGGCAGTTGGTCTCCTTCCCAGAAGTTGCAGGAAACTCTCAGAAGAAAGTTGATAGCACCTGTATTAGGGAGTCTTGGCTACAGTCAGATAAGAAAAGTGAAGATAAGTTTTCAAATGTTTTCACTTTAAAATAATCTTTATGCCAAAACTGTGATCCCTTCACCACTTTATATGAGTGTTTTACTAGTAATATAGATGTGCTCTAGAGAACAAAAGTCTGAAAAGCATTTCAAGAATGACCAATAAGTTGCTAGAAACTTAAGGAATAATGAAATCTAGATAAGCAAAGAGGAGGAGACAGTGAGAGGTTTTCATCCAAAGAGAATTCTGTTTCTCCCAGAGTGAGAAAATAGAACCCTTCTGGAAGAGCAGGTGTTTTGAACAAGGACTTCTCTGTTCGACAGTCGTCAGCTATCACTTCAATGAAGATGGTTGCCCTGTCCTTTTTTCCAATTCCAAAGTTACTCTAGAGCCTGTGTCTTTACTTTCAACTACCTCCTAGATTTAGATGACACATAGTTGGAACAGTATTAGGAAGCTGTTTGAGACCTGCAAGGTGGAAGTAGAAGTCAGTTTGCAAGATTAAAGAGTAATTGAGAATTATTTGCAGAAGTTATCTACACTTTAAAGAAATTTGGCAGTAACGAGGAGGTAAAAATAAATTAAATAAATAAGATACTATCTTAAGGGAATAGAATGGAAGAGATTTTACTGGAATATTAAATAGAAACAAAACATCCTAAAGAAAAGACAAAAGCATCTTTAGAGTGGAGAATATTAAAGATATAAAAGAGAGGGGCTTTAAATTGCTGGAACTGGAAACCAGTGATGGAAGGATCACATGTGAAGAAGTAAGATGCAGTAAAAAGCAGTGATACTTATGTATCAAGAGGTGTAAAGGGACAGAGAAGGATGCATAAAAAAAACTAGATTTAAGGTGTAGAGTAGCATAATTAAAGAATCTCAAATGGGCCTTAATCTTTTCAGTATGGTAGGCAATATGGTCAACAGATTGAGAAGGATTGTATGAAGTTGCAGACTAGGAGAAACTGGAAAAAGGGTTATATTAGCTGTCAAATTGAAGATACAGGTATAAAGTCTACTTAAAAGAAGCCATAGTTCTTGTTGGCTTACAATATGGATGAGAAGTTTAACTCACAGACACTTAATGTTTGGGTTCAAGGAGAAAAATGATAAGTTCAGATTTAGACATGCTGAATTTGAAGCAATAATGAGACAACCAAAAAGTAACATGAAGCAAATAGTAGGAGATATCACACCAAAGCACAGGAGAGGAGTAATAGCTAGAAACTGGATTATGGAGTCTTTCATGTAATCTGCAAAGACGACTGTAGTGAAATAATGAATGCATGCATGCCCCAAACAGCATAGGGGACACAGTCCTGGAAACAGAAAAGTCAGATGAATTAAAATAAACTGGTGTCTTTAGAGATATTTTCCTGCCATCTTATATTGGCAATGCTCTCCCCTTCTTGTCAAAGCCTTTATAGTCATGATTTTGCCTGTGGCCATATTTTCTTCTAGCTTCAATTCATATTATTTCAGTTAATATTCCCAAGCAGTAGCATGTCTAATATATTCTCTTCTGTGTCAGGGCATTTCCACAACCTCTAATTCCCATGATGATCTTTACCATTTGTTTCTCCAACCGTTTTATTGATAACAACTTGATCTACCATAAAACCTACACTTTTAAATAGGACATTATAATACTCTTCCGTTTTTTTCTTCATGGCAAGTCCAACAATATCACTTGCACTACTTTTTATGAGGCAGTCTGTGTCAAAAACCTTTCCCAAACAAAAAGGTGTGGCAGTAAAATAAGTCACAGCAAATTAAACACATAATTGCCAACAAAACCCAACTCAAATAAATGCAAATGAGTGTTTGCAGTATGCTGTTCAAATCCTCATTAAGGATCATCAGTACAATCTGTTGCACTAACTTTCATTCAAGATCACATTGAAAGCATGGAGATATAGACAGACAGATAAATAGATAGATAATATATATATATAACAGATAATTCCCATTACCACATATGATAATAAATGAATCCCATACTATTTATCATTTACAATTAGAAAAATATTTCACAGACAAATATAATCGTAACAAGTCAGCATGGTTCTGGCCACTATTAAATGGCAAATGCATGTAAGAGTTTGGTAGGGAGATATTATGGAATGTGAATATGAGAAGGCAAAGAACTTTACCCTATAATATGCTGACACTTTGAGTCCCAGAGAAGGTGGAGAAAGACAGTACATGTTCTTCAAGGTTATTATGACATTGTCCAAGACAGAACCTGGGGTCATTCCTATACAGGAAAGGAAGAGTGATGAGTTGTGAAAACGTGGAATTATTAAGAGCACAGGCTTTGGAAGATGACAGATTTTGATTCCTGGTTTGCCACTTAGCACTCACTGTGTAATCTCTTTAGCACTTCCCAAATCCCTAAGGGTAAACACAGTAGAATATTTTTTATGCAGAGCTACAATTACCAAAGATTTTAGAATGAGGAATGAAATACCTAGCTCTGTTCGGTTATTTGAAGACAGATTGATCAAAGAAAATGCAAAGAATATTTTTTAAAAAATCTCCAAATCTAACCAGACTAATAAATGAGATGCATCTCATTTTAACTCCTCTTGATGGAGCTAGAAAGTTATAATAGTTCATAAAGCATGTATCACTTTTTGTGCTCAAAATCTTTCTCCCAGCCAATATATAATATGTTCTTATTAACATTTTATTATTCAACTTTGTTTTTAGCTAATTATCTTGTCAAAGACCTAATAGCAGAAATTCTACATTTTTATACAAACGACCAGTTATCACCCCAAAATTATCTTCTAAATATATGTGGCTATGAAGAATTTTTACAAAAGTAAGTATCTTATTAAGGTAAATTTGGATCACTGTTATAATCTATATTGAGCAGCACTTTCTTTTCTTTTAAACAGACTTTGTACAAACACTATACTCTTATAATCAATTTTTCTTCCTTTAAGGTGAATTTAAAATGTCATGTCATATTGACAGTCTTATTCTTGGTTTTCTTTTGTATTTTGTGTATTTATGGCAACACATATTTAAGTAACCCATAACTAGGGTGACCAACCATCTCAGTTTGCCCACGACTGAAGCAGCTCCCAGGACATGGGACTTTCAGTTTTGAAATCAAGAAAATCCTGGGCAACCCAAGTTACCTTATTTGTAACGAAGCTTAGTAGGACTGACAATTTAAAAAATAAATTCTTTTGTAATAAGTAATTTTTTTGACTTGGAATAATATTAGCATGCTGATTAAACACTGATTTTTCAATCACAGAGGGTTTGAGTATTATATTTACAACATTTTCATAAAAGTCTAAGTTTTAAAACACCGTCTTCAATTCTTTATTCAGGCAGCTCATTAAAACAATTAGAAAAGTTTGTTCTCATATATGTCAACTGCAAATATTTATTTGATAGAAAAACTTACTTAGTGTACCACAATAACTCTTGTCCCAAAATTCCTTAAAGACCAACTTTGAAAATATAATATAACTTTAAGAAAGGAAATATTTCTCTCCTGCTATTGCATATTTCTCTCCTGGTATTTACACTTCCTCTTCCTCTAAAGAGGAAGCTTCCTCCTTCCTCTAAAGATTGACAACAGTCTTATGAAAGTAAAAATGTATTTCTTTTGAGACATCCATTGTTACTGTCATTGTTATTCCACTATGAATGTGCTTGAAAATATCTTGCCGGTAATTTTCTTTTATTGTGTAATGTTAACTATGAGTGACATTTAAGACTGATTTTCTCCTTTTTGTGTTCCCAGTTACAACAAAATCATTTCACTCCTTTTTTTTCTTGTTAGTATAAACATAATAGATTTCTGAAATGTTCTCATACTCATTTATTTTTATTAAATAAAATTCATTTATGTGGGTTTATTAAGTTAGGAAAGTTGCCAAGTGTTAGTGTAGATTAATTACAGTCAGTTATTATCTAATGGAAATGGAAGGATATGTACATATCCGGAATTTGCTTACTTTTTAAGAGTAATCGTTTATCACTATTGATATATATGAATAAGCAGAATATTCATTACTATTCTAATATCTAAAGGAATATATATTTCATTCAGATTTTTTTTCATTTATTTCTATGTAATTTGTCTTAAAAATATGTCCTTAAAGACTTGGATAATCGGTTCATATTTTTCTGTAGAGGGAACACGGGTAACATGTAATAAGTTAATAATGCAATAAGTAATAATTTAAACTCTAACAATTACAGTACTACACTTCATCTGAAGTACCCAACTAACTTTGATTACAATGACAATAATAATAATAATTGTCACTTATTAAGTGCTAATTATTTCCTAGTCTCAAATTGGGTAAACAGCGAAGTCTTACAATATATCAATGATACAGATAATATAATAACGCATTTTACAGATGGGCAACCTGAGGCTTTGTTCAAGGTGACACAACTAGGAAGCTGGTAGGGTCAAGCCTGAACTCAAACCCAGGTTTGGCTGCCTGCATAACCTTGGCTCTTAACTATAAAATACTAAAAATCTCATGAGCAGGATTCAGAAAATAGCAAATGGTTCTTCATGCTGGAGCATGGGGTGGAAATTATACACAGTTGTTCAGGGATTATAACAGTCCAATTCAACACCTACTAAGCGCACGCGTGTGCAAGGGATTTGGTTTATCATTGAGAATACAAAGACGATTTAGATATAACCCTTGCCTTTTTCCTTGGCTAAGGAATTCATAAAGCCATGTCATCAGTTATTACAATGCCCTATTGTGAGTGCAGTATTAGTTTTATTATACACCAACTACCTGTAGATCAAAGAGAGATGGATTAACAGCAAGAATAAGGAAATGGTGCAAAGGAAAGTCAATGACCAATATGTATTTAAACTGTAAATACTGAGGAAAGAAATAAGTACTTAATAGCTTAAATGTTAATGTTAATAGCTTTAGAACATATAAAATGTGCATAAATTAAAAAAAAATTATCAAGATAAAAAAACAGGCTAAGAACATGAATAGCAATTCAGTGGACAAGAAATTACTTAAAGAGTTTAACGACAAACATGCAGTTAAAACAATGAGATGCCATCTTTGCCTATCAAATTGTTAAAATATTTATTATGATGAAATTCAGTGGGAAAATGGACAAAATCCAAACAGCTCCTAGGAATTTAAACTGATATAGCATTCTCTAAAGGGAATTTTGTCAAAAATGTGTCAGAAGTCTATAGAAATGTGTCGAAAACATATATGTGTTTCAGCAATTCTGCTTCTACAAATATTTCTAAGAAACAATCATAATTATACAAAAAGACTTAAATACAAAATTCTACATTCACCATAGCATAATTTCTAATACTAAGAAAAAACTAACTCTCCAATAGTACTCAAAAATAGTGGTAAAATTGTGAACATAATTTCATTATAATATGCCATAGAATTTATAAATTAATAAAAACATAATATATATCTTGATATGAAAACACGTATCATAGTTTTTAAGGGTGACAAGATATATTTTCAAACCACATTTTAATATATTAATATTTGTTAAAATAAGTATATTACTATTTGGAAAAGAAATAGAAATCCTGTACATGAAAATGTAATCCTATACACTAAATGAAATCCTATACACTAAAATGTTCGAGTAGCCACTACTTGAAAAAGAACTACAATACAGATAATATTTATTCATTTCTTTTTTTACTTACAAAATGTCTATAATAAACATGTCTTTTTTTGCTATCAAGAGATTAAGGAAATAAATTATTTTGGAGGATGGGAGAAGCATTTAAGTGATCATATGAACAGTAATGTATGCTTAAAAAGAGTTAAAAACTCGAGTTAGGAGAACATAACTGAACATATGAAAGGTGACAGAGCTTGAGCTAAAGTAGCAGCAGTGGGGCTAAAGAGGAAATATTAAATCCCTGGAGTATTAAAACAGTGGAATTAATGGAACTTGGCAACTAAATATGTGACGTCAACTGAAATAAAAACGCTCAACGTGAAAGCTGTGCGTTACAGTGTTTAGGGGGGACTTGGTGAGGACTATAGCCTCTCAGCTACCTCTGAGGAACTGCTCTGAAGAGTTACGGTGCAGACATCAGCTTATATGTGATTTTGGAGAAAGGGTACATGCAATCAAACATCTCAGTAGAAGGTTACTGCTAGTCAGGAGGCACAGATATCCTAGTTAATGATTTTCGTGCATTCCTAAGTATGGAAAGATGCAAGAAACTGGAATCATAAAATTTTCTCCTGAAAATATCTAACCATCTGAAAGCCAGCTCTGCCAGTTTTCCCAGAGCACAGAGTGCCTCATTGCTGATCTCTGCCCTGAACTCCTTGCACGGTGTGGAGGTCAGCAACTGCAGTGGCCAATGACTCAATCCTTGTAGAGCCATATGGTTAGCAACATTCTTTAGTTGACAGTGGGATTGCCTGGAGGGAGTAGAAGATGACTAGTTTTGATGTGAGTTCAGTAATGATGATAGTTATCAGAGAAATGGAAGTTTGAGGGTATAAAATAATTAATCAAGTCTGAAACACATTGAGTATGTGAGTGCCAAGGGTCATCTGTTATTGAGAAAATAGCCCAGATTTTAGGAAATCTGGTGTGGGTTAAGGAACTGTTAGCTCTAAGAAGGAATGGAAGTCTTAGAGACAGACGCAATCACGTAGGGAAAGTGACAAAAGAAAGGATCCTGGGAACATTAACATATAAAAGACGGAAGGAAGAGGAGGAGCAGAAAAAGGAAATTGGAGAAAAGCAATTTAAGTTGCAGGACACCTTGGAAAATGTGCCTTTCACAAGGGAAGAGAAAGTTTCAAGTTCTAAGTAAATAGTGTCAAATACTGAAAATAAATTACATGAGGATTGAAAAATCATCATTAAATACGACAATTACAAAATGAGTTGGTGATTCAAATAAGAACAAGTTTACTAAAACGGAGGAGAAAACAGCAAGATTTCAATGAGCTAAGGAGAATGGAAGGTGCTAAACAGAAACACATAAGCCGACTACTCTCTGAAGTAATGTGTGGTGATAAAACCCTGGAGAAAAATGGGGCTTTAGATGCTGAGGAGAATCAGTCTGGAGATTTGGGGAATGTGGATAAGAGAGATTTGAAAATATTCATAAGCTGAAGGGAAAGAACCAATGGAGAGGGAAGTATTGAAGGCAGAGAATATATCAATGGTGAGGAGCTGAGAGAAGATGGGATCAAAAAGACAGATGAAGAGGTTAGCAGTGCCCTGAAGGAGGAACTTTCCTGCCCTGAAAGATCAGCAGGAGTTCAAACAAATATAATTTTTTTTTAATCTTAATAACCAGAAAGATAACTAGGGCATTTGGAAAACTGAATCTCTGATAAAAGCAAGAATGCTTAAGCAAGTTGCATAGAAATGAAAATAATAATATTATAACAATAAAAACAATAAGAATTTAATAAAAATATTAAGAAATTTTCTTTTGATTTTGTTTTTGTTTTTGTTTTTTTGCGGTACGCGGGCCTCTCTCGCTGTTGTGGCCTCTCCCCTGTTGCGGAGCACAGGCTCTGGATGCGCAGGCCCAGCGGCCATGGCTCACGGGCCCAGCCGCTCCGCGGCACGTGGGATCCTCCCGGACCGGGGTACGAACCCGTGTCCCCTGCATCGGCAGGCGGACTCTCAACCACTGCGCCACCAGGGAAGCCCTGGGCTAGAATTTTCACATGTAATACCACCCATTCTCATAAAAGAAAGGCATAATTATTCCCATTTTGCATATGGGAAAACTGAGGCTAAAAGAAATTAAATGACTTGCTAAAGGTCATAAAATTGGAAGCAGCAAAGTCAGGATGGCACAGGTTTATCTGACTCTGAGGCCCACAGTCTTTCCACTCTATTACAAAGCCTCCTTTCATGATAAAGGGCCACTTAAAAACAAAAATTACAGGATAACGCTTCATTAAGAATAATGACCATATATTGTGCAATAAACACAACATATGTTGAGCTTATAATTCAAAATACACCGTTTAGGTCAAACTCAAGGAAAAGATACATAACTTACAGAACACTCATTTTCTGATATGTATAAAATTTTTTAAAACTTTTAATCAGGAAGTATTTAGAAATGCTTTGACTAAAATAATGTTAAATCATAATCACTGAAGATGGACTTTCTGTCATTTCCAAATTTCTGATTAGGTAAAAATTGACTTTCTTTTTGGTATCTTGAGACTGTTTAAACAAATGAAGAATATGAGAACAAATCCTTCCCACTGTTTGTAACACTACTCTCTACTCTCTAACACCATTGATTTGGCAAAATGAGTTAACCTCCTTTAACTTCAAATTCTTTTCCTCTTAAAAACTGCATTTTTAATATATTTTTCTACTGTAAAAATAAGCTGTAGGATTATATTTTAGTAATCTTTAATTCCAATTGTAAAATTTTATTAAGCTTCTACTAGTCCTTTCATTATATATGGATTGCTATGAGCTCCTGTGAATCATAGTTCTAAATCAATTAAAAATATTATATGGTTGTTAAAATATAATAAACTAAAAAATGGATGTATTCCCCCTCCAAAAAACCCCACTATTACTGTTGTAGAATGATGTAGAAAGATTTTTCATTTTAAACTCCCCTTATGTTATCAGAAATATGTTCCTTAACCTGTTTTATGAAGATAGTGATAAATTACATTTAGTTTCTACTTTTGCAGTTTCTCATCTACTTTGGATTAGATAAGGGCAAATCCTTAAAATTTAAACTCCTTGGTTTCTTCCAGAAGGTGTATCAGTCTGTTAAAATAGTCACAAAAAAAGTAACTACTTGAACTAACCAAGTTTTGAGAAAGTAGCTAAGACCTTTCATCATCAAAATTAAATGTCAATGATCAGGATACTTTTTCACTACTTTGCTAGCAGTAGTATTGTTATTCTCTATTTTTTAATTTCCTCCTTAAGCCATATTTTGCTATTTTATTGAATTCATCTGTCTTAACCAGAGTTAGTCAAGTAGTAAATAAAATCCTGGAAAGGGGGGGAATGTAAATAAACAGGAGGATAGACAGACACAAATTGCACATAAATCTATATTTATATTGATATGTTAAAACTGTTCTCAAACTTTGATTTGTATATGAATCACCTGAGGATCTAACTAATAAATAATAGTTAACTAATAGTTAACTAATAAATAGTTAACTAATAAATAAATAAATAGTTAACTGAAAATTAATAATAGTAATATATACAAACTTGCATTTGGTTCTAGCCAGTAACTGTACTAGAACAAATGTCCCAGTATGTGAATACTCTATACATATCTTCATTTGAAAGCAATTCCCCAAAGAGCTTACACTAAATAAAGATGTTTATTATTGAAAGAAACATGTAAAAATTATAGCATATTTCAGCTCCATGCTTTTTTTTAAAGCTTTGTGATTGTGCAAGCATCATTAACCAACAGACTTGATGAAAAGAGTCACAAAGCTGTTGCATGATTTTTGCATGAAGACAAGGCAAATCAGAACGAAGTGCAGGTATATAATTTAATTTTATTATACCTAAAACTGTAATAGCCAACATGCATCTATCAAGTTATTTTTGCTTACTTAAGTCTTGTTTACTTCTAAAAGCTAAGAATTATTAATCCCCCTAATTTTGAATTAACTGAGGTTTAAATAGCCTAGTGCTCTATTTATCTTAAATAAGGTAAAGAAATTATTAGCTAAGAATATATGAATTACATAATATTTCAAATTAGCCAATATCACTTTAATAAGGCTTACATATGCTATTTTAATCTTAGTTCTTGAATGTTTTGTATTAGGAAAGGCCACAGAATGTTTCCTTCTCTGGACATTTGTGGGAAAAATAATGAAACTTGAAATGGAATAAAATCCATATTTTTGATCTCCCAAGGTGGTGACTATATTACAAATCTTACATAAAATAACTCAAAAAAAATCGCCCTGGAGCTCAGTATATATTTTTGCAAAAGATACAAAGTTCCAGTTTCACTGCTGTGTTTCTATCTTATTGACCCTCTTTTTTTTTTTGCACCTGTGTTGGGTCTTCATTGCTGCATGTGGTCTTTCTCTAGTTGCAGCGAGCAGGGGCTACTCTTCGTTGCGGTCAACGGGCTGCTCATTGTGGTGGCTTCTCTTGTTTTGGAGCACAGGCTCTAGGCACGTGGGCTTCAGTAGTTGTAGCACACGGGCTCAGTAGTTGTGGCTCACGGGCTTCGTTGCTCCGTGGCATGTGGGATCTTCCCGGACCAGGAATCAAACCCGTGTCCCCATTAAGCAAGTGGATTCTTAACCACTGTGCCACCAGGGAAGTCCTGACCCTCTGTCTTAATTAACTTCATTTATATAGATTGTTGTTACTTTTCTTTTCTTCTTTTTTTTTTTTTTTTGGCTGCGTCGGGTCTTTGTTGCTGCACACGGGCTTTCTCTAGTTGTGGCAAGCGGGGGCTACTCTTTGTTGCAGTGCACGGCTTCTCATTGCAGTGGCTTCTCTTGTTGCAGAGCGTGGGCTCTAGGTGCCGGGCTTCAGTAGTTGTAGCTCGCGGGCTCTGAAGCACAGGCTCAGTAGTTGTGGCGCATGGGCTTAGCTGCTCTGCGGCATGTGGGATCTTCCCAGACCAGGGCTCAAATCCGTGTTCCCTGCACTGTCAGGCGGATTCTTAACCACTGCGCCACCAAGGAAACCCTACTTTTCTTTTATGCATACATAGCTTAATAGAGGAGGCACTGTAAAATTGAAAGTTGTTATAAAACTTTTCCTCTAGATTAAAAAAAGATCCCTTGCAATATGTTCAATTTCATTTTATTTTTGAATTTAAAAAAGTATGTATACTATATACGTAAAGGAATACAGCCATATTCAAGTGAAGAAGCACTAGGGATAGTTGCCTTTTGACAGGCTGGAGGGAATTAAGAAAAATGGGGCAAGATCTTTTAGGTCCAGTTTTCCCTTGAGTAGTTGCTGTTGGTATCCATTTATGCTCCATCCAAGGCCTCTGTTCAAAACCATGACCCTCCTCAACTAACCACCCCATGGCTGTGAGCTATAGTTTTAGAATTTCACCTATGCTTGTCTCTCCAAGTCATGAAGTTTAACTTTCTTACTCAAGGTTCCCCTGAAAGCAAAATAACTATAAATGAGAGGAGCACTGGTTGAGGAAAACAACATATCGCTGATATTTATCTATGCTGAGCCAGCAATAAATACCACTTTAAGCATAAAATCCAGGGTATTTCCACTAGTTACAAAGCTCACTGGAACTAAAGATATGGTAGATATCAATATAACATCATAGAAATTTTTAAGTGGCAAATACCAAAGGAATGTGTGGGTGTGCATGTGTGTGTGTTCATGTGTGTGTACATAAATAAGTACCTGAAAAATGCTCTGTGGAGTACTATAGTATTATTATTTTAATGTCTTGTCATACTCACCTTACATTTCTTAGTCAACCAAAGTATTAAAAGTCAGCTTAATTACTGAGTTTTCCTAAAGAAACATTTAATAGCTGTCAGCAATCCTGGCTCTCAATATTTATAAGATAAAATTAAAATAGTTTTTTCTACCTATGACTATAATATTTCACAAAACATCTCTGTGACTACTTCCTATACATCAGAATGGAGAAAATTTAGATCTAGTGATCCTATAAAATAAGAATATAGGTATTCATCCTGATGAAAGAGTAATGTTGATAAATGTGAGTTTTCAAAGAGTTCTTAGGCTGAATCAGTATTCATAGGTTGGACATTATTTAGGATGTCTTTTTTGCCTTTAGGACAAATTTAAAGTATCTGCACGTGACTTTTTGGTGTTAATATTATTAATCTCTTAATATATACATACTTCCATGTATAAACTGCTCATGTGATGAACTTTAAAATAATATGAGCTACTTATGAATAGGAAACAGGAGTAATTATGTGCAAGGATTCAGCCTTTTGGTGTTCATCTTAAATGACAGTTATATTCAGAAAACAGTTCCTAAGAGAGCAACAAGCACATAGCTGGAATCAAATATTTGTTGAGAGAATAAATAAATGGATGTGCAGAATTTTTATTTACGAGTATATATGAAGAAAAAACTAAACTTTTGATTGTATCATAGAGACTGAGTTCATTTAACAGTTGAAGTTTTTTACATTATTATTAAATAAAACTACTAAGCACCCATATTTGAAATGTTACCAGATTGAGAAAAACACCTGGTTTGTATAATCTGAGATAGAAAATACCAATGTTCAAATTATAAGCATAGTAATACCTACTGCGGCCAGTTCTCTTAGTGCTCGAACTCTGCTCTCCAAGTTACCCATCTTAGCAGCAATATTTTTAATATTTTTCATTTCTCCTTCTCTTGGTGTAGTAGTCTTTCTTCCTATATTTTTCCAATACCTAGAGTCCTCAAACAGAAATTTAATTTTCCTTATCCTATTTACTAACTAAATTCTACCTACCACCTTTCTATTCTTTAATGCTTTCTTTTCTTTTTCTCTCTTCTCTTTCATTTTCTGTAGATCTACACTGTCTAACAGAAATATAATGTGGGCCACATAATTGAGTTTTCTACTAGCCACATTAAAAAAATAAACAAATAGAAACTGGTGGAAATAAATTTCAATGTAATTTTTCTGTTTCTTTTGGCCATGCCACCTGGCCTGAAGGATCTTAGTTCCCAGACCAGGGATTGAACCTGCACCCTTGCCTGTGAAAGCACTGAGTCCTAACCACTGGACCGACAGGGAATTCCCTAATGTAATATTTTATTTAGTTCAATATACCAAACATATTATCATTTAACCATGTAATCAGAATTAAAAACATATTGAGATGTTTTCTAGTCCTTTTTTATGCTAAGTCTTCAAAATTCAGTGTGTATTTTACACTTACAGCACGTCTTAATTCAGACAGCCACATTGCAAGTGCTCAGTAGCCATAACTGTCTAAGAGTTACAATATTGGATAGTGTAGCCCTTGATCATCAAAGACAAATTAATCAAAATGGTGGTCTTGCCAAACAGAGTTATGGCAAAGTGGTGAACAGTACTTTCCAGCTCTTAGAAAGTGTGAGGGTTATTGGAGGATCTGTAGTCCTTTCAATAACATCAGAGACTTAATCTTAAGGGACATAGCACAGTAATAGTTTTTGTTATTGCTAACACACACAAAAAGGACTGTTTAGTATTTTAGACATGATACCGCAAAAAAAGATGTACCAAATACAAATTCTTCTGCAATATGACATAATTCTGTAACATGAATTAGTTTATTCAGAGTAGTCACCTTCATACTGGTAAATTTTTCTGGCATATGAATGTTTTGATCCACTAAGTAACAGTGGCTGAATGCAAAGTACACATGAAGCTGCTGAGGGCGACAGTAGTATACCAATGACCAGTGACCATTCACCCAACATGCAGTTTTTTCCTCAACTTGGCTTCAGGCTCTGTCTTGAAAATGTTTATTGAAGAATTCTCCACAATTTTTGTACATTTTGCCCTCATCTCTATATTCAGCAGCATCAGAAAACTTTCTTATATCCTCTTCCACCAAGCTAAAGACATTTTTAAAAGCCAGGTCTGTTATTTACTATAGTATATCTTTAAATTTTTGAAATTAGATGTGTCTTTTTGTACAAATGTGTGTGTGCGTGTGTGTGTGTGTGTGTGCACAAGCCCACACACTCTGCTTAGAGACTTGTATTGATTTGAGTGGTCTCTTCCAGCCCTATTTTCCCATGAGATCTTTTATTTTTAGTCCACAATTTGCAGAACACCTCAATCCCCCCTTTTACGAGAAGAAACACATGTATCACATTGTAACAGGAATGCTTGAATCTATAAGTAAACTTCAAGTACGCTATATTTACTCCAAATATTTATGTTCTAATCTCTGGTCTTACTTGGTTGAACCCAGTGTCCTTACCTGCAAAATGAGAGAGTTGGACCAGAAAAGTCCTTCCTTTCCAGTTTTTGAGCTCTCTCGTCATGCAAAACTATTCCCATAATTAAAACGATAATTATATATCTTCAGAACTGGATTAATACATTAGACTGAAAATGCGAATACACCCACCAGCCCACCAAAATTCTCCTGAAATGACAGGAAAAAATATTAATAAAAATCCTTCTTGTAAAACAAGAAAGAGTGATATAGCACACAAAGGAAAAAACGACTGCAAACGGATTGTAGAGCTCCCAGGTAAATGTCAAAAGATATTTAAAATAGAAGGGATTTGGGACATCTGTTTGACAGCTTTGTAAAAAAATAGACAATTTCCTAAGGAATCATGAATTTCAAAATTAGCTCAAGAAGTATAAATGTGAAATACAACAAAGAGCAGTGGGGAGCAGAAAATGAAGTTTTAGGCAAATTGCACCAAACTTTGAGGGAATAGATAATTCTCAATTATATGAACTGTTCCAGGACTGAGAAAAACGTGTATGCAGTTTACAAGGCTAGTTTAATTGTAATGCCTAAAACAAAGATTAAACACAAAACGTTCAGATTATAGGCCAATCTAAATTTTGCTATGTAGAAAAAAGAAACTTTAAAAATTGCAAATTAAATCTACCAATGGATGCATCTACCCAAGAATGTAAAGATAATTATACATTGGAAAAATCTACTGATACAATTAACATATTCAAGGATAAAAATGATCTTCTCAATATGATGTATCCAGTAGATGCAGAAAACTCATTAAATAAAATCTGAAGCTTATTCATAATTTTAAAAAATCATTAACAAAACAGACAACAAAAGTATGTACCAGGGACACAGTAAATATCGTATTTGTTAATCATTCTATGCATTCTCTATAAAGTCAAGAAAAAGAGAAGGATGTCTATTTTCATTACTACTATTCAACAGTGTGCCAAGCATCCTAGACATCACATTAGGATAAGAAAGTTAAAGGAAGCAAAAATATTGGAAAGAAATAGATAAAGTTGTCCAGAAACAGATATTTATGAAAACTGTTCATGTGATAAATATAATAGGTCAGAGATGAAAAGATGTCCTCATTAATTAGGGATGTTCGGGCAAGTTGTTATTATGTTGAAAAAATGTCTAAAATTGGAGCTGTATATCCCTCTTTACTCAACAAATGCATTCCAGATAGCTCATTAAAAACTACTACTGCTGAATTAAGTGTGGAAGAAACAACTTCAAAAGATTAGAATAATCATAGGAACCTAAACCAATTCTCCATTCAGGTTGTTCCTCAACTTCAAGTATATGCTCCTCATTAAAGAAGCTGGAGCTGGAAATTAAAGATAATAACTTATAGGTTTGGTTTATGACAGAAAGGCACAAAACTGTAATCAACAGACCCTTCATCCTATATCAACAGCTTTCTTTATTCTAGCAACAAAACTTTGCTTATTGACAGGCTATTTAACTATTTTTAGTTTAAAAGTAAAGTATATTAAGATATGTCTTTTTTATAATTCTCATCTCTAATAACTTTTTGGATCAACTGATCTACTACTTTTCTCGATTTCATCAGGTAAATTATAAAAGAATCTGGGAAAAATTTGAAATGATTTCTACTTGGGCAATTGTAGCATAATGAAAGAGAACCGAATTAAAGTCATATTAAGCTCTAAGATTTATTTGAGAGTGTGATATAAATAATGATTGAGGTTGCAACGGAAAAGATTTAAGATATGTTTTACTAGAAAAAAATTAGGTAACCAGTAGAAGATTAAAATTAATTATGTCTCCTAAGCCTGTAAAGATAGAGAAAAAAGAGACTCAGGACTCAAATAATACCAAAAAATGAAGGAAAAAAATTTAAAAACAAATATGGTTAATACAAACCTATAATAACATAGCAGATGGTATTGCTATGAATGGAGTACTTTAAATTTTCTGATTAGGAAGCAAAGTCTCAGAAAATAAGTTAAAAGAAGTTTATCTAAGGTTAGAGACACAGCTAAAATAAAATTGATCTCATTTTTAACATAAATGTATGTGGTTGGCCATTTATGTCAGCCTATAAAAAAAAGTGCAATAAACTCTTGGTAACTGTTATTTTGGAAAAAGGGAAATAATTTTTAAACCTTTTTGTTTTGCACAATTTAGTACAATTCAAATGTTTTCTTTTAGACTATATTCCTATAATGTAACTTAAAAAAAAAAAAGAAAATTTATAGAGGAAAAATTCCTTCCAAAGTCTGTTAATTACCCAAAATCTGATAATTACCCAGACCCTACCCCTGCCACACACGCACAAATACAGAGTGAGGCAAAGATAAGGGAAGAACTAGGACCGACTTTTAGAAGGGGGTTGAATTGACAGATTTAGCAAATAAAAATATAGAACATTCAGTTAAATTTGAATTTCAAAAATTCCAATTTTTCTTAGTATAATTATGGATCGAATATTATACAAAATGTATTTATACTAAAAATTTTTATTCATTGTTATCTGAAATTCATATCTATTGGACATCTATTTTATCTAGTAAGCCTACTAAGGGACATACATACAGGTGGGTAAAATAAGGTAGTTCAGGAAAGCAGTAGCCATATCTAAGGCTGAATTCACTGTACTGGGGTCCAGAGTTCAGACTTCAACACATTGAAGAAAAGGAAGCTTTGAGAGCAAGGTGGGTCACCGCTCTTAAAGTGGTTCCCAGAATAGGAAGAGGAAAACAGAATTCTAAGTGAGGAAAGAATTAGGGTTGGGGGAAATGAAACGAGAGGAACCTGAGTATATGTGACAGAATATGAGAATGGCCCTTGGAGGAAGGCAGGAATCAATGATTCCAGAAACTCAGGGAATACACTGGCCATGTCTTATGTCTGGACTCACAGTAGAAATAACTCAAGGAACAATATAAGAGCCCTGTGGATAGCAATGGAACAGGAATCTAGTTTAGACTAACGGGAGGAATGGGAATAGAAGGGGGAACACATGCTGTGAACACTAACACTCACCAAAATGGATAGGTGTCGGATTTTCTTAAAAAATAGCAGTTGTCAAAATAACATTTACAGAGAATATAGTAGATATCAACAGAGTAATGCTCTATTTGTCAGACATTGTTAGAAATAGGTGGTCCCAAACATCTAATGGGTTTTCCAGATAAATGAATACATCACCTGAAGGGCCCCAAATTTTTAATGTTTTTTTTCTCCTGAAATCTTTCACGTATTTAACCAAAATCCTTAAAGTGCTACATTAACATAATTCATCCTTTTTAATGACTAAGTCACTATAAATATCAAAATTTAAATCTATAAAGGAGATCATATAATAAAAGCCTTTCATTTAAAAGAGGTGGAATCAGATTGTATTCTAAACACTGTGGTGAATCAGTAATTCATTCTGCTCATCATTTAATTTGTGACTAGGAAATATTTACAGAGAGAGGGAGGGAGGGAGGGAGGGAGGGAGCGGGAAAATATAATTACACCATTAGAAATTTCTGAAATGTGTAAGGATATTTTTTGTTTAATCTGCTTGTCAAACCTTTGATGTAGACATTAATATCCCAACTCTCAAAAGGAAAATACTGAGTTTCAGACAGTTTAATTGGCCTAAGGTCACAAAGCTAGTAAATCTGTTTCTAAAGCCAATGACATTTCTACCACACGGCTCTGCTTCCTTGATACAGTGGTCCCCACAAACACTTTGTGACATCACTTAGACCTCCCAGAAGCATGTTGTCCTCAGCTTTGCGATGGCTGGGTGAAAGTAACTTTGAATATGTTAAGTATTCTTTATTATGTCTATTCTAAATGTGTCTAGTCATTTTCTAATGTAATGCGTTTGAAAATACGTGTAATATCTTGTCATTTAAAACAATATGAGGAAGGATCTCCCTGGTGGTCCAGTGGGGTAGGACTCCGAGCTCCCAATGCAGGGGCCCGGGGTTCGATCCCTGCTCAGGAAACTAGATCCCGCATGCATACCACAGCTAAGAGTCCACATGCTGCAACTAAGAAGTCACATGCTGCCACTAAAGATCCCGCATGCTGCAGTTAAGACCCGGTGCAGCCAAAATACATAAATAATAAATAAATAAAATATTAAAAAAACAATATGAGGAGATATATATCCATATACATATATATACAAATTAGATAGATGATAGGTAGATAGATAAGATAGTAGATAGGTAGATAGATAGATATAAATAAAACTAGGGATAGATATAAAACTTTTAACCAGACTAAGTTTCAAAAATAAAAGCAAATGGAGTCAGGAAGGAGAACATATACTTGGGGAAATTATAGGAGGAAGTAACTGTATTTTTTTCTCTTTCAGTGATCACTATTTGGGAAGCCACAGAATATTTCAGAAAAATAAATCTGTTATTCAACTTAATCTACAGAAAAATAGGGAATCTCCAGGAAAGTTATCTCGAAAGGTAAGACTTTCTTAGTTTTGGTTTCCATTAGCAAATGTATTATTTTAAGGACAATATTCCCATCCTTACAGATTGTTGCCATTTTGTGATTAAAATATGTTTAATGAATACATATTTATTTGAGTATATTTACTGAAACATAATATTTATCTTTATGTCTGTTAACAAATTGGACTGAAGCAATTACATGAACACACTACGGCAACCTCAGTATGATAAATCTACTAGTCTCTTGAAAAATCATTTATGAGTAACTTATTAATGCTATGTTATTCATACTATCCATGAATCCACCAGGAAATGAATGGAATAGAAAAAGTGAAGGAGAAACCATGGAAGGAAGAAAAATAACACAACTCTTGTTCTATCTGAAGACTATGGTGGTGTCAACACAGTTTAAATCAGGACAGATTAATATTCATAATATATATACTAAAACTACTTAGAAAGGGGTTACTGTGCTTTAATGACAGTTTCATGGTGTTAGATATAAATTTCATTCCCTTTGTGGTGTCTTGAGTTACTTCAAACCCAAACTGCACAGTATGCAGCAAATTTTGATATTTTAGCAGTTTTTATCTGTAGAATCTTCCAATTACCTGCTTCAGGCAAAAATCCCATCACCCTGTCATTTACATCAGATAACAGACTTCCAGTGCATGACTTTTTTTTCTAGTCTGAGGTGCTTCATCATAAGAAGTGTCAGGTGGTGCATTAGGTTGCAATATAGCTATGTGGAACATAACATAATGAGGCCAAAAGAGAGTTGTTTAGAAATGTCTTTTGGAACTGGTACCCAGCTCAGCCAGTGTTGACAGCTCCAGGGCCATGCATCTGAACTCTCTACAAAGAAACATTATAAAGTACAACTAATACCCTCAGTATTAATAAATCTAAGAGTCTTCAAATTGTCCTCAGTGTTGATGAAAAAGCTGAAATTATCATGTTTCATTTCAATGGGGGGTGGGAGAGAAAATGTATAATTCAAATTTCTACTCTTGTTTAGAAGTCGCATATTGTTAAAGAAAAAAGAAACTATCACATTGGTAGCAAATCACACATATTTCAGTTTCATGTAAATTAAGGTTTATTCTGAAATGCATATAACTCCACTACTTTGATGTAATATGTATCCAGCATATATTTTACATCTGAAACTTTAATATTTCTATCATATTTACTCTTTACAACAATTCCATGTGTCAAATATTATTAAAAATAAGGACACTAGGGCTTCCCTGGTGGTGCAGTGGTTGAGAGTCCGCCTGCCGATGCAGGGAACACGGGTTCGTGCCCCGGTCCTGGATGCTCACACATGCCACGGAGCGGCTGGGCCCGTGACCCATGGCCGCTGAGCCTGCCCGTCCGGAGCCTGTGCTCCGCAACGGGAGAGGCCACAACAGTGAGAGGCCCGCGTACAGCAAAAAAATTTTAAAAATAAGGACACTAAATCCCAGCGTGCTCATGACTTTCCTCAGGTCACATTCATGGAACTGGTAAGTAGAGGGCCTTGGATTTTAGCCCAGTCAGTGAGTCTTCACATACCTTATGCTACCAATTTATATTGCAAAAACACTTAGAACTTATGGGCTACACTCAAAAGTCTTAGATGTGGTTTCAGCGCAATTAGTCAAAATTCTACCTTTATATGTTTTTTTGGTGTTGTTTTGTTTTCCACAGCTTTATCCACATACCCCAAAGTCTGGGCCTAATATATACTTAAGTATATATTAGGTGCCAGGCACTGTTATTAGGGCTTTACATGTATTAATTCATAACAGCCCTAAAGCAAAAACAACAGGATGTTAGACTATATGATATTTTAGTCTTTTACTATTAAAAACTCTAAAACTTTATTAATGTTAGTTAAGACACTTAAAATTTCAAAAATTTACTCATGATATTGAAAATATTGAGGAGCATAGACATTGGTGTGTTATGTCAAAATGATGTATATGTTGCAATCTGATGCATACACTTTTTGTTGTAAACTTTTAATACCCATTGAGTAGATTAGATTATTATTTCAATTGAAAACCTTGTACTTGAAGAAAATAAAAAATAATAATAATTGCCTTGTTTTATAAAATATTCTTTCAGGAATAGACATCGTATGCTGATTAATTTAATATAACTGAGAAAGTTTATCAATTTGTGACCCTTCTTCATGGTCTGAATTGCTATGTTTAAAATAAATGACCAATGATTTTTTTTCTTTTATATATCTATGGTAAGGGAATGGTGAATGGTCTTCTCTCTTATTATTTAAAATAATGTCAAAATTATCTATGATTTTCTTAATTTCAGCTATAAGCTAAACGTTTATGAATAATTAAATTTTCTTTCTAGTAAAACAACATAAAATTGGCTTGATAATATTCTTTTTATATAATATTAGGAATATAATGATAGCTATCATTCTATTAAATTTATTGACACCATCAACTTTCAGTAGATATTTCAGAGTATTCTAATTGTAAAAGGCATTGCAAAGCTCAATTCATCTTAGATGGCTTTTCTATTTTAAACTCACTTCTATTACATGGATATATAGTGATTTA
The DNA here is from genome assembly GCF_000442215.2 of Lipotes vexillifer. Taxonomy (NCBI): domain Eukaryota; kingdom Metazoa; phylum Chordata; class Mammalia; order Artiodactyla; family Lipotidae; genus Lipotes; species Lipotes vexillifer. Next base: position 2,486,064 of record NW_006781351.1, on the reverse strand, counting down.
ATTCATGTTCCATGAGATTATTCATAAAACATGTTGACAGTCTTTAGAAATCAGCCTATATTTCAAAATTTTTAAATTCCTGCCTTGATTAGAAGTGATGTGAATGGCTGAGACTTTTAAAAAAATTTTTCTTCCTTTCTCTCAAGTTTGATCAAAAGTATTGCCAATATTGTTGACATTAGTCATAAAATTAAGATTTCTTTCTAGTTCAAGAAAACATTCACAAAACATTTACAGCAATAGATTTCTGTATGAAAAAAAGGAAAAAAATACCTTAATGTTTTTCTTAAGACAAAGGTATGGCCCTCACCTTTGGAGAAAAGTAAATTGCACAATATATTCCACAGACAACTGCTCAAACTTTCCTCCAGCTCTTTGAGGTCCTTTAGATAAAATTTTTTTCTTGTAAGTCACTGTATGACAATGGACAATTCCCCCTTCCCCAAAAGTATCTCTGGAAGCCAAGTAAAGTGGTTTTTAAATGAATATGATTATGCTATTCAGAAAGATTCAAATAAGTCATATTATTTATATGCTACTTTGGTTTTAACTTCTGAAATAAGGCAAATGCCAAATACTACACTTCAAATCTTACTACCTCTATTCTGGCTCTGGTTTTCACTCTCTATTTTCCCTTCCCTTTCACTGTCCTCTCCATGCCTAAAGTTTTGCTTTCTCTACTGCAGAAAAATTTGTCTTAACCACTATGATACTTTCAGATTTCATCAGCCAGTGACTCTAGAGGTAAATTCCTACTGAGTAAGCCTCATGTTTTCAAGCTCCTTAGCATTTCTACAAAGCATTCTTTTTTCATAGCATGCACTCAAGGTATTATAACAATAACCTTATTCTTTCCATGTTACTTAGCTTCTTTCTTCTTTCTCACAATACAACCCAATATAAAAATTAGTTTACCTTTGACCTTAAGCCATGTAAAGGTTTTCCTTCTGATGTTTTCTGTCAGAAATTCTAATAGGCAGTTTTAAAACTACATTGTGTGCGTACTGACATACAGGATTACATGCACCCCAGGCATGGAGGGACTCATTCAGCCGTCAAACTTAACGTCACTGTGTGGTGAAAAAGTGCAGTTATGATGGGGTATATTTGCATTTTCTGCAGACTTGCATAGAGTTTTCATGGATGCCCATTCCAGAAGAGCTAATCAAGGAGTTATGATGTGAGTGTGTGTGTGTGTGTGTGTGTGTGTGTGTATGTGTGTGTGCATGCATACATGTGGACCAGAGGACTCATATTTTAAGATGAGTAGTTCCTGCTCATCTTGGGAGAAAAATACAGTGCCATCTGATAACTCCTGGAATTTACTCCTATCAGTTGTCTTTCATTAGCATAACTGAATGTTCATGAGATGGAAGGTTCCCTTACGCTGACCTTTTGGTGGCAAGGTATGGAAAATCTGAAAAAAGGAGGAGTCCATTCTGTGTCAGCCGGCCAATCTGGCAAGCTGTCAAGTCTTAAACTGCCACGGATTCGTGGCCTAAATGTAAAGAAAATGTGCACGTATGTGGGAGAACTGGTGTCTGAAAAACTGCCTTCCTGCTGGGAGAAATTAATGTTTGACCTTGGTGATGGCAGGATGTTTTTCAACTATCCTTGGTGTTTATCCTCAACCAAAGCTCAGCTTTCTGTTCTACTTTTGAAAAGAATGCTTATACAGTTGAGGAGAGTCTTATAAGGTCTTTAAAACAAAGTATTAAAATGATAAATGAGAGTTATCAAAAGAGGTGAATAAAATGACAGCAGGAAGTTATGGACCTATTTTTATCTGGTATTCGTTCCTATTCGCTCTATAAATATGAATATATTCTGCTGTCTACAGCATGAAGATGACCACAGCCAGTTTTATCTGAACCAACTTCTAGAATTTATGCCTATTTGGAAAGTATCCAGGTAAGACATTTTATTCCTGTTCCAAGACTACTTTCTGACTGAGTTCTCAAGTGCCAAATCACAATATTTTTCAGTCGATTGTAATAACTGTCCTTTCACTAGTACTGTGGGAGCTATTGTACTTTTAATAGATATCTCCCTTTGGCAAATTCTGTTAATAATTATCTATTCTTCACAGCTATTCAGATACATCTGAAGAGCTGCTAACACCTTCCAGAACAATCTAACATTCATTTAAAAATATCTCTGCTACCGGTTATTACATTTTCAAGGATTTTTTTCCTCATTCATTTTGTAAATTTGATTGTGCATGTGTCACTAAGCTCTTTGTATAACTAAATTCCCATAGTTTGAAAGTCACCATATCCTGCTTTAAATTCCTTTCTGGAACACCCTGAAAATAATTGGTACATTATAAACAGAGGAGTGTGACTTCAAATTGGAAAACTCAAGTGACAGCAAATGAACATATCCTAATTGAGTCTGATATCTCAAAATATGCATGTATTATTTGAAAGAACAAACCTATCAGGAAGCTAACCTGGGAGAAGATATCAGTGCTACAGGCTGCCTTTATCTGGAATTAAAGTTGTTCTGAGTTGAATGAGCAAAAAAGGAAGTGTGGGAGGTATGTCATAAATCTCTAAAGCACAGCCTGATATAAGAATGGGTTTAAATTGTTTTTAGTGACTATTAATAATAGCTATCACTTCCTGAGTCCTAATACATTTTGTATACATTGTCTCATCTAATTCTCCACACAACCCCATAACAATACATATTATCTTACTTCAGAATCAAGGAAACTGAAGTTCTGGAAGGGTAAATAACTCACCTGGGGTCGGCTGCTCAGTTTGTTAGTAGTCAGGATTCAAATCAGGGCTGTCTGCAATTTGCAAAGGCCACGTTCTTTCATTAAACTATCGTATCTTTCCTTTTTTTCCCCCTTTTTTGTGTCTTTCTCCTCCCCCACCCGCCCCGCAGTATTCGGCCTTGTACCATAAAATCATAGAATGGGTAAAACTTAAGAGGACTTTTGATATAATTTAATCCAAATTTTTACTGTATTGCTAATTACATGCATCAGATAGGTCCCCATCAAAATGGCATATTAAACAAAGGCTGTATTCCAAACTAAATTTATAAATCAACAACTACCACCACAACAAATGCAGAGAGAGGCATCAAACCTGACAAATTCTTTAAAAATTGGGGAATCCCTGGGAATCAGAGACCTGTTTTGAACTGTTCTGTGGAGGGCCGTGACTTGTAGGTGGCTGCTACCTGGGGCACAGAGAGACAAAAGGAGGCTGTGAGTCCCATAGGATTTATTCACTCACTTTTCTTTTTTTACTGTATTTTTTTATTGAAGTATAGTTAACAGACATTTCTTCATTCCTTTTCTTCTTTTTGTTGTTCCTCCAATTGGGTAATTTCAAGAAATCTGTCCTTGAGTTTACTGAGTCTTCTGCTTGGTCTAGTCTATCAAATTCTTCAGCTCAGTCATTGTATTCTTTAGCACAAAGATTTCTGTTTGGTTCTTTCTTATGTTTTCTACCTCTTTGTTGAATTTCTCATTCTGTTCTTGTATTGTTATGCTAAGTGCATTAAATTCTTTTTCTGTGTTCTCTTGTGGTCCTCTGAGCATCTTTAGGACAATCATTTTGAATTTTTTGTCTGACAATTCTTGTATCTCCATTTCTTTGGGGTCAGTTGCTGGAAGTTTACTGTATTCTTTTGGTGGTGTTATATTTCCCTGATTCATTGTGATCTTGTATCCTTGCAAAGCTGTCTGTATACAGGAAGAAGCAGTCACCTCTTCCAGACTTTATGGGCTGGCTTCAGTACGGAAAGACCTTCACCTACAGGCGAGGGCCAACTGGAACGTGCTGTGACCCTGGGCCTAGTGGTGACAGGCACCAAGTGCAGGGTTGTGAGACAATGCCAGGTCCGGGGTGGGGGGGGCACGATGTCTCCGCAGCTCAGGTCACTGGGGTCCACAGCATCGACAACCTTGTGGTCCTTGGTAAGCACTGTGGGGGGGATCTGCAGTAGCTGCGAGGGCTGTTGCGATCCTCAGTGGTGCCTCCAGGTCCACCAGCTAGAGACCAGGGCAGGCAGCAGTTGCTGCTGGAGCTGGTGGTGTACATACTCACAGCTCGGGGGGCCAGCTGCAGGCGCCTGTGGAGTGGCAGGGGCTGGCTGCAGACACTCATATAGTTGGGGGGTGGGGGGCAGGGCCAGTCTCAAGGGTTAGGACTAACTGTGGGTGCACTGGCAGCTGCAGGGATCCTGGCTGTTCGAGTGCACTTCTGTGGCTGCAGTCTCTCTCCATGGGCACGTGCATAGCAGTAAAAGCCAGTGACGAGAGTCAGGACAAGGGTGTGCAGGTGCACAGCTTGGGGGCTAGCTGCAGATGAGCCCAGTGGTGCAGACCAGTGACAGGAGAAAGGGCCAAATCTGCCCCAGACACAGCTGTGGGGATCTTGGCTGTCAGTGTGCACTCTCATAGGTGCCAGGTCTCACCACAGATGTGTACATGGCAGTGGACGTCAGTGACAGAGGTCAGGCTAGTGGCACGCAGGTGCACAGCTGGAGGGGTTGTTGGAAGGGGTCAGTCATGGGGAATAGACTTGCACCTTGCACTTGAGCAGCCACTGAGGCCTGGGCTAGCTGCCAAGTGTGGATCTCAGGGTCTGTCAGGGGCAGTGCAGTGGAGGAAAACAAAACCAATGAAATCTACAGGGGGTCTGTGGCAGCTGTGCTGGCTGTTGGTTTCTTCAGTAGTGAAAGTTACTGAGGCTTTCTGCAGAGCAGGCGGCTGGGAACCATGGTAACTCCCACTGCATGGCTGATGCTGGTAGCCCCTGCCCTTCTTCCTTGTTCTAGCCACCTTTACCCATCTCAGCTTTGCTGGTCTCTGGGTGAGATGAAAGCAATGCAGGTCCTTCATGCAGTGTCCCACAAGGCTGGGGAAGCTGCTCGCTCACCCAACTCCTCTTTTCCAAGAGAGGGGAACTCGTTCTAGCAGGGGATTTCCCTCTTGGCACTGAGCAGTGTTGGCCTGGAGGATGGGTTGTTGCAGGCAAAATGAAGCTATTCTCTCTTCCCTCTTTATGGAATTATTCTCAGGGCTTTTTTTTTCCCCACTGTGTTGCTGAAGTTTCTTGGGTGGTTTCCTGAGCTCTCCCCAGAGCTGTTTTTGTCCGTGGATAGCTATCCATTGATCTTTGTGAGGAGACAGAGGCTGGGATCTCTTATTGCGCCATCTTGGTGACCCCCCAGGACTTTGCTTTCTGAAATACAATATGCTACTCTGCCTGCCTTCCTCAGACCACTTTATGATGTGATGAGACCAAGCACTAGAGGGCGCGAGCTTTGATTTCAGTGTCCCTCTTCTCTGACTTGCCTTCCTCTTAGAAGTTGGGCAAATCACATACCTTCATTGGTTCCCAGGAGTTTTCTATAAAATAGATATAATACCTAATAGAAAGGTGCTGAAGCAGGTGAATTCTTGAGGGTTTTTTCTTTTTAAATTTTAGGATGAGGTTTTATATTAAAATCCTCCAATAGCCAAAATCTTTCACAGTTCCTTTCCTACTCCTCCATGGACTTTTACATATTCTATGCATTTTGTCTAACTAAAGTGGTAACTTAATAAAGACTGAGAAGGCAGCTACTGTAAAATATATTGGTGTGTTTTTAACACTGTGTTTTGTGTTGTATGACTGATTATTCAATTCAATTCAGGAGTTTTCAGGACAAACAGGAAGGGAAAGTTAATAACATATGGGAAAATAATTTTAAACAGTGAAGCCAAAAGAATCTCTGCTCAACTCACATCTATTCCACCTAAGTATAGATAAAGCTGAAGCATTAAGAGAAGCTTAGAGAAAAAAGCAAAAATACCAGAAAACACAGAGGTTTGGTGTCAAAGACAACACCATCTATGATAAGTATATGTCATTAATTCTAAAAGCAATTCTCTGAAAAGTTTTGCATATTTCTCAATTTATTTGTCATTATCTGCTTATGAATCCCTTTGCAACTTATATTTTAAATTAAGAGTAGTTTGATATAATGAACAGTCTTTCAGAGGTTTGGTTAAGTTGTCATGGATTTCTCTGGAGTTCTAAAGTTTTCAAATATGTTTGTAGTCTACCAAGTTATACCAAGTTTATAAGGTATCCATCTGAAATGACATTTAAAAGTATGTCAACAGTAATCCTTTTTAAACCCAGGTTTGGTATAGAAACATGGACAAAGCAGAACTTGTGATAAATGTGCTAAAGTTAATATAAGTTTTCCTACCCAACTTTAAACAAAGTTCTTTTTTCCATTCCAGACAATGTCTCTCAACAGTAATCAAGAAATATGACTCCCACCTGAATTACCTATTGAAAACCCAGGTATTAACTTTTGTTACTTCTTTAATTAATTCAATAAGATTTTATTTATTTTATACTCTTTTTTCTAAAGCTTTGCAAGTTTCTGGAGATACAAAGATTAATAAAGCAGGGGGTCTACACTTGAGTGACTTTCATTCTATCATGGCAAAACAGACAAGTAAACAGATGTGTGTAATAAAGTGTCATAGGTACTATGAAAGACCTATGTGTATACAGGACACACAAAATAGGGTTATCAATTTTACTTCTTTGATCGGAGTGTTGAAAAATAACTAAGCCAGCCAGAGAAAGAGAGTGGTAAGGAAAGTGGGAAGTAGGGATAACTTTAAGCATACAACAACATGAACAGAGCAGGTAGCAAACAGCCTGGTGTGATTAGGAAACTGTATGTACTTTGGAATGGCTACAATTAGGGTTCAAGGTGAGAGCCTGGAAAAAGACCAGATGAAAGGGACAAGCAGGAACCCACTAGGGTCTTAAGGACATTTTATGGACAATTTATTAATTTATCAGCTGATGACATAGAGCCATTATGAGGGCAGTAGAATGACAGATGGGTGACTGTAGGACATTTCATTAACCCAAAGAAATGAGGAGGGCATGAACAAAAGCTCTACTATAGGGAAGGACAGGAGGAGACAGATTCATAACAGGTGAAAATCTGTAATTTACATGATTTGGTGAAAAACTGTGAACAATGAAAGAACACAGTGTTTAGAATACCTCCAGATTCCTGGCTGCTGACTGACTGCAAGGAGACATCGATTAACTAAAACAGTGAAGACAGGAGAAGCTAGCTTGGCAGGGAACATAATGGATTCAGTCCAAGACTACTGAGATTTGGCCACCTATGGGGCATCCAAGTTGTAGTCACCATTAAGCAGATCATTTCTTATAGCTTGTTCTTCCAGGGAAGGATCAGTCTTCCACAGATAAAACATTGTATGATTACAGAAAATGAGGTAAGAGAATGTGTTGAAAACAAGACTCCTTTTTCCATTAAAAAAAATAACTCTTGATATATATAAAAGGATACAGATCTTAAGTAACTACTCCTAATATTAAAAAACAGTAAAGGGTTCTGAAAATAATAAATTATATTTCTTGATGTAGATACCAAACTCATACATGAATTCCACATAAATATGTAAAGATATGGTGATGACAAATACACAGCTCATATTCCTTCCCAAATTGTAACCCTCTCACTCTGATTCCATTTTTCTTTCTGGAGTCTGGCCTGAATCTGGAAGTTTAAAATGTGGAATGTGAAAAGAATTCACAATTAAATTAAGTCTCATAAAAGTGTCATAATTACTACTTCTTTGTCATAGTCATTCTTTCTAGCATAGAATTTGAAATTTACCAGGTACCCAGGGCACATTAAGACTTCATTCCTAGATCATTTATATCTCTTGACTAGACACAGATATACTTTTGAGGTTATCATAACTTACTTATGGATGAATTTTAATTATCTAAATGTCTCAGTACTGCTCATGTATCATAGATATCTTTTTACAAACACACAAACACCAATTGTTGAGAATCTGTAATAGTTCTTAATTTCCAAATATAGAAGTTTGATCATACCACTTACATATGAAGCCTCCAATGTTTTCACTTTGAAAGAAACCAATTGTTCCAAAATGACTGAAAAGTTGGCAAAACATCAAAGAAATACTGTCATTATATTATCACTGGCAAATAGTTATTATCACCCACATCTGAATTATTTTATAAATAGGCCACAGTGTCTGCAACTTTCCACATGAACTCCCCCCAAAACAATGAACTTTTTAAATGACATTCTTCCTACGAGGCATCAATAGCTAAATATCTAAGAAATGAGGACAGACTATGATATTATCAATTCACAATTTTGTACTTTCTATTTGTTTGACAAGTGCATTAAGTAGCATTTCATCAGCCTTGAAAACAGTACCAATTTGCAGAATAATTTTTATATTTCTCAAACATGGATTATTACATGATTTGAAAAAAAATAACAAGCAGGCTGAATAAATATGCCATGAATATTACTGAATAATATGGATAACTTAAATTTCCAAATATTTTATTTCCTCAGCAATCGCTATTAACATATTTTAGACTTATTTCAGATTGGGCATCCTAACTATTATGTTTGTTAAATGGCTGATTTTGTAAGTAATTTACATAAAACATTTTTGGGGGGCATTTTTTTCCCTCTCTTCTATTCTACTCATAATTAAGGAATGTCTTCTGTATTCATGCTATATTCTGAATTCATCTCTAACATTTAGGAGAAATTAAGAATAGAAGAAAGAGAAAGAATTTTCCCCTAAGGTATTACTTAATGCTTACTTAGTACAAATTACGGAACTATTTACTCACTGGAATCAACAGAAATCAAAATCAGAACCATGCTCTGAAATTGCTGATGATCTAGTTGGAAAGACAGAATATTCACATAATGCATATAGAGTGGTGTATGTACAGGACAAAGCAACGTAAAACCAGATTTCAATCTAGATGGAAGAATCAGCTTCTGATTCAAAGTTGCTTTTTCCTAGTAGCCTCTAGTGCATTGTCTCCAAAATTTTATTTAAATGCCAAGTAGGACCTTTAGAGACAGTTAGCAACGTCTACCACTGATGACAAACCTACACTAGGATCTAGTAACTGATGAACTAATTGTAAACCAGATAGATCTGGATTGAGAAAAATCTATTCATGCTTCAAAATGTAGTTTGGCTTCATGAAACATCTGCCTGGTGTGAAATGAGCTAAAAGCCTCCAAACCCTTTACCATCAAGCCCATGGCTCAGAGGATGTACCAACTAGATAATCAGAAAAATATGGCACCTCTATTATTCAGGTATAAGTAATTCAATGAGGAAGGCAGAATAATTCTTAACTCACACTTTCCTCTCCTCAAGACCAAAATCCAACAATATTTAGCCTCTAGAGAGAGACCAAAAATTCCATTTATAAGGAGAAAGAAAGGGGGCACATAGGGATCTGATAATATATATTTACTTTTTTAGAACTGAAGCTTTCTTAGTAACAAGCAGATCTATTGTTGGATTTTCAGAAGTTTTGATATCAAACATAATTTAATCAGAGTGGCAGTAAAGACAGAATTTAGGATCAGAGATTCCAAAGTCAGGTAAACATATTTGCCACTAGGGAAGGTTTTATTCAGCCATCCTTGAGTTTATATTATTCATCACTAGAGTGAAGATAATAAAATAATGTGATGATTTTTTTAAATTAACTGAACAGTAGATGTAATGTGCTTAATATTACATAGTGGCTGGAAGATAAAAAATGTTCAAGAAAAGATAAGTACAAGTGTTACTTTATTGCTATTAGAGTTGTTATTTTTAACACTATTACTAAAGTATGGGATCTAGAAGAAAAATGTCACAAAACTGATTTGCTTTCACAACAGAATATAAGAGGTCGGAAAGGAGTAAAAAAATCATAAGAAGAAAACAGGGTGAAATGAATTGGTAACAAGGACCAGCTGAAAGGTCACAAAAGGAGAAGTCAAAGACATGAAGGAGAAAAAGTCAGGTTACAAGGGAAATAAAACACCTTTGCAGAACTGGAACCTACCTTAGCAGAAATAAAGGGCAGACGGAAACACTGCCAGACATGAAGAAGAAGAAAACTGAAAGATCTTCAATAAGGAAGATAATCACTAACCAACATAATCTGCATTCCTAGTGAGATACAGAATTAAAGGTTTTTGCCAAAAGAATAACATGATCTGATGATTTAAGATTTGTGCAGTGAATTATATAATATACGAAGAACATACACACACACATACACACACACCCATTAAAGAACTAAGCAGACTATCTTATTACACAATGTTTGGTACAAAATATTGCCAATATCATAGGATCTGCTTTTACACCACTTCATTATCTCTTTTCTTCTACATAAGAGACATCCTTTGGTGAAAAGCCATGTTGTAGCTTTTCTTTGCCATATCAGCACCAAACTATGCATCCATTATCAATACAGGCACCTCAAAGATATTTCAGATTCAGTTCCACGCCACCACTATAAAGTAAATATGGCAATAAAATGAGTAACATGATTTTTTTGGTTTCCCAGTGCATATAAAAGTCATGTTTACACTATACTGTAGTCTATTAAGTGTGTAATAGCATTATGTCAAAAAAAAAACCCCCACAATGTACATACCTTAGTTAAAAAATAATTTATTGCTAAAAAAATGTCAACCATCATCTGAGCCTGCAGTGAGTTGTAATCTTTTTTACTGATGGAGGATCCTGCCTTGATGTTGACGGCTGCTGACTGATCAGGGTCGTGGTTGCTGAAGGTTGGAGTGGCAGTGGCAGTTTCTTAAGACAACAATGAAGTCTGCCACATTAATTGATTCTTCCTTTCATGAACGATTTCTCTGTGGCATGCAATGCTGTTTGACAGCATTTTACCCACAGTAGAACTTCTTTCAAAATTGGAGTCAATTCCTCTCAAACCCTACCACTGCTTTATCAACTAAGTTTATTTAATATTCTAAATCCTTCATTGTCATTTCAACAATCTGCACAACATCTTCACCAGGAGTAGATTCCATCTCAAGAAACCACTTTCTTGGCTCATCCATAAGAAGCAACTCCTCATCTATTCAGGTTTTATAATGAGACTGCAGCAATTTAATCCCACCTTCAGGCTCCACTTCTAATTCTAGTGCTCTGGCTGTTTCTACCACATCTGCCGTTACTTCTTCCACTGAAGTGTTGAACTCCTCAAAGTCACCCACGAGGGTTGGAATCAACTTCTTGATTCCAACTCCTATGAATGTTGGAATCCTATGAATGTTGATATTTTGACCTTTTCTTTTGAGTCACAAATGTTCCTAAGGGCATCTAGAATGGTGAATCCTTTCCTGAATGTTTTCAATTGACCTTGCCCAGATCCATCAAAGGAATCACTATCTACGGCAACTATAGCTTACAGAATGCAATTCTTAAATAATAAGACTTAAAAGTCAAAATTACTCCTTGATCCATGGGCTGCAGAATGGATGTTGTATAAGCAGATATGTAAACGACATTAATCTCACTGTACATCTTCATCAGAGCTCTTGACCATATGCATAGTATCAATATTTTGAAAGGAATCTCTTTTTCTGAGCAGTAGGTCTCAACGGTGGGCTTAAAATATTCAGTAAACCATGTTGTAAATAGATATACTGTCATCCAAGCTTTTTTGTGCCATTTATAGAGCACAGGCAGAGTAGATTTTGCATAATTCCTAAGGGCCCTAGGATTTTCAGCATGGTAAATGAGCATTGGGTTCAACTTAAAGTCACCAACTGCATTAGCCCCAAACAAGCCTGTCCTTTGAAGCTTTGAAACCAGGCATTGACTTCTCTTTAGCTATGGAAGTACTATGTGGCTTCTTTTTCCAAGAGAAGGCTGTTTTGTCTACATACATTGAAAATCTGTTGTTTAGTGAAGCTACCTTCATTAATTACTTTAACTAGATCTTCTGGATACCTTGCTGCAGCTTCTACATCAGCAATGCTGCTTCATCTTGTACCTTTATGCTATAGAGACAACTTCTTTCCTTAAACCTCATGAACCAAGCTCTGCTAGCTTCAAACATTTTTTTGAAACTTCCTCACCTCTCTTAGCCTTCTCAGAATTGAAGAGTTAGGGCCTTGTTCTGGATTAAGCTTTGGCTTAAGGGAATGCTGTGGCTGGTTTGATCTTCTATCCAGACCACTGCAACTTTCTTCATATCAGCAATAAGGCTGTTTTGATTTCTTATCATCGCTATGTTCACTGGAGTAGCACTTTTAATTTCCTTCAGGCACTTTTCCTTTGCATTTACAACTTGGCTAACTGTTTGGTGCAAGAGACCTAGCTTCTGTCGTGTCTCCACTTTCGACATGCTTAATGTCAAATGATATCCTCACTAAGCGTAATCATTTCTAGCTTTTGATTTAAAGTGGGAGATATGCAACTCTCCCTTTCACGTGAACACTTAGAGGCTATTATAGGGTTATTAATTGGCGTAATTTCAAAATTTTTGTGTCTCAGGGAAGAGGGTGGCCCAAGGAGAGGGAGACAGATGGGGGAACAGCCAGTAAGCAGAGCAGGCAAAACAATATGTATAGATTAAGTTTGCCATTTTATATGGGTGAGGTTCATGGTGCCCCAAAACAATTACAATAGTAACATCAAAGATTACTGATCACAGGGCTTCCCTGGTGGCGCAGTGGTTGAGAGTCCGCCTGCCGATGCAGGGAACACGGGTTCGTGCCCCGGTCCAGAAAGATCCCACATGCCACGGGGCGGCTAGGCTCGTGAGCCACGGCCACTGAGCTTGCCCGTCCGGAGCCTGTGCTCCACCATGGGAGAGGCCACAACAGTGAGAGGCCCGTGTACCAAAAAAAAAAAAAAAAAAAGATTACTGATCACAGGTCACCATAACAAATACAACAATGAAAAGTTGGAAATATTGCAAGAATTACCAAAATGTGACACAGGGACATGAAGTGAGCAAATGCTGCTGGAAAAATGGCACCAACAGACTCGCTCAATGCAGGGTTGCCACAAACTTTTCATTTGTTAAAAAAAATGCAATATCTGCAAAGTGCAATAAAGTGAAACATAATAAAATGAGGTATGCCTGTTTAAGGTTTAGGTTTCCTTTTTAATGTACCTAAATGGAATCAAACTATATGTACTTTTTGTGCCCCGTATTTTTCACTCAATATCATTTTTGTGATCTATCCACATTATTCTATATATGCTTTTGAATTATTTTCATTGCTGTACATTACTCAATTAGATTAGCAAACTTCAAATTATCTATTCTACTGTTGATGTACATTCAAGCTAATCTCAGGGGGTTTTCTAGGGTACATAACTAGGGCCATAGACTTACAAGGTAATACCAAACACTTAATTTGGTCATACACATTTCACAATATATAAGAGTTCGCATTGCTTTATTTTCTCACCAATGTATGGTATAGTCCAACTTTTAAAAATTTTGCCTACATGAGGTATATGTAATGAGATATTATTTCAGTTTTAATTTTTATTCTGCTGACTACTAATACCTTCATAATTCTTTACTCTTTTTAAACATAACATCAAACTGTGTACTTTCTATCTTACTTTCATTATGATGTCATATTTATTAAATCAACTTTCCTGAAGTTTAATTCATATATATAAAATAAAATACACTCATGTAAACTGTATACTTTGACTAGTTTTGAAAATGTATATACCTATATAACAACCATGAAAAACAAGATATAAAACATTTCCGTTACAAAAAAAGTGCCCCATTACTTACCTCAAGTAAAAGCCCTGCCATCCTAGACATCGTGGAACTAAAGATTTACTTTCTCTCAATATGTATTTCTTTTACCTGATCTCCAGTAGAATTTTACTAGAAGTGACAAGTGGTAAGAGCAGAATCCTTGCCTTCTTGTTAAACTTGGAGAGAAAGTTAGTCTTTCGCCACTGAGTATGATGTTATTTGGAAGTTATATGGTTATGGCATGAAGTCAGTTGATCCTTGCTAGGTTGAAGAAGTTTCCTTCTACTCCTAATTAGCTAAGAGTTTATACCATAACTGGGTGATGAATTTTATCAAATGCTTTTTCTGTATCTATACAGATGGACATATGATTTTTTTCATTTATTCTTCTCAAATTTTAAAAATATCCTTGCATTACTGGGATAAACCACACTTTGTAACAATTTAGAACCCTTTCTACATATTTCTGGCTTCAATTAGTTAATATTTTGTTAAAGATATTTACATCTGTATTTATGAGAGACATCAGTCTATACTTATAATGTTGTGGCTTGATTTTAACATTGGAGTAGTGCTGGCTTTATAAAATAAGTTGACTCTGACTCTGTATTCTGAAATAATTTGAGTAGATTTGGTTTTATTTCTTCCTTAAATATTTGATAAAAATCACCAACGAAACCATCTGTTTGGAGTTTTCCTTATAAGAAGGATTTTATTATAATTTCAATTTCTTTGACATAGAATTATTCAAATTTTAAAGCCATAAATTTGCCTCTAAATTTTAGTGGCATCCCACAAATTCTGATATGTTGGCCATCATCTCTTTAAATATCTCTCTGCCCCATTCTTATCTTTCCAGAACTCCAAATGCATGTATGACTCTGACAGGTATTAGATGGTATGTTCTGGTTTTTATTCCCACGCTTTTTCCCCTTTGGTTTTGGTTAGAATCATTTCTCTTGACCTATCTTCAATTTCACTGATACTTTCCTTAGCTGTGTTCAATCTGCTGATGAGCTCATTGAAAGAATTCCCCATCTCTGATACCAAATATATTTTTATACTTCTATGGTTTCCATTTGACTCTTGTATATAGTTTCCATATCTCTGCTAAAATTCCCCACATGTTCTTGCATGTCGTCCACATTTTCCACTAGATCCTGTAATATGCTAATCATAGTTACTAAAAGTCCTTGTCTGATTGTTCTAACGTCTGGGTTATATATTCTATTATGCTTTTATTATGTAAATTGATAAATCTAGTCAAGATTTGAGCTTTGTGTTTTGTTGCTGCTATCATTATCGTCAGGGCACATCAGGCTTCAAACTCCTCCAGTGATTAGTTACTATTACCTGTACTTATATAGGGGGCCTGCAGTACTAGCGACGTTTTCTCTGTTCCTGCTTCAACCTCAGCTTTCAACAGTCCCTGATTGCCTATGCCGCAGAGAAGATCTCTCGCAATACTTTTTTGTCTCTCCCCTAGCAGTGCTTTGCTCTTGTCTATTATTCAAAATAGACTCATTTTTGTAGTAGGGTAAAGGGAGTTCTGTGGTAATGATCAATCACAGCCTTAGGCAGACTGTTTTTGAGCCTCAAGATTGGAACTTTCTTAGCATTTCTGCCTCAAGAATGGAACTTTCTGGCAGCCAAACTGTCCCTTATATCTGCACTTAGTCTTGTACAGGAGAGAGTTTTCTGCCCCTCCTCCATGGTTTCTGACTGCTGATTGGTATCCATGTAGGATCCTGGACTCAAGACAGGTCTCCTGCCCCTACCCCAGGAGCAAAAGGTTTTTGCTTCTACCATTCTCTCATCAGCAAAGGATCTTAACCCATGTCCTACCTCTCCCCCAGAAAGGTTTTGCTTTTGCTCCCCTGCTCAAAAAGCAAGAGATTTTTGCCTGGGGTCAGGGTCACAGAGGATTTCTATCTCTTCTAGTATCATCATTTTTTCTAGTATCATAAACCAGCAATTTAGAGTTTTTGCTTCTTATGAGAGAAAGATCTACAGAATGCGACCTTTCATACCTCTCTCCCAGAAAGCTGATCACCTCCTACATACTGCACTGCTGAATGGACCTTCAGCTTCCTGCACTGTCTTCATTATTTCCCCTGAACAACTGGCAGGTGTCCAGAAAAGAGCCTACAAATGATTGTTAACTCACCTTGTGTCTTGGACTCCCAGATATTCCAAACTGACGTGCTTACTCTAGTCTTAAGAATTTTTAAAATTTTGGCTGATTTATTCTCACCCTCGTATATAGTGGCCACCTAGTTCTCCTGTGCTCTACCAAAGGTCAAATGTGTGCTCCATCACCCCTTACCACTCTTTGGAATTCAGTATACTTGTTCACCTTTTGACCTCAGATCTCTAGTGGGGTCAGCAAAAATTATGATTTTTGTATATTATCTGCCTTTTTTCATTGTTACAGTGGCTCCAAAGTTCTACATTTTAAGCTGAAATGAAAATCCAAAGACTATTCTTAATCTTTAAGGAGCAGTTTGTAAGAGCACTATTGAACCTGGAATAAAAATAATTCTAAATTCTCAATTTGTCTCTAAATTCATTAACTGACTTTGATAATTTTCAGTATGTAAACAGAAAAAGAAATTCATTAAGATTTATATAAAACTCAGAAAATGGCAAGCTGTTACGTGGCTGTTTTCAACACATATTACTTTGGTCTCCATCACACCTAAATGAAGGGAATGGGGTAGCAGGGGAACCTTATGCTCTTTTGCTTTGTTTTGTTTTCCAGAAAGATGCAGAGAAGAAAAGTTTGTTACCAATCTTCACCGATGTTCAAAATATTTTTAAAATATGCTTAATATCTGAAGTATTAGAATGCTGCTCCTTCAGACTCTATGACATGTCAAATAAGAATTCTAAGATAAGCCTGGAATATAGCACATAAAAAAACATCACAGCATTATTATCAGTTTTCATTAACCCACAGAGTTAGAAAGAATTTAGAGGTAGTCTAGTCCAAACTCCTATTTAATGCAAAAATTTCCTCTAAACATTCCTGATTGCTTGCATATTTATAATGTAGACGAACTCTCTACTCACAGGGCAGCCTACTCAATTTTTGGAAGAAATAATTTTTACAAAAATTATTGAGCCAAAATGAATGTCTCTAAATTTGCAACCATTTGTTCTAATTTATCATTCCAGAGCTACTTAGAGTAAATCTAATCCCCTTTTCAGCTGAAAGATCAACATATACTTGAAAGTGATTGTTTCCTTTTTCTACTTTTTTTTCCAAACTGAAATTTCCTAGTACCATCAACTATCTTTCCTTTATGCCCGTTAAACTGTAGTTTTATGGCTTATGCCTCAGTACTCTGTGTGCTCCAACTGGACCCATACTTCCTCCTCCATCATCTAAATATTAAATGTTCTGAACTGTTATATACCCAGGTTTCCATTTTTCTTTCCTCTATCCATATTCTCCTTCTGGACAATCAAATTCAATTTCTTGGCCAGGTATCACCTCTATGAAAATAATTCCTAAATCTAGCTTTGGTATCTCTTGAAGTCAGGCACTAATCCTGTGTTTTGTGTCTGTAGAATATCTCATATGATGGATCAGCCATCCTAGGATTTGTAAATTTTAGGCTGATTATTCCCCACCAAACATGATGTATGTCTATGTGTGGGTGGGTGTGTGCACACATGTATGTATATTTGTGGGGGAAACCTCATGGTTTGGGGTCAGAAAAGTTC
Organism: Lipotes vexillifer; assembly: GCF_000442215.2. Classification (NCBI taxonomy): domain Eukaryota; kingdom Metazoa; phylum Chordata; class Mammalia; order Artiodactyla; family Lipotidae; genus Lipotes; species Lipotes vexillifer. The sequence goes on along the minus strand of NW_006781351.1, from coordinate 2,468,707 downwards.
TGCATTTGCTTTTGCCTGAGTCCAAAATAGTAAAAACACTCTGGCACTATTTCTAGCATAACTTCCTGCTAAGGGTAGTGTAAATTAATACTCCACAACTACATATAACACGATTTCTCAGGTAATAATTTTCCTCATTCAAAGCCCCAGGGTAGAGAGAGGATTCCTCAAAAGTTCTCTTTATCAGTAGGCATTGTTTTTCTTCTCCCACCTTTTGCAGGTGACAATCTATCCAGTGTCAGGGGTTTATTCAGGGATCTCAGCTCTAGGTCTGAGATCCAGGTCCCCTTCCCTACCTCAACCAATTGGTTTAGGTCTAAAATTTCAGCACTTGTCCCACTGTAAGCAGTAAACACCAATCTCTAAGCCCGCTGACATTTTCTTCAGGCCATTGACATATCAATGTTAAAGCAACTGCTCAGGCTTTAAGCTCCCTCCTTAAATTTCTGTCAGCCAGAGATTTATCCTATCTTTGTTTTGGGCTAAAGTTTGGACTTACATTTTTTTCTGTGGTTCAGCTAATGTTTATGTGAGCACACACTGTGTGTGTGTGTGTGTGTGTGTGTGTGTGTGTGTGTGTGTGTATAAGGTGTCTATGTTTTTTCTCAGCCCAACAATTGCTAGAGCTAGAACCCCATTGCATTTCGGATGAAGGCTGAATCAACTTGGTTGTCCCATTGGCAACTCAAGCTCTGTGTATCAAAAAATACACGTATCACAATTCCACCAAAACTCTTTCCATTTTGCCTGTGTTTCCCACCATAATTAATGGCACTCTGTCTTTTGGTTTTCCGAGTATGAAGTTTTGGAATCATCTTAAATCCAGTCTTCCTGTTGGTGCTCAATCCAATTAATCACCAAGTAAATGCTACAACTGCAATATTTCACTTAACATAATCTAGCAAACTCAGTGACTCAAAAATGAAGTAAATATTTATCTTTCAGAATTTTTATGTAGATCAAATGAGATAAAGAGATCAGATAAGAAGCACTGCAAGACTGCAGTAAGAGATGGAGCAAATTAGCTGAGTGACCCAAGTCAACCCAGCATTTGTACTTTAGTAATATTTTATGGATTCCTACAAATTCACATATATTACATATCTACTAAGAATGTATGAATGAAAACTAAACTCAGCACCTAATACATACCTCGCTCATAGTTCTACTGATTTTTAAATTTTCATCTTATTTGTTATCTGGGCATGTACAGTGTCTGATTTCCCTTATAAACTGAAAAGTCTGTGTGAATGGATAAAAAGGAATTAATTAAAAGTGAATTAACTAAAATTTAGCCCTTATTCTCTGCCAGGCACCTTTTCTATTTTACCTTACTTAATTTTACAACAAACCAAAAATCAATAATTATTGTTCCAATTTTACAGAAGAGGGAATTCAGGCCCATGGAAGTTAAATAATTTGATAACAGTCCTAGGTAGAAATGGGGCAGAATCAGGATTTTATCACACATAACCTTATTGCGGGGCTGGAAACAGAGTTTCCTATGCTGTTGTGAATGAGTATATTAACATTATATTAATAATTGGGTTGCTCTCTTTGGGGAAAGCCCTATTTGTTAACAGTTCAGTCTCAAATGTGGTACTCAACACTAAACTCCAGTTCAGATTATATACATGTGCTGAGCTCTAACTTTCTGGTTATGGAGAGTACACATCTTCTAATTTAATTTAATAATAAGGTAGCTCTTCTGGCAGCCATGTCACAATGTTGCCTCACTGAATTCACACATAAATAAAACAACTGAGCTTTTTCCACATGAATTACTCATACATTTTTCTTCCCATGTTATAACTGAGCAGTTGTATTTTCTTAATCTGTGAAAGATTTAAAATGAAACCCAATTAAGTTCATTTCTTTTTACTTTTAGCTCATTAATCAAGTCTGTTGACAATTCTGGAGTCCTGATTGTGTCTTTCAAAGTATTAGCCATTCTTCGTACGTTTTGTCATCAGTTTTCAGTGTTTATAAAATCTTATAAAAGGTACTGACAACATATTAAAAAGTTTTGTTTTTCCACAAAAGACACAAAATGATGTTCCTTAAATATAATACCTGTTTTCTGTCTTTATATTTATAATGTTTTGCTATGAAAATGATCTAGAATAAGTAGAGTTAAATTCTTTTTATGTTATGGATTCATAGCTTTGTGTAAAAAAAAAAGGAAAAATATTTTTCCACCTCTTTTGAAATAAACTCCATTTTGAAATCCTCATTGGAATGACTGTGATTCTGGAATTGATAGAGCTGATGTGTTTTGAAAAGCCAACATTATTAATGATACAGATAAAATACATTAAAATATTATAGAGTGAAAGGTGATTAGCACAGGATTAAAGAAGAAAGGATACTTCTCAACATAGTTACTGGTAAAACACAAAAAAAGAAAAAGGACAAAATAGGGCATTTCTTTTAATGAAAGCTAATTTAAGAACACGTGAAAGCTGAGAAATAAAAAATAAAACAATGAAAAGCTCTTAAACTGTGACCACAAAATCTGTGTATAACTATCTTAAGCAAAGCCAGCAATTTTGATTTCAAGAATAGCTCGTCATTACTGTAGACCATACTTGTCATCAGTGATTTTTTTGAAACATCAGTTGCTTAAAAGACAATATTATCAAATGATTACCAAACACCCCAACACCAAACTTCATTGTCCCAAATTTGTTCTGAACTTAGATTTTTAATAATTTTGCCTTCCTGTACACTGCTTACAAACACAGATACATTCTGAAACTCTACATAGGTCTGCCATCAGTTGTCTTGCTTTCAAAGTATTTTGCGGGAGCCACAGACTTTCAATCTCTCTCTCTCCCCCTCCCTCCCATTTTATATCAGATAATGTTAAATTAGAGTTGATATATATAAAATACTAATAGTCCTACTTTCCAGCATTTACTTAATGCAAATTATGGCTTAGGCCACAGGATAACCAGTCTTGAGAATACTTTACATGGAAACAACCACATTGTATTCCATTTCCTCTTCCTGGAAAGAGAGGTAGTTTAAAGATAAATTAGTGTCCCCTTGATTGCAATAAATTGTAAGATGTCAATCTTTTCATCTACAGCAAAACCTGGATAATATTATTGACGATGTTAAAAATATATGCATTGTTCTGGGATGTGTGGAAACCAAACAAATTACAGATGCTGTAAATGAACTAAATCTTATTCTTCAGAGAAAAGCAGAGGTAAATACACTCATTTATTACACAGTAATTATTTTAAACCTAAGTTCAATAATTAATTAAGGAGAGTGAAAGACTTGTGACTAACTAGCATATATGTGGTGTTTGAGTGTGTGTGGGTACATGTACATTTCAATCATTTGCAGGTAATGAAACGTAATTCTATTATACCAAAAGGATTTAGTTAAATTAAAAGGAAATTTCTTATACCTCTGAAGTATAACTACCATATAACCTTCAAGTGAGACTGAAATCAACTCTACAATCCTACCTAGATGAATATGCTTATATAATAATATTCACAGGCAAGCATTTGTATAGTCTATTAATGGCTCTCATGCACACCAGAGTATGCAGATGTAAGCACCCATGCTTGCATGGACAAGCACATATGCAGGAAAGAAGAGATCAGTTCATGTGGTATTCTTTGCTGAATCTTCAAGGCATACTACTTCTATGATCTCACATTCTGTGATGATTTCCTGGTTTTTCAGTTTAAAAAATGAGTATTATGTGATTGGTTTTTTAAATCTCAGAAATATGATGTAGATTATGTGTGATTATTGTCCAAGAAAAAGATTAGGACATCTGGTTACAACAAATCATTCAATCTTGTTATTAGTTTAGCACGTGATAAAGCCAAAAGATATGATGCTGCTGATAATAATAACTAATACTTGATAGTGCATTGCAATAATAGTTTCATTTACATATTACTTCATTTCACTTAATTTTTATTTCAATTCATCCTCACAGCAGTATCTTGAAGTTGGTATTTTAAAGTTCATTTTAGAATTAAAATCTGATGCTTAGAGTGCTTGTGTACAGAGGATTAATAAGTGGCAAAACAGAGATTTGAATTCAGGCCTCTATACACACTCCAGTACATATGAAACTTCATGAGAGAGTGATTGCATTCATTCATTATCTGGATGGATAGGAACAGCAGAGATTATATTACCTTGAATGTGCCAGCCTTGAAATTTCAAAAAGATAGATTTAGAAAGTAGACAATTATACTAATATATATAAATCACCATGCTTATTTTTTCAAATAGATGACTGATAAAAATCAGTAATTTCTTAATGTTGGACTTCTTACGTCTTATTATAATTAGAATTGTGGGGTTTTGCGATTAGATGTAATAATGAATATAGAAATTTAAATACCTTATTTGCATTACATGAACAGTGATAGTGATAACTAAGGAGCAAAAGAATTATACCACCAAAAGATTTTCCAACACTTGAAGTTAAGCCAGGATACCAAGGTAGTGAGAATTAACTTTCAACAAGGCATTCGTTTCTCTTAGATTATCACATTTTGGAGATATTACAAATACCTAGAGCTGATAATAAAACACAAAGAGCATAGGGTCACACAAAGATGATTGGAATTCAAGATCTACAACTTTCTAGATGAATATCCTTTGGAAAATTAATTCATTTCTCTAAGTTTCAGTTTTCCTCATCTCTAAAACAAAGAAGAAAACAATTTGAAGGGTTCTTGTGATATTAGAAATAACATTAATAAAGGGGCCAGATGATAGTGCATCTTGAATGAGAATCATTATTATTACTGGAAGTTGTAGGGATGATGCTGGTGGTAGTTTTTTTAGACTCTTCCTCATGAGGACAAGATGAAAGTTTTAATTCACACAAGCACCACTTAGGACCCTCTTATCTCAGGGCCATTGGTTACAGCCAGCTTCACAACAAATATGAGCCTTTGCTAGAGTAGGAGACCAGCTGTATGAATGTGGACACATGTCTTTCCATCTGTTAAGACCACTTGGTTGTTCTTAAATTTTTATGTCCTGCTCCTAGTGAATCAGTAGAAACAAACTGATCAAAGAAGGAGGAAAATCTAATTTTAGGATGAAGCACTTCAAATGCTGTTAAACTAGTACCAGCTATAAAAAGCTTTACCTTTAAACATTCACTTTCTGAAACTCCCTGAAAGAATGAAAATGACAATTTTCTCAGAAATATCAAACTTTCAATATATCTGAAGCCAAAAGAATCCTTCAAGGAGAAACTAAGTATTGATATTTCCTAGGAAAGCTATGAACAATTATAATTATCAAGAGAAGCTCATATTCACATTTCACATTTCTTATATACTTATGAGCAGTAAATTGTATGTGATTATTCATGCATAGAAATGAGGAAAAAAGTTGACAATTAATAGTTTTATTCCATATATGTCAATGGCCAAAGTAAATAGTTCAATATCTCCAAATAAATGTCTACTCCAGATTCTACTTATTTTGAGGACACTTTAAAAGTTCACATATCTCACATCATTCAGATTTTTTCTCCATCCATTTTTCCATCCTATCTTAACTATAGGCCCACCTATACAAGAAAATTGGCACAAATATATATATATAAGTACCTTTTACAGAATTTGTGCATTAACCAACTGTGGCTAATAATGCCAAAGTCGTTCAATCTATCCACCCACCATAAACCTAAGATTAAAGAAATACTGAGAAATATGTCTTCTGCCAACAAACTCAAAATTCAGAAGCTTTCCTTTTCTCTTGGCTGCATGTTTTGGTAAGAGACTATTTCCTGCCATACATGGAAGTAATTAAGTATTTATTAAATGTAAGTTTTGGCAAAATGAAAAATTGTATCACAAATGCAGTTGTACTCTGTCTACTGCATGCTCCCACTCAGCACTGTAAACAATTTTCCATCCTTCAGAATTATATTCCAGAAGCTCACATATTTCCATTAAATACACAATAAATGAACTACAAAATAAAAACTACGGTCTTACGCATTGTGCTGTAGGTGGATGTCATGGTGATCTTAAAATACAAGTTTACATTTCTGAATAAACTGAATTCTAGTTAAGTCATGCTGACATGTTTAATAGTCTCACCCACATGGCTGGGGTAAAGATCTTATGTGTAGTTGTTAAGCCCAGTGGTTGAAACTATGCTCAGATGAAATATTTTAACTAAGAGAAATGCTTCTGAAAAGGTTCATGTGAATGATGCTTTTTAAGTGAAAAGTTGTATGTAAATTTAATTACATTCTAAACACTACAGAAGTGTTTTCTCTCTAAAAGGAATACTGTAGCAAGTTCTTTGTTACAGGAAAATGATTATTCCCCAGTTTATTTGTTTGAAAATCCAGCTTTTCATTAATTGGATTTCCTTAAAAGCAAACTTGTCAAAGCAAAATATTAAAAAAATTTAGTGTCAATTAAAATGGATCTTATTAGAAAACTGAATTTGCTTTTGGACTGAAACATTTCTAATGAACATGTGAATCACCCACCTTATATAGTTTTCATGATAATAAAGTTATAACCAGTAAATCCTAAACCACTAAAGTAATTCCAGGCCTACAATAGAGATAAACATAAACAAACAAGCAAACAAATAAAACCACCAAGCTAATGTATATGAACTTAAAAGACAACAAAAATTTCAGACAGTATTTTTTTTAAATTCAGGATATGATCTCAAGTGTTTGACTATCATTTTTTTTAACCCTAAAAAATAAAGGAAACTATATAGTGAATCTGTATGATTTTGCACCCTTCCATCCAGCCTTCTTTCTGTGCTGCCCAAAGCTTGTACCTGAAGTGACAGCTAAAATAAGAACTGGACACACTAAACAAAGAGAATTACAAATCTTTTATATTAAAAGTTTAATCACTGCTGTGGAAGGGGGATTAAGTTTAGGCTATATCTGTAGAACTGTCCTAATAATACTAAAAAAAGGCTGAGCTTATGCTAAAGATTTCTTTTTTTTTTTTCTGAATCAAATAACCTAGATTGCTGATTACAACAGTCAGAAGGCTTTTCTTTCATTTTACAATTTAGATTTCCTCTGTTTAGTAAGCAACATTGATATATGACACCAAGAAATACATTTTCTTTTTATCATGCCAGAGAAATTTCTGTATGTAAATTTTGGATATTATTGGTTTGGTTTCCCAATTTTGTTTTCTGAATAACAAGTGTATCTTTGGACCTGTTTTTCTTTTTCAGAATTTTCATCAAAATTCAGAAACTTCAGCAAAAGGTAAAACACACATGCATACTAAACAAATTATAAAACCAAAAATAATTTATATTTTTCGATTTTTCTCCAAATATTATAACACACACCAAAAGAATACTTTTGAGGGAAAAAATGCTTTGTTAAAACTTTATTTACTGATGGAAGTGATTATTCTGCAAGTGAATAAAAATCCACACTCCCTAAACTTTTGGTCTGAGGTTTTTTAAAAATAGGGAAAGTCAAGAGAGCTATAAAAATTAAAGGAATACTGAAAATATCCTTACAACAATTCCAAGAAACTATAAAATTTTATTTAGCTAGTTATATTTTGAAGTAAGAGAAGTCAGAAACGCAGCAGATGTCTTTCTTCAAAGTCACAAATTTCAAATTTAAATTCAAGTTCTATTTGAAAGACCAATTTAACATAACAGGTAGGAGGATTCGGTTCTGGAATAATTAGTATTCACAGAAGCTCTGAGCCTACAAAACTGCAAGCCACAGGAGGACTTTGCCTCTGTAGAAAAGAGGAGAATGTGACAGTGTGGTGTACTGTGTGGTGTAGAGGAATCAGGCAGAACTGGTTTTGAATTCCCACTCTGCCCACTTTTTGACTCTGATCGTAAAGAAGTAAACTCTTTGATCCTCAGTCTTCCTAATATGCGTAAAAGATAGGATAGTATGTAAAGTGCAGGGTGTGGTCAGGGTTGCTCTTGTTTGCACAGGCAGATGGTATTTGGCTTATGAACACTTATGAGTATCTTTAAGGAAATGGTCTGACTCACAGATGTTCAACTAACACCCTTGGATTCAAAGGTGACAGTGAAGCACAAATGATAACCCCAAACTGCCCTCCACCCGCTTAGTGGTTTTCAGTAGAAAGTTATGTACAGAGGGATACCCACTCAACTCTATTCCCACCACTCAAAAGAAGACATTCAATTACATGGGAAGGACTCCCCCACTTCACATCATAGAGGAAAATGGGACAGCAAAGGATATGGGACAAAAAAAACCTGTGCTAATGCAAAAATCTAGGCATTCATAAAACTCTAGACCACCACAGAATAAGGGGAGAGATAGACACAATGTTTCTAACAATGTTTCTAACACAGAGTCCAAGTGAAAGTGTGGAGTGAACAAGCTGGAGGTATGCTTATATGAAACAGGCCCTTTCTTCCTTTCTATTAGGAATGCTGGAATAAAATCCCCTCATCCCATGTTCCTCAGGGGTTGGGATATGAGATCTCACAAAACTGCACAGAAATGTTCCCAGGGACTTATATTCTATGCTAAGTCATCACAGAGAAGGAATTAATTCTATGGATAAAAAATTCCCATCCACAGCTCTCATAAGCTTTTGATAAATCAGAATTCTCAGTCTGCAAGATAAATATATTTCTTTCTAATATTTTATTATGTAGAAGGACCTTACAGCAGTTTATGGAGCAGAAAGAAAGAGTTTGCTGAAATGACAGCAAAATGAAATGAACATTTGCCAGCATATACATGCAGTTGCTTTCTATTCAGGTACTCTGAAATAAAATTCTAGAACACTCTTTACACAAAATGTTGATCCAACAATAAGCCACTATTATTGATTCTTATACTTAATATTCTTATTGATTAACCTCAATATACCTTGAAGCTGACAGGTTTGATCATACCTGTGCTCTACACCAGTGGTGAACAAATCTGGCACGCTGCCTGTTCGTGTGAACAAAGTTTTTTTTGGAACATGAAAAAAAACCCAGATTTTAATGCAGACTATGTCTGCAAGGAAAGTACAGCCTTCACTGGACACAAGAAGCATTGGACATAGGATGTGACAAACAGTAATGCTACAGAGACCATTTTCCTTTCAAATGTACACTAGAATAAAGTACCCCTTCATTTCCAAAAGAACCAAAACAGATTCTAATTAATGCATTTTAATTGCCTATATATTGTCATTGTTTCTTTATTTCCTGATAACTATAATTCTTTTCTCATTGCAAAATCAGGTGTGATAAGTATTATTTCTCCATATTTCACCACCAAGCTCAGTACTTTGAGTCCTTAATACATTTCTGATGATATCTGAAATGCATTTTTCACCCAGAGTTCTGGAAGTAAAGCATAATGCATAAGCACACATCCCTATACTACCTCAAAGACACAAATTATAACCTAAAATTGTATTTCAGCACAAAAAGTAAAGAGTAGAGTTTGAGTAATTATCCAAATAATTAAGATTCTCCAAAATGTGTGCTGGAGCTTGAATTAATGAGATCTCTCCCTCAAGTTTATGATTTGTGTATTCATTTGCACAAGATTGGAAATTATTAACGAGAAGTTTGTGCTTCCTGCTTCAGAGTACCAACAGCACAATCTGGGGACTGGAGAAACAAGATGTTTCTATAAATTTAAAATTCTCTGCCTCCTGTTGTTCAGGAGAATCCCTGTTGGTTGGCCTCCAGAGTTTGAGGAGGCCTCTTTAAAGACTATTTTTATGCTGCTTTACTCTTCTGTTTCATTAATTGCTACTGCTGATTTCTCAGAGAATTTTAATTACAGCTCTTTCACTCTGCTTGTCACCTCAGGCTGTTACAACAAAGGACACAATTTTAGAAATACAGCAAATAAGGAAAATTTGGCTATCTTGTGAATTCTGTACAAATTTATAATAACTGTGTTGAACAACAACATGTTTAATTAGGGGCAGAGCTACTGAGGGACAGGATGTGGGAAGAAGCTCCACGCTGAAGTTGGCCTCTTTCCTGAGTATCCAAACGCCTGGGCACTGGAACACTGCAGACTGTTGGAGGAAACATCAAGCTCTTCCTGCTATTTTCTTTTCAAACCAACTAGGAACCAAAAAGCAATTTATGCTTGTAAACTACTTACGAGAAAGTGCACGTGTTTGAAAAAACAGCAGTACTGTGTGATTTGACACTGAACATGACTACGCCAAATCTGTGACCTGTTCCGTTCCTAATCTTAATGGACATTTCTGTTTCTATAACTTAAAATATGAAAACCTTTAAATATGGTACAGTGAATAAACACGTTATGTGAATTAAAAAAAAAAGATCTTAACAACATAAGTTCTAAGGAGGTGCTTACCTGTTCTCTCAACGTCTCCTCAGCTTCCCAGGGTTCGGCCACCTCGCTCTCCTGGGTTGTGGCCCCCGGGGGACTCGGAGCTGCACGTGGCCCAGCCTCCCGCGGGGTTGGGAGCAGGGCTGGGCAGTGGAGCCCCGCCCCGGGCCTAAAGTCGAGGACCCCACCTGGGACAGGTGAGCACCACTAGCCTTGCTCAACCTGTGGAAGAAGAGCCTGCAATCTGTAGAAGAAAAACTCGTGTTCAGGCTGGACCCTACGAAGCCAAGGCCACGCGGCACATCTTCCTCATCAGACACTCCCAGTACCACGCGGGCGCCTCCCTGGAAAGAACCGCCCTTTGACCCCCCGAGTCGTGAACCGGAAGTACTAACTGGCCTGGGACTCACAAGCTTGGAGTTGAAGTTTAATAAAATCGTCCGTCCGTCTGTGACCAGCGCTATAGAAACCTCCAACATCATCAGCTAACACCTGCCAGGCGTCTGGAAATTCAGCACAGCCCTACTCGGAGGAAGGCGGCCCGTTGAAGCCGACCCGCCAGGGTCTCGCGGGAAACGGAGGCTGTGCGGAATCACGAGACTGAGCTCGAATGCAGGCCGACTTCTGGAGCTGCATCTATGGGCGGACGGCAAGCATCTTCAGCCACTACACCTAGAGCGGGCGCGGCCGTTTCCTCCACAGGCGGGCCCCGCGCATCCCTCCGCCTCGGCCGCATCACCCACTCGGTGGTCCCGCCCGAAGGCCGAGGAGCTGTCCGGACGCTCGGGGACACGGGCTTCAGGCCTCCGGACCGAAGGCGGACCCTCTGAGGGCCGCCTCGAGGGGCCGCTCTTCTCCTCAGCTCTGAGCCCAGCTACCTGTGTGGGAGCCGGCGATGACACAGTTTCTCCCCTCTGACTTCCCAGCATGGGCAGTACTGCCGTTTCGTTTCATTTCTCCAGGACAAGGCGTTGGAAAAGTCGAAATATCTAAAATTCGGCATATCAGTACATATTTCTGGCCCAGGATGGAAAAAGGAACGTTCAGGTCGTATCTTTGGCAGGGTTTTCTGCGTCGCTCTCATCTAACAAGACGCACCTGTGGGGTTTAAGGAGGCCTTTTGCGGGGGGGGATTGGACGAGGCCTGATGTATCAAGGGGTCTTGGTCATGACCACAGGAGCCTTGTGACCCGCGACCCTCGAGACTTCGTCAGCAAAGTCAGGCACGGGTGACTCAGGAGCAAGAGGGCGCCAGAGCTTCCATTCATGGCACTTCGCTTTATACATTCACCTAAGACCCATTGTCACTTAAATATGTGTCAAAGATTTTCCTCTTCTAGGTTAAAAAAAGTAATTTTAAAATATAATTTTTATATTTGAGATTATTTAAGTTCTAAAACATTATAGTTGAATATTAAAAATAATTACAAGTCGTGAGCGTTATTATGATTATCCGCCTTCACTCATTCACTACTGCATACAAAATACCAGCAGTGAGTGTTATTCACTGGCCCCACTAAGAGTCTGACAGTAAATCCTACCCCAGGATGACGTTTATCATCCTCATAACCTTCTCCATTGTCATGGCGCCATCTTTCCTGATTTGGATCAGAGTCCCCCAGTTCTGCCTGGTCCATTTCATCAGCCTCTTCTGCTTCCTTCCCCTCAGAGAGGAGTTTTTCCAGCAAAGCGTCTATTGGGAGAGAGAACACCAGTCTCAGAAAAATTTACCTTAAATTCGATGATTAAGGGACACTTTTCATGTGCTCTACAGTAAATTGGCATGCCTTAATTTAGCAGATGCTTGGAAACTCCTGGCCTCTGTACTTAAACAATTTTATTCATTTTTTTTTTTCCTTCATGACAAGTCACTTCTGGGAATAATCAATAGACTACCTTTAAATAACTAATGGTAGAACTCAAGTACGGCTTTGATTTTGAAGAAATGTAGTAAATGTCATGAATCTTTCACTTTAAACTTATTTCAGATCCCAGCCATGTACTAATACCATTCTCTTTTTATAGCAGCACAATGTATATGATTAGTGTTCAGTTAATGGCAAACATCATAGCATAATCAAACTTATTATGATTAATTCTTTAGATGGAGTTTGTTTAAAGTACTTATAAGCCATGTGGATAACATGTTCCTTGTCTGAAAATTAATTCTAAACAATAATAATCTAAAACAAAAATATTGCAAATTACAGTTGATCAGAATGCCAAATTAATAACCCAAAACTCTGATTTGTGATTAAAGGTTGTGCTTCCCAAATTTCTGCAACTAAAGATATGAAAGCTTATTAACTATCTATACTACTAGCAGCTAACCCAGGCTGCATACAGAGGCACAGATGGCTAATTGGCTTCAGTTGGTAGAGGGTCATTTAAAATAAATTTTCTTTAAATTTTGTTATAAAAATTTTCAAAGCTGTAACAGATGGTTTTATGATAAATATTGCCCGTCACAGATGACCTGACTTCTATCCCTTTCCCCACCTAGGTTTGATAGAAAGAGTGACAACTGAACTATCTACCTCCATCTACCACCTAATTGATATCTATTGCAGCAGCTTTTATGCAGATTTCCAGCCTCTAAATGCACCTGTGCATAGTGTTTCCTGTGTAAATCTGGGACTCCATTCCCACCTTAGCTTCACAGTGTATGCAGCTCACAATATTCCAGAGACCTGGGTGCACAGGTAAGTAATGATGAGTTTTTTGCAAAAGGGTTAATTAATTTTGTGTAGCTTCTAATTGAGTATAATTTGCCTTGTTCTTATTTGCAGGAGCACATAGTTTATTTATTTTGAAATTTAATCAGCATGGATTTATCCATATTCTTAAAATCATTTACAACTTTATTTCCAGTGCACATTCCTTTTCCCTCAAGTCTTCTCCCATTCTCCATATTAAAAATAACTGCATGTTGTCCATGTATCATTATGGAAACAGGAAATGCTCCTCCTACTTAGTGATTGCCCTAAATTTTTCATTTTTTATGTTTGAGTTTAAATGACTAATGCCAATTAACACAGAGCAAGATAGCACACACACATACAGGGTGATGGAGAGTATTTAAAAATAGAAAAAAAGTCACTTTGATCCCTATCAAGTTGTGAGCAGTAAATATTTTGTGAGATTAGTACATTGATAAAGTGGGAATTAGCCAAGAGTTATTTGAGTTACAATAGAAATTAACCACATTTATGCATGGAACATTGCCAGATTTTAGGTTGACTCTGTTATATAGTATTTTCTTGAATAACATAATTAGAGTAATATTATAATAATTTTTAAAAATTCCTTATGGATTAAATCTATAAGAAAATACTGATTAAATCAATTAAAGTTGATAAGAGAATAGTAATTTTCTAATGGATTTATTGTACCCACTGCATTTAGCATCTCAAAGAAAGGCTAAAAGAAACAATTTTAGAAAAAAGAGAAATAATTTTTTATCTTGGACAGTATTTTTGCAAATAACAACTGTACGAATATTTAGAGAGTTAATTATAAAGGAAATTTTACCTTCATATGTAAAAAAGAAAAACTATCATCTATCTGTCTCACATATGCATTTCTTTAAAACCCATGGGAGGGCTTCCCTGGTGGTGCAGTGGTTGAGAGTCCGCCTGCCGATGCAGGAGACACGGGTTCATGCCCCGGTCTGGGAAGATCCCACATGCCGCAGAGCGGCTGGGCCCGTGAGCCATGGCCGCTGAGCCTGCGCATCCGGAGCCTGTGCTCCACAACGGGAGAGGCCACAACAGTGAGAGGCCTGTGTACCGCAAAAAAAAAAAAAAAAAAACCCATGGGAAAATTGTCTTATGCTTTTTCTTAATTTTATGAAGAATTTTAAGAGGCTGATGTAGAATCTAACAAATTGCCACTCTAATGAATGTTCTCATAATTTTTAAATCATTATTATATCCTTATTAATTTTAATTCACATGGAAAAACTATGTAGCCAGATAAATACAGATAAAGCTATATGCATAGAGCATGTATTCAGTATTTATATATGGTGGGAAATTTAGTTCTGTTTATTTTTTTCTATTGTTTTTCTATTCTCTGTTTTATTTATTTCACATAATCTTTATTATTTTCTTCTTTTAGTTTTGGGCTGAGTTTGTTCTTTTTCTAGTTCTTTGAGTATAAATTTAGGTTATTGTGATCTTTTTTTTAAAATTTTTTATTCTTTTTTTATTTTTTTAATTCTTTTTTTAGAAAAATTTTTTTGAAGTATAGTTGATTTACAATGGTTTGTTAGTTTCTGCTCTACAGCAAAGTGAATGAATTATACATATACGTATATCCACTCTTTTTTAGATTATTTTCCCATATAGGTCATTACAGAGTATTGACAGGAGTTCCCTGTGCTATACAGTAGATCCTTATTAGTTATCTATTTTATATATAGTAGTGTATATGTGCCAATCTCAATCTCCCAACTTATCCCTCCCCACCCAAGCTTTCCCCCCTGGTAACCATAAGTTTGTTTTCTACATCTGTGACTCTATTTCTGTTTTGTAAATAAGTTCATTTGTACCATTTTTTTAGATTCCACATATAAGCGATATCATATGATATTTGTCTTTCTCTGTCTGACTTACTTCACTCAGTATGATAATCTCTGAATCCATCCATGTTGCTGCAAATGGCATTATTTCATTCTTTTTTATGGCTGAGTAATATTCATTGTATATATGTACCACATCTTCTTTATCCATTCATCTGTCAGTGGACATTTAGGTTGCTTCCATGTCCTGGCTATTGTAAATAGTGCTGCAGTGAACATAGGGGTGCATGTATCTTTTCAAATTATGGTTTTGTCTGGATATATGCCCAGGAGTGGGATTGCAGGATAATATGGTAGCTCTAGTTTTAATTTTTTAAGGAACTTCCATACTGTTCTCCATAGTGGCTGTGCCAATTTACATTCCCAACAATATTCCCTTTTCTCCACACCCTCTCCAGCACTTATTGTCTGGAGATTTTTTGGAGATGGCCATTCTGATTGGTGTGAGGTGATACCTCATTGTAGTTTTGATTTGATCTTTCTTCTTTTAATGTAGGCATTTATTGCTTTAAACTTCTTCTTTTAGTACTGCTTTTGCTGTATCTCCTAAGTTTTGTTATGGTGTGTGTTCATTTTCACGTCTCAAGATATTTTCTAATTTCCTTTTTGATTTCTGTTTGACCCATTAGTTGTTCAAAAGTATTCATTTACTTATTCATCTCACTTATGTGGAATCTAAAAAACAAAACAAAACAAAATGAAAAGAGACTCTTAGAGAACAAGTGGTTGCCAGAAGGGAGGGGTGGGGATGGGGGTGAAATAGGTGAGGGGGTTAAGTGGCATAAGCCTCCAATTATATAATAAATAAGTCACTGAGATGTAATATACAGCATAAGGAATATGATCAATAACATTGTAATAACTTTTTTACCCATACAGATGGTTACTCAACTTATCGTGGTCATCATTTCATAATGTATGCAAATATCAGATCATTATATATTACACCTGTAACTAACATAGTATTGTACAACTATATTTCAATAAAATAAAAAAGAGAAACTAAAGAGTGTTAATTCCCAGTAACTTGAGAATTTTCCAATTTTATTTCTGCTACTGATTTCTACTTTTATTTTATTGTGTTCAGAAAATATACTTGGCATGATTTCAGTTTTCTCACATTTGTTAAGACTTGTTTTGTGACCTATTTTGTGATCCATGTGCACTTGAGAAGAATGTGTATTGCCCTAAGCTTGGGTGGAATGTTCTATAAATATTTGTTAGGTTCATTTGGGCTATAGTATTATTCAAACCCTCTGTTTCTTTATTGGGCTTCTGTCTGTTTGTTCTATTCATTATAACCAATATTGAGATCTTCTGTTAGTATTGTGTTGTTGTCTATTTCTCCTTTTCATTCTGTCAATGTTTGCTTAATATATTTGCTTCAATTTGGGGTGCATGTATATTTACAACTGTTGTATCCTCTTGATGAGTTGACCCCTTTATCATTATATAATGTCCTTGTCAGTTGTGACAGTTTTAACTTAAAGTCTATTTTGTCTTATATAAGTATGGCCACTGCTCCTCTCTTTTGATTACCATTTACATAGAATATCTTTTTCTGTCCTTTCACTTTCAGGGATGTCCTTAAATCTAAAGTACATCTCTTGTAGACAGCGTATGGTTGGATCTTGTTTTCTAATTCATTCAGTTATGCTATGTCTTCTGATTGTAGAATTTAATGTATATTTAATGTAATTAATGATAGGGAAGGACTTTCTATTGCCATTTTTTCATTGTTTTCTATCTTGTAGCATTTTTGTCCCTCTTTTCCTCTCTTGCCATTTCCCTTTGTGTTCTTTTGAGTTTTTGTAACGGCATACTTCAATTCCTTTCTTATTTTCGTTTATCTTCTATAGATAGGTGTTTTCTTTGTGGTGACCATGGGCCTTACATAAAACATCTTATATTTAAAACACTGTTTTAAGCTGATAACAACTTCAATCAGATACAAAAACTCTACTCTTTTCTTCTCCCTTCACCACACTTTATGTTACTGATATCACAAATGGCATCTTCTTATATTTTATATATTTTTATAATGAAAGTTTTTCCATACTTTGTCCATTATATTCTATCCAGAGTTAAAAGTTGTTCATGTACCACCATTACAGTCTTACAGTATTCTGTATTTGTCTGTATATTTTCCTTTACCAGTAAGCTTTTATACTTTCATATGCTTTCCTGTTGCTGTCTAGCATCCTTTCATTTCAACTTGAAGGACTCCCTTTAGCATTTCATGTAAGTCAGGTCTAGTGCTGATGAACTCTCTCAGCTTTTTACCTGAGGAAGTATTTATTTTTCCTTCATTTTTGAAGGACAGGTTTGCCAGATATAATTTATATTTTTTTCTTTCAGAACTTTGAATATATCATTTCCACTCCATCTGGCCTTTAAGGTTTCTGCTGAGAAATCTGCTGAAAAACTGATGAGATCTCTTTTATGTGGCAGATCACTTTTCTCTTGCTGCTTTCAAAGTTCTCTCTCTGTCTTTGACTTTTGATGTTTGATTTTAATGCCTTTTAGTGTGGTCTTCTTTGGGCTCATCATAGTTTGGTCTGTTGGGCTTCTTGAAACTGAGTGTCCATTTCCTTACCGACAATTAATAAGTTTTCAGCCATTATTTCTTCATATCAGCTTTTTGCCTCTTTCAGTTGTTTCCTCCTGGGACTCATATAATGTGTATATTTGTCCTGTGTGTCCCATAAGTCCCTGAGACTTTCTTCACTCTTCTTCATTTTTTTTTCTTTTTGTTTCCCTAACTGAATAATTTCAAATACCTGTCTTTGAGCTCACTGATTTTTTTCTTCTGCTTGATCAAGTCTGCCCTTGAAGCTCTCTACTGATTTTTTTCAATTCAGTTATTGTATTCTCCAGCTCCAAAATTTCTGTGTGGTTCTTTTTAATATGTTTATCTCTTTCTTGATGTTCTCATTTTGTTATATATAAAATTCTTTGTCAGGTAGTTCATATACTTCCATTTCTTTAAGATTAGTTTCTGGAGATTTATTTTGTTCCTTTGCTTGGGCCATGTTTTCCTCTTTCTTCGTATACCTTGTTTTACTTTGTATTGGGATTTGAGCATTTGAAAAAAACAGCTACCTCTCCCAGTCTTTATGGAGTGGTTTCATACAGGGGAAGAATCTTACCAATCAGTCCAGCTAGAGATTTGGGGGGCCTTTCAAATATTTTCTGTAGATGCATATTCCCTGGGCTTCTGTGATGCACACTACACTTTCCCTGCTCCCCTCTCTTCCTGCCAATGCAGAGACCATCAAGCTGCATTAGCCTCTGTCTGCTGCCCCACATATCCTCTGGAGTGGCAGCAAGCCTCCCAGCTCTTCTTTGTTCTCCTAAGTCCATGGTCCCCAGGCATTTACAGTATATCATACCCTGTCAGCATTCTGAGACAGAAACCATTCCCTCAGGCAGCACCCCCCAGAAAAGCTGCAACATTGGAATCACATTCCAAATCTTTCCCAAGGGAGAAGCTGGGAGTTGGGGGTTTTCTCCTATTCATTTTGCACTGAGCTGGGGGCAAGTGGTGAGTGAGTTTGTGCTAGTTCAAACCATTGCCTTTGTTCTCAGAGTCCTCCAAACTTGCACCCATTCCTATTCTGAACTTAGATTCAGCAAGAGAGAAACCAGTCCCTTGGATAGACCCCTAAAAAGTCTGAATGTTAGGCATATGTTCTAGTCTTCTCTTTCCCAGCCAAGGGAGAAGCTGGGAGCTGGGAGTTTCCTCCTGATCCCACAACACTCTGCTGTGA